>NC_057861.1:107523543-107843543 GCF_019393635.1 Dromiciops gliroides
ACACATTAGATTTTAAAAATCACAGCTAGAATTTTAGGCTTTACAGCTTACCTACAAAAATATTGTCAGCTCCCAATATAATATGTATAATTTTGTCTTTTTCCTATTAAAATTAAAGGACATTTGAGATTTTTTTTAAATCCATATTTGACTTAGATGAAATTTTTCCCTGAAGCTAAGCAGCACAATTGTGGTAAATAAGAACCTAATACAAACTACATTTCCTATATGACACTAAGGTTCTCATGGCTCAGAAAAAACCTGAATCAAAATCTTTCATCAGAAATTTGTTATCTCTGCAACTTTAAGCAAGTTACCTTACCTATGTTTATCTCAGTTCCTTGATCTGTAAGGGGAATGATAACCCACCTCCTCAGGTTTTTATAAGGATCAAAATGATATAATGATTGTAAAATGTTTAACATAGTGCCTGGCATATGGTAAGCACTATGAAAAATTTTAACTATTGTTCTTATTACTATAATTATTTCTTTAATTGAATGTAATTACTCCATCCTGTGTAACTTATTGGGATTTAAATGAGATTAGTATAAAAAGTTGAAGGTTAGACTTCCAGAGTGGGGGTACTTCAGGGTCAGAGCAAGATGGCAGAGGAAAGGTAGTAACCTCTTGGATCTCTCTATACAATCATTCCAAAAAACCTCCAAATAATGTCATGACAATTCCTGAAGCAACAGAACCCACAAAAGGATGGGGTTAGATAATTTTCCAGCCAAAGACTGCTTAGAAGGTCAACAGGAAAGGTCTGCTGTACCAGGATGGGAGTGGAGCCCAGACCTGGGCCACATTGACATAGATCCAACCCTAGGCAGGCCGCACCTTCTGGGTCTTCTGAATCAGCTGCAGCTATGGCTACTTCTGAAACTCAGCTCACAGTATGGTGAGTGGGCTGAGCAGTTGGTTGGGTGGGGGACTACAGGGGTTGCTGCTGGTACTGAGATGGAAATCAGTTGTCTTGCCCATTCTGGGAATCAGAAAGCAGTCTTGAGTGGTAAGCCCAGGTCGGGGAGGGGTGTAGGCATGCCAGAACCTAGCAACCATAGTGAGACAGAATTCTGTTCCCATGTTAAAGAACAAGCAAGCCTGGAGCTATTTACAGACCAGAGTACAGGCCAGGAGACAGAAGAACCTGCCTCTCTGTAAATCATTCCACCTGGGACCCCCTGAAGCTTGGGACAGTGCATCCTGGAGGCAGGGCCCCACTTTAAGAAGTAATTAAAAGTCAAGATATAGGCTAGCAAAATGATCAAACAGAAAGAGATGCAGACCAGAGAAAGTTTCTTTCATGACAAGATCAAAATACAGTCTCACAAGAAGATAACAAAGTCAAAGTTCTTATATCCAAAGCTTCTAAGAAAAATATGAATTGGTCTTATGCCATGGAAACACTCAAAAAGGACTTTGAAGATAAAGTAAGAGAGGCAGAGGAAAAAAATGGCAAGAAAAATGAGAGTGACACAGGAAAATCATGGGGGAAAAAGTCAACAGCTTGAAAAGCCAAATGGAAAATCTCTCTGAAGAAAATAATTGCTTAAGAATTAGGATTGAACAAATGGATGCTAATGACTTTATGAGAAATCAAGACACAATAAAGCAAATCCAAATGAATGAAAAATAGATGGCAATCTGCAATATCTCCTTAGAAAAACAGCTGACCTGGAAAATAGATCTAGGAGAAATAATTTGAAAATCATTGGACTTCCTGAAAACCATGATCAAAAAAAAAGAGCTTAAACATCATCTTTCAAGAAATGGTCAGGGAAAATTGCCCTGATATTCTAGAAGCAAAAGGTAAAATAGAAATTGAAAGAATCCACTGATAACTTCTTGAAAGAGATACCAAAATGAAAACTCCCAGGAATATTATGGCCAAATTCCAGAGCTCCCAGGTTAAGGAGAAAATATTGCAAGCAGCCAGAAAGAAACAATTCAAATACTGTGGAGCCACAGGCAGGATAACACAAGATCAAGCAGCTTCTACGTTAAAGGATTGGAGGGCATGGAATATGATATTCTATAGGGCAAAGGAATTGGGATTACAACCAAAAATCACCTACCCAGAAAAACTGAATATAATCTTTTACGGGAAAAAAAAATGGTACTTTAATGAAAAAAAAGGACTTTCAGGCATTTGTGATGAAAAGAACTGAACTGAAAAGAAAATTTGACTTTCAAATATAAGACCGTAGAGAAGCATAAAAAGGTAAACAGGAGGGGAAAATTATTTTTAAGTTTTTTAATTAATTAATTAATTAATTAATTAAAAATTTTTTTAAAAGGTAAACAGGAAAAAGCAATTGTTAGGGATGTTAAAAGTTTAAACTGTTTGCATTCCTGCATGGGAGGATAATACTTCTAACTCATAAGAACTTTTTCAGTATTAGGGCAGCTGAAAGGAATAAATTTGAATAGAGGACACAGGTGGGAATTGATTACAAAAGGATGATATCCATAATAGCATTTGTTATTTCTTTTATCATTTTTTGTGGGGCAATTGGGATTGTTGGGCATGCCCAGGGTCACTCAGTTGGGGAGTGTCTTATAGCTGAGGCCAGATTTGGGCTCAGGTCCTCCTGGGTCCAGGGCAGGTGCTTTGTCCACTGTGTCAACTAGATGCCCCATGATGACATGTTTAAAACAAAATTAAGTGGTGAGAGGATTACACTGGGAGAAAGGGAAAGGGAGAGGTGGAATGGGTCAAAGTATTTCACATAAAAGAAGCAAGAAAAAGCTTATGGAGTGGAGGGGAAGAAGGGGGAGGAGCAGGGAATTGAATGAGCCTCGCTCTCATCAAAATTGACTCAAATATGGAATAACATACACACTCAATTAGGTATAGTAATATATCTTGCCCTGTGGAGAAGTGGGAGGGGAAGAGGATAAGGGGGGAGGGGTAAAGGAAGGGAGAGCAGATTGGGGGAGGGTAAGTCAGAAGCAAAACACTTTTGAGGAGGGATAAGGTAAAAGAAGATAGAAAAGAGAGTAAATATCATGAGGAGTGAATAGGATGGAGGGAAACACAGCAATAGTAACTGAGGGAAAAATTAAAACAGAGACAAGAGCAATGTAAGAGGAGGATGGTGGTGGTGGTGATGATGGTGATGATGATGATTGTACTTACTTTGCTGGGCTATTGTGAAGAAAATTCTATGTCAGGTATAAGGTACTATATAAATGTTAGCTACTATTGTTGCAATAATCAACATCATGGGTGTTTTGTAAGGAAAGCTCCCTTTAAAATACTATATAAATGTAGTTTACTATCAAAAAAAAAAAAAAAGATGAGCAGGACGCTATCAGAAAAACCTGGAAAGACTTACATGATCTGATGCAAATTGAAATGTACTGTATACAAAAAAGCAGCAATATTGTAAGATGAGCTGCTTCAAATGACTTAGTTATTTTCAGCAATGCAATGATCCAAGACAACTCTGAAGGACTTATGAAAAAGCAATCCATCTACAGGGAAAGAACTGATGGTATCTGAATACAGATGGAAGTATATTTTGTTGTTTTTAGTTCCTTTTTCTAAAGTTTTTTTTTATATATCTGCTATGTTTTGTACAACTGCACATGTATAACTTATATTGACTTGCTTGAGTTCTTAAGGGAGATAGGGAAGAAGGATGAGAATTTGGAACCCAAAGTTTTTTTAAATTGATGTCATAATTTGTTTTTACATATGAGGTGGGGGAAAATTCTAAATAAATAAACAAATAAACAAAAAGTTAAAGGTTAGAAAGTGAATTATTTTCTAAGCAATGTAATTTGGAAATGCATTCAACTGAACTGATGTCATTTGACTGGTAATAAATTATGTTTCATGCTTTAAATACATGGTTTTGTGAATGTTGTATTTCCAAGTCCTCTTGCATAGTGATTTCAGAGAATCCATTGTGTAAGAATTACTGTTAAGAAGATAATTCAATTGTGTCATTGGAAAATTTAACTCCTTTAATCTGGATACTATGAAATTATTCATTAAATTATTAGAGGCTGCTGTCCTAGTGTTAAATCTATGACATATTTAAATGTACATATTTTAAAAGAGAATAATAATAATTACTTACTGTGTGAGGAAAAATTACAAAGACAGGACCTTATAAAATCTCATTATTTGTTAATTTGCCTGGGTTCTTGAGACCATCTGCTTGGGCAAGGTCATAAAAACTTACTAAATATTATGAAATTCTAAAATAATGAATTAGTTTACTAAGAAATAGGATTCCTTATTCCATTACAAACACTCTTTGCATAAGGGCCAAGAGACTTACAATTTTTTATAGTATAGAAGTAATATATATGACAATTTATTATTATGAAAATTATTAAGTTATATCTGGAATAGTATATATTGAGGTTACATCTTGGGCTAACTTAGTCTCAACAGACTCCACTCTTAAAGATTTAGTTTTGCTTAGGAGGTAATATGCAATACTTTAAGAGATGAATAACTGTTAGTCTGGGGATTTACAATAATTAGCTGATGTTTTTCTGAGGGTTTTGAGTGAAACATCATATATTCACTTCTTGTTGTTATTGAGTTGTTTTAGTTTCATCTAGATCTTTATTACCCTATTTAGGTTTTTTTGTCAGATACTGGAGTGGATTGCCATTTCCTTCTCCATTTCATTTTACAGATGAGGAAACTGAGTCAAACAGGGTTAAATGATTTGCCCAGGGTGACACAAGTAGTAAGTGTCTGAGGCTGGATTTGAATTCAGGTATTCCTGGCTCTAGGCCTGGAAATCTATCCACTGTGTCACCTAGATTCTGAAATTCCAGAATGTAATTATTTTCTTGATTTTTAATGATTGGTTTTTATTCCAGGATGAGTTTTGTCTCAAGAAGAAGAAGAAAGAGAAAAAGTAAAGGATGCTGAGATTTTTTAATGCCTGGTAAACTTTTTACTGTTAATTGTTATTTCAACAACATGAGATAAATAATAACTGTATCTGGCCTTAAACTATGATTAATGAAACTTGCTATTTGAGGTAAAAATCTCTTGGTACTATATTTTGAAAATTTTGAGTTCTGAATTCAGATAAAAATGCCTGGATAAATGTCAGAAATCCACCATTCAAGGAAAATGCCACAAGCTGCCCGAAAATTGCTGCAAGTAGATGTCTGTATCTAAGAAAACTTGAGGATATAATCTTAGTGTAGCTAAAGATAGGATCCCCTTAACTCAGTTTCCCCATTGTGTTATTTCTGTTTTGAACAGAACTGCTTCCCACCTGGTTAATCTTGAGCATGACTATGATATCTTATGAATAAAGTTGAACTTTGCCATTCCAAAATAAATAAATAGACCTTTAGTTGTTCTAAAAAAAAAACTACAAGTCTTACCTAAAGTCAAAAAGAACTAAGAGAGCTTTGTCTTATACCTATGTTGGGTTATTCTGTGCCCTTAGGCTTAGATCTGGAGGACCAGTCCTGGTATTATTACAACCATGTCCCTGCTTCTCCTTTTCATAGTAAATCTCTCTAACCATGGAAGGTAAAGTTGTAATGTTTTTAATATAATGAATCTTGTTGCTGCAATACTCTGTACTACTATAATAGGATGCAAGTATGAAATATCTTACTGTTTTCCATCTAAATTAGTAGACAATTTTATATCCTAAGCAATTAAGTTAAAGAATTTTAGGGCTTTCTAATAGTCATGTTTATGTATAAAATTAGAAAATCTTAGAAACATCTTATTCTTTCAGGATTATATGAGGATGAAATCCTCCTGGGGGGGGCGGGGAATTAAGACAAAGATGCAAATTTTTCTAATAAGAAAAATATGCAAAATGGTTTTTAATTAAATGAGGTAGCAAATTCTTGTTTTTAGTAAATTCTGAAAAAACAACAAGATCAGGCTATTTTCTCTAAGAATTAGAAAATATATGTAAATGATTGGCTTCCAAATGTTTCTAATGGCATAATAAGTTGTAAAATTTGCATTAAGGATTTTAAATGTAAAATCAAATTGATAACTATTAAGAGTATGAAATTATTTTCATCTTTGAAGTATCAGTTAGGTAATTTTAAGAGATAGAAGGGCCCATTTTACAAGTCAGGCCCTCATTGATTCTTTTTAAAATTCTTCCTTCAGGCTGGTATTTGCAGTGTTCATATCAGATACAGGGTTTCAGTAAAGATAGAAACAACAAATGGCATGTAATAACAAATTATTTTAAGTTTCAAGTTGAGTTAAGGATTCTTAATTCGATGTTCTTCTTATAGCTTTGCTGTTAATAGAATCAGAACCTTAAAGCTTGAGCTGGTTTTTACCAGATGAGCTAGTTATTGAAAAAGCCCATTTAGGAGACTACTAAATTGTACTGAGTCTTATTACTGACAGATTTTGGCAAAATTACCTAAAATTCCCTGCAAGTGACTTGGAACCAATGAAGCAAATCTATTTAGGAGGAACCCCCTTCAGAACTGCCCTTAGAATGAGGCCTATTCCAAAGTTCCCAAGAGAATTTGTTTCTAGGGACCAGATAACTATATGGGACATCTGGGATCCAGATAAAATGCACTTAATTAAATTACTTTTGGGGATGGGTTACTAGAATACAAGAAGATAATGTTATTTAGTACTGTACATCATTACTGTATTATTTTGGCCTTTTGTTTCATGGTATTTATGTTTGCTGAGTTTTCTTGGTTACGTGAGGGCCAACATTTGATATACGGAGCATTATTTGGGTGACTTGCCTTAATATTGGGGTCCCAGAAATATGAGGGACCTTTTAGGTTTACCTTCCCCTCTGAACTGCCCTTTTTAGATATTTCTCCCAGGCCAATAAGAAAGGAGCCTCTAAGCTTTAGTTCACAAAAGGATCCGATTTTATTACTTGGGAATTAATTCAACAACAAAGGTAAAACTAATAAAAATCAAAGATAAGGAAATAGGAAAATAGAAATACAGATAAATGCTCTTAACTCTAAACTTAACCTATACAACCCCAGACCTTTTCCAATAAAGCTAGTTCAAAGGAATTTAGAGTTTTCCGTAATTAACTCACCAACCTGAAAGTCTACAATTGCTCACACCACGGTGAGACAGAATGAACACGCGCCACCGCAAGGAGAGCCGCCAGACAGAGAGAGACCTGAGAGCAAGCTCATGTTCCAGAAGAAGCCTAGTGTTCTGGAAGCAGCCCTCCCCCTCCCTTTAGGGAGAATTCAATCTTTCCTTCCCCAAAAGGGAAGGCCCTTCAAAAACTGCCTATGGAGAGTTCTCCTTCTTAGTTCAGTAGCATACATAACCTCAGGGTGGGCCAGGTGTGGCCCCTCCCAAATGAGTTAGCTAAAAATGGGAATATCAATCTTTGCCACAAATAATTTTTACCACATTTACCTTAGTAACATATAAATTTCCCCTTTGAATGGTAAGCTCTTTAAATAGATTTATATGTAGCCTGACTCATTTTATCTATAGAGTCTATTTAACAAGGTTGTTCTTCTTAAGGGAATAAGTGTCTCTTGTCCCTATTTCCATACACTGAGGTCACTGCATTGGAACAGGCTGTAAGAAACTTATCATTTGATATCAAGAAACTCCCCCAGGCTGCAAGTCACTCCATCTCCTCCCTCCAAATCAAAGTAGATTTTTTAGAGCAAATGGTTTTTACCAAATTGTTTATCTTAGACCTTATGACAGCTTCACAGGGAAAGGCTTGTGCAGTGATTAGTCAATCTTGTTGTTCTTATATTAACCAATCAGGAAAATTTCTGATACACCTAGATAAGACCCAATTAGGTATAGTAGAAATACAACTAGCTGTCTCAGGTGACATCTGGCAGAATCCTTCTTGGTTCACTTGGCTGCAGGGAAATGGCCTGCTAGCCATCCTTGTAAAATGGGCCCTTATTGCCCTCTGTATTATTCTTTTTAGACTTTGCTGTGTTAAAATCTGTTCTAAACTTGCCCCAGAAAAGCTTATGTTAATGTGTACTGTTGATAATGACCATGTTAGAAATCTTAGAGAATTAGCTTATAGATAGGTGATCCATGGGAGACTTGTCTCCTATTTATCAAAAGGAGTAATTAAGGAAATCAAATTGACTTAGCCTCTATTTTTGTAATTGATTATATTCTGGATCAGCACTGACATTTTGTATAACCACCTATGTCACGTTTCTTTGTCTTTGAGTTAAGTTTAGAAGTACATGGGTTCAGAAGTTCAGTTTTCCCCTCTGAGTTAAGTTTAAAAGTTCAGTTTCCCTATAAATCACTTTAATTAAAAGGAGTCTGTTATCCCTAAAACACTGGCTATCCTTCAAGAAAATCTGCTGTTATCACTGTGACACTAACTGCCTGTGAAAGTGGACACCACCAATGAGTTTTCTGTAGCAACAAGATGGAATAATGTATGAGAAAATAATTATTTATAATGGGGTTTTTGGGGACCCCCCATTCAAGGGTACAGCTCATTTTAATATGGACCACCCTCATGTCATGTCAACCAGTGGAACTGAATGATTCTAGCCAATTAGCTTTGAACAGTGTGTAAGAGCCACCTCTATTGTAGAAGGAAGGCATCTGGACTACAATAGGCTTGCATTCTTGTGCCTGGGACCCCATGAACATGTGTTCTCTTCTCCCTTTCCTGGGACTCCATGTTGGGTATGTAACTAGTGGGGAATTCAGGCAGACACGTGGTCAATACTTTAGTAATATGTAAACTTAATTAATAATAAATGCTTACTGCCAAAATTGGTACAATAACCATTAATTTATAAGTAACAATGCAAGAAAAACCCCAGCCAAGTTCCCCAATAATTAGACAGAAAAAGGCTAGTCCCCCCAATATTTTAAATGACACAGAGGGGTTGTTGTTAACTCTACATTTCAAATTTCCAATGAATCATATCGTCTCCCACATCTATGATGCTTCTGACTTTGTAATGCGTTGTAATGTTTTCCTTATGCTCCTCCTTTTGTACATAAAAATAACCTGTCAGCCCTCATTCAAGGTCTTTGGCTTACTGAGGAGATAAAGATCCTGTTTGTTGGTAACTGCTAGCCTTACCAATAAATTGAATGTTCCTGGAACTTTGTTGCTTCAATTTACATTAATTTCTATTGTGACATTATTTCTTTCCTGAACTAATGCATTAACCTTTGTGGTAAAAATTATTCGTGGTAAAGATTAATATTCCCATTTTTAGCTAACTGATCTCTGTGTCTCAAGTCTTTTACCACTTCAACATACCCTCCACCCAGCTACCAAGGTCTGAAGATCATTCATTTACTCAAGTATTTCCAGTGACTTCCCATTAGCACCAGGATCAAGTATAAAGTCCTCTGTTTGGCACTAATGACCTTTCATCACCTGGCCCATTCCTACCTTTCTAAACTTCTTATACCTCCACACATTCTTCAATATAGCTGTACTAGCCTACATGCAGTGACATGACAATCCACTACTCCTCCCCATCTCAGTGCCTTTGAAATGACTGTCCCTCATATCTGGAAGGCTCTACCCTCTCAACACTGCCTCAATTATCATGATTTCCTTCAAGATTCAGCTTAAATCCAAGCTTCTGCCAAATGCCTTTCCTGATTCCTCCAGATATTAAGTGCCTTTCTCTCTCATGTTACCTCCTGTGTGCCTTTTATTTTTCTTACCTAGTTACCTAGCACAGTAAATATTTAGTAAATATTGATTGATTCATTGATTAATATTATTTGCTAAAAGGGACTCTTTTATGGATTCCTCTGTAACCTCAGCACTTAGAGCACTGCCTGGAACTTTGTAATAAATGCTTGTTGATTAATTACTTTCCTGTAAAAATTTGTTATTGTTGAAGGGCAGTTAAGTGATGCAGTGGATAAAGCACCAGCCCTAGATTCAGGAGGACCTGAGTTCAAATCCAGCCTCAGACACATGACACTTACTAGCTGTTTGACCCTGGGTAAGTCACAACCCTCATTGTCTTACAAAAAAAAAGGAAACAAGAAAAAGAAAATTTGTTGTTGCTGCTGTTGTTGTTCAGTCATTTTCAGTTGTGTCCAACTCTTTGTGACCCCTTTCTGGGGGATTACTTGGCAAAGATACCATATTGGTTTGCCAATTCCTTCTCCATGCCATTATACAGATGAGGAAACTGAATCAAACAGGGAGAAGTGATTTGCCCAGGGTCACAAAGCTAGTATGTGTCTGAGACCAGATCTGAACTCAGGAAGATGAGCCTTCCTGACTCCAGACCTGGCACTCTATCCACTGTATCACTGAATTGTCCTTCCTGTAAAAATGCTACCCTGCTAAAATTTAAACTCTTAGAGGACAAAGATTAGTTTTCATTTTGTCAATGCATCCCTAGTGACCAGGCTTAGTAAATGCTTGTTGAATTGAACTGAATAATAGAATCAGTCATATAATCATACATTTAGACATCTCAACTGAACTGAATTGAATTAAGAAGAAAGAGCATACTACAAGAAGTATCTTGCAGACAGCTTTTGGGTGGGATAAAAGCTATTTCCCATCCTTCTGCAGCTTGAACCCTCTCCTACACAATTCCTCCACCTCCAGGATGGTTAATGAGCCAATTGTTCTTCATGCCTCCTATAACTAAGTCTTTACCAGTCATTCAGAATCAATAACCCCACCAATGTCCCCCTAACTGCTCAGGCACTTAGCCTCCTGCACATAAGTGGCTTCCTCCCAACCCAGCCCTGTCCCTTAGCAACAGTGGAAGTTTGACTCAGAGTGAGGGGGAACTTCACAGGAAAAAGCATGACACTAAAAATATTCTATAAAATATTCCAAAGTTGCCAACGATTGCTTACCCTACACAAAGAGACAGGCTGTGATTGCCAGGTGCCTTTGACATACATGATAAACACCCCAGAAAGCCTTTCAGAAGCCCCTGACTGTTATTCGTCTGGGATGAATAGACAGGCTATGATTGTAGAGTCATTTTGAAAAATACAGAATAAAATAGGGATGGAGTAGAAAAGGGTAGAGAGAGATCTGTCTGGCATGTAATTCATGCATGAACATTTACATTTTGATGGAATATGGCTTTGTTAGAGTCTGATCCCTTCAAAACCTATGGCTCTCTTGTCCAATGAGTAGTAAAGTAGGGAGAAAGCTGGGCTTGGAACCCAAAGAACTGGATTTGAATCATGGCTCTGACATTTACCAGCTGTGTGGCTGTACAGAGGCAAGATGATAGCAGTGGGGGAAAAAACACTAAGTTTGGAGTCAAGGGAAGCCAGAGTCTGTAGGCTTTATGACTATGGCCAAATCACTTAACTTACCCAGATCTCAGTTTCCTTATCTGGAAAAAGAAGATAATAAACCTACACCTCACAATCTTGATGGTAAAATCAAAAGAGATCACATATGTAAAGTTTGTTTTCATTCTTAAGTCTATAAAATGTTTAGCTCTTAATACTTATACTACCAACCTATAGATTTTGGATTAAAAGAGATCTTAGACAATATCTTGTCCAAAGCATTCATTTTACTGATGAAAAACTGAAACCCAGAGAGGGTGAATGAGTTGCCTTCATTAGTGGGTCCCTGATCCAAATTACCATTTCATGAAGACCCTGAACCATGTTCTCTTCACTCCCAGCTCAGCTTGATCTTCCAATTGTCCACCTTCTCACCAGAAGTGTTGCCCCACAAGGGATCTCCTCTTTATATTTTGTCTTCACCTATTAGATTGTGAGTTCCTTGAGAGTAGGGGACACCTCAATGTCTTGTATTTGTATCCCTAACACTTGGAACAGTACTTACCTGGCATTCAGTAAGCACTTAATAAATGCTCTATCTTCTTATCTTTGGTCATTCAAGTAGTAACAAATTCAAGTCCTCTAACTCAAAATCCATCTCTCTTTCTATCACACCATATTATGTAGATTCTTATGATAAAATCAATTTATAAACCTAAAAGTGTTATATAAATGTAAATTATAATAGTTTTCCTTGGGGAAAATGGAGGGGTTCACTCTGGAATGAATTGACCCCTCAAAGGAATCTGGGTCTGAACCACAGATTACAAATAGAAAATGGGGTCTTCATAAGGGTGACTCCTGCTGCCATTAATTTTCTAAAGGAACATCTGGCTAGCAATCAGACCAAGAGGCCTATAATTTCTGAGCTGCACAGATGAATCAGAATAGTCAGGGGGACAATAATTTCAAAGGGAGAGTAACAGTGATTCACTATCTCCAGAAATTCTCCCTGGGGCCTAGCATCATGAGACTTTGAGTATTTTGTAAAGTACTTCCAAAACTAGAAAAAGAAAAAAAACACAGAGACATTCTAGTCCTAGTCAATGGGATCAACTTTTTTCAACATTTCAGAAGATCCATGAGACCATTACTGGGCACACAGCCTTAATCAGCACAGATGATAGTCCTTCTCTACCTTTGAAGATGGTATTCATGAGTTTCCAGAGCCAAAATAACATGCTTGGTTTGCCAGATATCTGGTAATGAGCCTCTATGAATGTGGTGAGGTTG
Organism: Dromiciops gliroides; assembly: GCF_019393635.1. Classification (NCBI taxonomy): domain Eukaryota; kingdom Metazoa; phylum Chordata; class Mammalia; order Microbiotheria; family Microbiotheriidae; genus Dromiciops; species Dromiciops gliroides. The sequence continues at coordinate 107,536,046 of NC_057861.1, forward strand.
GTCCTGAATGACAGTCACAATCTATCACTGTCTGTCCTCAAAGACTTTCTAGATTAGTAGGATCTGTCAAAGCCTGTGCTTTACTGATATAGTCTCCTAGGCTTACCTCCATGCCAGGATGAGGCATCTGAGGGGGATTTTAATAGAAGAAAATATCATCTAGAAGGTACAAATGCAACATAGTGGCAGGGAAACAGAGCCAGAGTGGAGTTATCTGTGGGGGATGAATACTGCCCTGGTACACTACCCTTGTTGCTCCTGCTTCCTTGTGGTCCTTTTTGTTTCTCCAGTTAAACCACAGGATATTCCCTTGGACATGTCAAAAAGGTTTTTTGGGGTTTTTTTGCTTTTAGCATAGACAGATTCATCTAACTCTTCTGCGATCGCCTTTAGTCCAAGCAATAGATACTGAAACTAAATGAACCTTGGGACCAGCATCTTGTGAAATTATCATGACCTTCCTCCTCCTGACATAGCTTAAAGACAGTGCTCCATCAGGTTCCCTGAGTTTGAAAGGGATACAATATAGATGGTTCTATCCCTTCCACTTTCCAATCCTGTGTGTGTCCATCTCAAGCCTAGGATATGAATTTAGCTAACTGCACTAGTTTGGAGTGCTAGACCTGGAATTAGGAGGACCTCAATTGAATCCAGCTTCAGACACTTATTAGCTGTGTGACCCTAGGCAAGTCCCTTAATATCTGTCTACTTCAGTTTCTACATATGTAAAATGAGCTGGAGAAGGAAATGGCAAACTATTCCAGTATCTTTGCCAAGAAAACCCCAATTGGGGTCACAAAGAGTCTGACGCAACTGAAATAACTCAACAACAAGAAACCTTTGGAAATCACTTGATTCTTTGACTCACAGATCCTTCATCTTTCAAATGGAGATAATAATAGCTGTTTCTCTCCTTAACAGGGATGGCTATCAGGTAAGTGACCTATTATTTACTTTATTTTACAAATCATTCTGTTATTTCCTGGTTCAAGAAGCCTTAGTTGTTTGATTTTGACTAAATAATTAAATCCAAACTCCTCTGGCATTTAAACCCCTTCACAGTCTGGTTCCAGACAATCTTACTAGGTTGCTTACACATTTATCACCACCACCCCAATTCTTCAAGGACTCCATGGTACAGAAAAACTGGCCTGCACTGCTGTTCTCTGTATAGAGTATTATATCAAAACAAAATTGAGATTCTGCCTTATACTCATTACATTGGCAAAAATAATACCCCCCTAAAAATAATAGTTGTTGAAGAGGCTCAAGGAAAAACAGACATACAAATGCAGTGTTGATGGAGGTAACTAGACACACTAATTTGGTGTTAATGAATAGTCCAGCCATTCTGGAGAGCAATTAAAAAATATCCCCAGAAAATCATTAAACTATGCATATCCTTTGACCCAGAGATAATACTATTAAATGTTAAATTTGTGCATACACACACATACATATACATATATATATACACATATATACATATATATATACTCCCAAAGAGCTCCAAAAAAAGATGAAAAGTATCCACATGTATGCGTGTATGTGTATATATATATAGATAGATAGATATGTGTGTATCTGTATCTGTATATATATATATATATATATATATATATATATATATATACACACACACACACACACACACACACACTTATATGTATATGGCAGCTTTTTTATGACATCAAAGAACTATAACCTAAGGAAGAAAGGTAATTATCAATTGAGGAATCACTAAACGAATTATGGTATGTGTGTATGATGAAATATCATTGTAGCTCAAGTGACAATTTAAGAAAAACCCATGAAGACTTATATGAAGTGATACAAAATGAAGTGAGAAGAACTATGTGAATGACTTGTATAATGATGACATCATGAAAAAAAGCAACTCTGGAAAACTTGGAGTCTTTCAAAGACTTCAAGAAGATTTATGGTGAAGCATGTTACCCACCTCCTGAGAGGGAAGTGTTAGACTCCAGAGGAAGAATAATACACACATTTTTTGACATAGACAACATGGGAATTCTTTTAACTTGAGTGTGCCTATTTGTTACAGAAAAACATTTGGGTGTTTTGGTTTTTTCCCAATGGGGTCAGGGAAGGATAAGGATATGTTAGCAAGAAAGAAAAGATTGTCATCGAGACATCTTTTTTAAAATGCTCAGGGTGAGGGGGCAGCTAGGTGGTACAATGGATAAAGCACCGGCCCTGGATTGAGGAGGACCTAAGTTCAAATCTGGTCTCAGACACTTGACACTAGCTGTGTGACCCTGGGCAAATCACTTAACCCTCATTGCCCAGTCCAAAAAAAAATAAATTTAAAAAAATAATAAAATGCTCAGGGGGCAGCTAGGTGGCACAGTGGATAGAGTACCGGCCCTGGAGTCAGGAGGACCTGAGTTCAAATCTAGCCTCAGACGCTTGCCACTTACTAGTTATGTGACCCTGGGAAAGTCACTTAACCCCAATTGCCTCACCAAAAAACAAATAGTAGTAGTAATAATAATAATAATAATAATAATCTCAGAAGGAATGCCAGAAAGAACCAGAAAAAATCAGGATAGCTTTGAGAGTAAATTGAATTTATTATCTAATTTTTAAAAAGCAAGTTACATATAACTATATATATGTATGTATATGTAGTTGCATATACACACACACACACATATATATATATACATATGGATGTATATATGGATGTACATGCACACATATAATATGTACATATATACATTTTTGACATTCCATCACACACATGACATTCCATCCCTTGCCTTTACTTCTTTTGCACAGGCAGGCCCCCATGCCTGGTATGATCTCCCTCCTCATTTCTGCCTCTTCAAAAACATAGTTTCCTCAAAACTCAGCCCAAGTACCATCTTCTCCAGGAAGATGCTTCCAGTCCCTCTTAATTTTAGTGCCTCTGTTGATTATTTTATCTGCATCCTGTCTTTTGCTTGTTTTGCATATAATTGTTTGCACTTTATCTCACCCATTAGCTTATGAGGTCCTTGAGGGCGGAGACTGTCTTTTGCCTTTCTTTGCATCTCCAAGGCATAGCACAATGCCTGGCGTGCAGTGGGTGCTTAACAAATGTTTATTGACTGCCTATTGTTGGCCTGATCTCCTACAATGGTCTCATTCCTCATTCCCCCAGTTGGTGAACATCTGACCCTACCAAAAGTCACTTTTGCATTTATCATGGATAGTCCCTGTATTCATTCCCCTGTACATGTACCATATCCCATCCCTCCTCCCATGAAATGTAAGCTCCAAGATAGGCAAGTTTCATTTTTCTCTTGGCTCAGTTCCCATCATATTGGGCATCTAGTAGGTACTTAACACTTGCTGATTGATTGGTTAACATCTTAATAAGCCCCAAGGGCATCACTTCATTATTATAGAAAATAATGATAAATGCTTAGAAAGATGCCCCTGAATCTCCAAGGAAAATTTACCTTAAGTCCAATTTTTTATTCTATTAGATGAAAATGGGGGGTATATTTCAGAGAGAGCTTCATTAATAATGATTAAAATGAGAACACAGAACTGCAGCTCACTCATTCTTCATGTGAGAGCCTGGTTTCCTCTCTCTCTAATGTGATTTATATGAAGTTTCTCAGCCTCTGACAATCTGGTTTCTGTCCCCAACACTCTGCTGAATCTAAAAATATCTTTGGCTTCTTTACTTATTGGGGAAGCAAAATGTTCTTATATGGAACGCCTCACCCTCATCATAACTAGATAAATGAGGCCTTGCTGTATTTTGAATGCATGAAGCAACAAACTTTTCTATGCTATATGTTTGTTTTTGTAATTCTTGACATGTAGCTTTGTTTTGCCAATAGTGCCAGATGAAAAACAAACTCAGCCCTAGTTCTCTAGGACTTAATGAAGGAAACAAGTTTTTTTTTGTTGTTGTTTTTTAACACAGTTAGGTGTGATAGCGATACTGGGACATAGACAGTTGTGTGATTTTCCAGCTGCTACAAACACAGTTACCAGGCTTAGAGGGCTCATTGTAGCATGCCCTAATTAGAGAGGGTTTTTAATATAGTACATGCCTTGGCGTATCTTACCCAGGTCAGAGGTCCAGCCAGGGAAAGTTCAGAGTTGGGGAAGGGAAGAAGGGGAAGAAATATATACATATGTTCCTGTCCTGAGCTGATAGCAAGAAGCCAAAAATCCAAATAAGGTGATCACTATCATAAGGAGATGTCTCAGGATAGGTCAAAGCAGAAGACATGGTCTGAAATACTTAAAAGAGGTATACCAATTCAAGCAGGAAGGACAGAAAAGCAAGATAAAACAGTCCAGGCATAGTCTACCAAAGAGATGCTTCACCTTATCAGATCTTAGGGTCAAAATACAGTGAGGATCCTGACTCTGGATCTTAGGAGATGTGTAAGCTTGGGCAGGGCACTTCAGACTCAATGTCCTGATATGTTAAATGGACATAATAATATGTTGACTACTTTACAGGCTTCCAAGGAAATCCCTGTGTAAACCTTAAGACACAACATAATGTGAAACATTATTATCAGCATAAATCTCAAACTTGGAAATCTCTTTTATGATACCATTATTTTTAGCCATTTGATACTTGAACCTGGACCAAGAAAAACGTAAGTTATCTGAGGTGTAGTTGCCTTATTTTTAAAGAGGTCATAGAGACATAATTATAGCACCTGCTCTGCAGGGTACTTGTAAAGTTCAAATGAGTTCATGTATGAAAAGCCCTTTGCAAATCTTAAAGTTCTATATAAATGTCAATCAAGTCAATAAGACTTTATTAAATGCTTACTATGTGTCAGGGACTGTGCTATATAGTGGCAATACCCCTAAAAAAATTCCTGCCTTCAAAGACTTTACATTTAAATGAAAGAAGGAGGAGGAGAAGAAGATAATGAAGATGAAGATGAAGAGGATGATGATGATAGCACCAAGTCCATCAATGCCATTACTAGGCTTCCTACCTGGCTGAGTGAACCTGAGATTAGATAATGGCACAATGACCTCAGGTTGGAGAGCTCAAATATGAATCAGACTAGGAAAATTCTTCCAGTAAATATATCATCACCACTATCACCACCATGGTCATAGCCATCACCATTATCATGTATACTTTGCCACTATTGTTGCTTTTTTCTGCTACTCTTGTTCCAGTTCATTTACCCTGCTGATGACTTCAGGCCACATTTCAGCTTTGCCCTAACCTGAGAAATATACTTAAGAGGGTTCCCACCTTGTGTGATACTAACACTTAGATTGTTATTCAAAGTATTGATATACATGCTTGAAACTACCAATAAACTATAACTGGGTTGGAAAGTAGCCTAACAAAGACCTGTGCAATACTAACATTAAATATTAAATAAAGAACCCATCACCTATGGCAGCTAGAAAAAGATTAACACTTCTCTCTTCACCAAAAAGGAGGAAGACAGTCGATAGACATTCTCAGAGCACAGTTAAGCTTATAAAAAGATCTGGTAATGAGCATCTCTAAACTTTATGAAGCTCCTCTTCAGAAGACAGATCAAGATTCCCTCTCCAGGCTTATACTGGAAGAATTTCCAATTTGTTGGAACCACCCTGAGCATCCCCTCTGTGGGTTTAACCTTTAAAATCCCTAAATCACCTTCTCACACCATGAGACCTCAAAAGAGGGTTAAAGTGACAGTTAACAGCAACCATCCTCATAAAACCCTACCCTCTAAGTCATATTTGGCTTTACTTACAATTTCTGTTGATGTTATTGCTGCTGCTTTCTTAGTTTCCTCAGAAAACAAATAGCAAGATAGTTATTGTCTCATTCATGTCTGTTCCTCTACTATAGTCCTTCCCCTTTTCTCTGGCTGATTTTCTACACTTTCCTCTCTGTCTCTGTCTCTCCATCTTGTTCTCTCTGGCTCTCTCTTTCTTGTTCTCTCTGTCTGTCTCTGTCTCTCTCTGTCTCTCTGTCTCTCTGTCTCTGTCTCTCTCTGTCTCTCTCTGTCTCTCTCTGTCTCTCTCTCTCTCTCTCTCTCTCTCTCTCTCTCTCTCTCTCTCTCTCTCTCTCTCCCACCTCCCTATCCCTGTTGCCTATGAACACACACACAACTCTTCCTCATCCTTAACATAACAAACCTTCACAAGACCCTATCATACTTCAAGCTATCAGGTTCCTCCCTTTCTCAGCCAAACTTCTTGAAAAAGTTGTCTGTGTTCGTTGCCTTCACTTCTTCTCCTCACAATCTCTTCTAAACATTCGAAAGACCAGTTTCTGACATGATCACTAATCTTAAACTACCCTTTCCAAAAGCATCAATGATATTTAATCAACAAATATGATGATCTTTTCTCAGTATTCATCTTTCTTGACCTCTTTGCAAAATTCCACATTGGGCCATCCCTCTTCTCTTAGATACTCTTTCCTCTTTAGGTTTTGGTGACACTGCTCTCTCTTAATTCCCCTTCCACCACTCCTTCTTAGACTCTATCTGGAACATCAGCTGCAGCATGTAGACATGACGCAACACTCTCTTCTGAACCCTCTCCTCATCTCTATTTCTACTATCTTTCTTGGTTACTTCATCATCATATATAATTTTAATGATCAGCTCTGTGATGATGACTCATAGATTTTGATTTCCACCCCAAATGTCTCTCCTGAACTTGATACTATATCTTCAGATGATAGTACATATCAATTGCCTCTGATAATTTCCTCCTTCTGTTAATTATTTCTTCTTTTTCCTGTCTATAGCTTGCTTTGTATATGTTTATTTGCATTTTATCTCTCTCATTTGATTTGTAAGTACCTTAAAGGCAGAGTCTCTCTTTTGCCTCTTTTTTTATCCCCAACACTTAGCACAGTATCTAGCACAGAGTAAATGCTAAACAAATGTTTATTGAATTGAAGTGAATTGCCATAGAAATCTCAAACTCAACACGCCCAAAACTGAACTTATTCTCTTCCTTCCTCTTCTTTATCACATCTCAAAAAAATACAAGAAAAAGAAAAGAAAATTGTGGATGGCTTAGTGGAGGAAACTCAGGGCTGGGAATCAGGAGGCCTAGAATCTGTATGAATTTAGGAAAGTAAGCCAATTTTTTTTGTTTCTCAGTTTCCTCATATGGAAAATAGAATAACAGTTCAACCAGCAGTATGTTATCTTATGAGATACTTTATGGGAAAGGGCTTTGAAAATCATTAGACAAATGTGAGAGATTATTATTAGTCTGATATGTCTCTCTTTGATTTGTTTATATGCATGAAGTCATCAATTTGGATCCAACTGTTGATGCTACTCTGAAAACCTCTCCAATTCTATCCCAGATCAGCTCATCTGATCATTACAGATGAAATGAAATAATGTTTGTGATATGCTTTGCATTTAAAGAGCTAGAAAAATGGTAGTGATGTTCACAATGGCCAAGGAAGTTTTTTTTTCCTTCCATTCTGCACTGTGATATTTGAATGTTGCATAGTAGGAGAAAGACACATGGACTGGGAATCAAAGACACAAGTTCTAGTCCTGTTTTTGTCACTAACCAGTTGTGTGACCTTGGACAAATCACTTTGCCACCATGTGTTAGAAATGTTTTAATCAGAGAAACTTTGGAAGTGAGGCAGCAGTGAAAGAAAAGGAGCTGAATATTCAGCACCAATGAGGAGGACAGAGCCAAGCTAAAAGGAACTTCAGGACATTATGCCTCTATTTCAACAGCATGAGGGAGTGGAATTATTGGAAATGTTAAAGAAGTAAGAAAAAAGATTGCTATTGGGGCCAGTAAATTTTTATTAGGCTGGCCTATTTTGTGCCTTTTGATGGTCTAAGGTATTCAGAATGAGAGTAAAATCCAGGTAAGGCAGGATATGAGAAGGCCAGTGCTTCTTTGTCTCATTTTCTCAATAATAAATTTCCTTGTTATGAGGTCATATGCCTTGGCTTCGTTTCTTCAGTATGTTAATTTTCAAGGAAGCAGTTACTGAGGAGTGTTTATCAATTTCCCTTTCCTGGAATGTCAAAGTCTTGGTGTCGGTGTTTGGTACCTGTGTGGTAAGGGGTGAGGGCTCCAATAAGGGCGTAGGCTATGATAAGTTGCACACACACACAAATCCTTCAACTATATATTTGATATGATATTAGTTCTAAGACACCCACCCCACCTATTTCCCTATGTCTTAAAAAACACTAGACTTGATTTTAGGATTGTGAGAGCATAGATTTGGAAGAGGAAGAAAATTTAGAGGTAATCTACTTCAATATCCTCATTTTGCAGATGATGTAATAAAATTCTAGGGTGGGGGGAGTAAGTGACTGGCTTGTAGTCACAAAGACTGGAAATAACAGAGACAGTATTCAAACCCGTGTTTTCTGACTCGATCCAATACCCTTTCCATTTCCCAGAGCTGCCTACCCATCTTCCTCATCCAAAATATAAGACAGCTACATTAAATTATCACCAGCATCTTTTCTGGCTATAATACTATATGTAGTATGTGATCCTATGATTCCCACAGATAGGAAAAAGTGCTCTGCAATGCATACAAGTGTTATTCATAACAACTGGAGGGCCTTTATTTCTCTCCTTCTGCTATCTAAACTTTGTTCATCTTCCATGGTCCACATCCCAAAAGCCTTCCCTGACTACTCCAGCCCACACTCAATCTCTTTGATCCCTGAACAACTAACCCATTTACACTCAGTGCCACAGCTGAATCTTTAATGAGTCTATTATTGGGGTTTTTTGTTTTGTTTTGGTTTTTGAGGGGCAATTGGGGTTAAGTGACTTACCCAGTGTCTGAGGCTGGATTTGAACTCAGGTCCTCCTGAATCCAGGGCCAGTGCTCTATCCACTGCACCATGTACTGCCCTCTTATTGTTTTTAAAGTTCTACTTTTGTTACCTGGATAATATAATATATTCTTTGACCATATTTTGCATTTCTTTATATTTTTACAATGCCCAACACAGTGTATCAAGCATGTAGTGGGTGCTCAGTAAGCCCTTGTGAGTTAACCCATTGATTGTCTCTAAGCTACCTGTAATTTACACCATGGCAGCCAAGCAGTTAACAGCTCAGATGGAGTTAGTCAGCCATGCTTTCAAAGGCCCCTTTCAAATAATGAGGCTCCAGATATTCTTCCTAATGATATTCTCCTCTCAGTAAATTCAGGTTTTGCTCACAGGAGTAATGAATTAATTAGTTAATGTGGGTGAAAAGCACTTTGAAGTTGTAAAGTGCCCTGTACAGATACTGAGGGAATGGACTGTGAACAACTAAATAGGATACTCCACCTGACAGCAAGGAATTCTCATCTTTGTCTGTGCCCTGGAGACTTTCAGCAAATAAAATCTAAGATCAATTTCAGAGGGGAACCAAAGAAAGAAGAAATCCCATTTGGAAAATCTGGCCTCACAAAGTACCCAGAAGAGCAACTGACACAATACAAATAGCCAAGACCATCTGTCAGTGAAATAATAAAAGCCCCCACCTATCTAACACTACCTAATTTATAAGGCATCTTCTCCCCAGTTGCATGAAATAGGTAGTGTAAGTATTATTGGAATTGTTAAATTCTTTACATTTCTTCAACTGTAAAATTAGGGTTTGGAGACTACATGCTCTCTCTCTCTCCCTCTCTTTGCAGGGCAATGAGGGTTAGGTGACTTGCCCAGGGTCACACAGCTAGTAAGTGTCAAGTGTCTGAGGATGGATCTGAACTCAGGTCCTCCTGAATCCATGGCCGGTACCTTATCCACTGCACCACCCAGCTGCCCCCTAGATGCTCTCTTAATCTATAGTCTTCTAATCCTTAAAATGTTAAATAAGGAATAGCTATTATATATCCATTTTGCAGATGAGAAAACTGAGGCTCATAAAGGAAAAATAACTCATACCAGGTATTGTAGCTTGTAAGTGACTGATCCAGGACTAAAATTTGGGTCACCTGATTCTAAACCTAATGCTTTTACTATCAATTGGGCAGTCTCAGTTTGTTGAAACTGGGATATGAATCACTGTGTCAACTTTCCCAGAGGGATGATGGATCATCAAAGTAGAATCTGAGGCATCATCTAACAAGTACTGAGGATTGGGGGGGGGGGGATAGGGCAAAGAATTCTTCTCAAAGTTCCTACAATTATTAATGAGTGTTCACTAACTCCACCACCTTGTATAATGTCAATCCTATAAAAACACTCCTAAATATTTGAGGATAAAATGAGTATTTGTTTAAATCACAGATGAGTGTTCATTTCAAAAGAATCAACATTTATTAAGCACTTAAAAGATACAAGGAACTTTCTTGTCTGGAGATACAGAAAATAAATAAATAAATAAACAATCCCTACCAGCAATACTTTGCATTCTACTGGAGGGCTTTAAAATTCTGAGGTCGCATGCTAAAGTAAAAAAGAATGCTAGATTTGGAGTTAAGGGAGTTGAGTTCGAATTCTAGTTCTTCTACTTATTCTCTTTGTTGGTCAAATCATTTCATCTATATAGATCTGTTTCCTCAGCTGTAAAATAGGTGCAGGGAGGGGAACACTGTAAAAGATGATCTTTCATCATTCTTCCAGCTCTAAAGCTATGATCCGAAATTTCCCCTCACATTTCACCATCTATGAGTCTATGAATCCTGAAATATCTGTTTACTGCTTTTGTAACCTTGACCATGGACAATGATGTGACACGGTGGATAGAATGCTGAGCCTGGAGTCAGGAAAACTCATCTTCCTGAGTTCAGATCTGGCCTCAGACGCTTACTTGCTGTGTGACTCTAGGCAAGCCACTTCATCCTGTTAGCCTCAGTTTCCTCATCTGTAAAATGAGCTGGAGAAAAAAAATGGCAAACTACTGCAGGATCTTTGTCAAGAAAACCCCAAATGGAGTCACAGAGGGTCAGACATGACTGAAATGATTCAATAACAAATCTTGACCATAATCTAAGCTCTTTCTGCTTCAGTTTTCTCCACTGTAACAAAAGGTGGATGGTCTATATGATCTCTCATATCCCTTCTAGTTCTAAGGTTATAATCCCAATTTTTTCCTTACATTTGACATACTGTGATTCTATGAATCCTGGCTTGGCTGCTCACTGCCTCTGTAACCTTGACTAACATATAACCTCTTAGGGCCTTATAATATAAAATTGACAATATCTATGATCTCAAATGTTCTATCCAGCACTAACATCCTATTATAAGAGACCTTAAGGAATAATGATAATAATGGGGAGAGGGGAAAATCTTTCCATTTCAATTGCCTATTATGCACAAATTACCTAAACTTCCTGCCGCGATTATATTACCCAAGTCCTAAAATGCATGTCATCTTGTAATGTTCTTCTGTACTGAAAAAAAAAATGTGCTGGCTAGGAACTAGAAGACCAAGATCTAGTCCTGGCTCTGGTGCTAACTAGTGGATAAATCTTGAATGACCATCCTCTGTGCCTCAGTTTCATCGTATGTAAAATTAGGATGTTGGACAAAATGATTTGTAATGTCCTTCCTAACCCCAAGATTCTATTACTTCTATAACATTAAAATAAGTGTTTGTCTTTCAGAGAAAAACAAAGAAGTGATGATGATGATGACGACGATGATGACGATGATGAAGACTACTCATCTTTCTGAGTTCAAATCTGGTCTCAGACACTAGTGTGTGACCCTGCGCAAGTCACCACTCTGGTATCTTTGCCAAGAAAGCCCCAAATGGAAATAGTGATCAATGCAAATTATAAGGATAAAATGATGGAAATTGTGTAATAGCTCAATGCAGGATGCATAAACTTCTCACCTACTGAATAGTTAACACATGAACTGGTGGGAAGAATTATATATGAAAATTTCTCTAAATTTCATCGACTAAAATGGCAAATACCCAAACTACAAATATAAATCTCAGAATATCTCAGAGAATTCAATTAATAAATCATTCTGGAACTGGAGCATCATTACAAATACAATGATTACCCATGACTATCCAGTCATAACACTGGTCCAATATTAGTGGTAATAATTAATACTTATATAGCATTATTATATACTAAGCATATCTCATTTGATCCTCACAACAATCCTGGAAAGAAAATGTTATTATTATCCCCATTTCACAGATGAGGACACTGAGACAGAGTTTAAATGACTTGTCCAGGGTCACAAAGCTAGTCAGTGTTTGAGGTCAGATTCTAATTCAGTTCCTCCTGACTCCAGGCCCAGCACTCTATTCACTATGCCACCTAACAATCTCTATTTTACATACACACACACACACACACACACACACAGAGGTTTTTTTCAATATTTCTCAATGTTAAATATAATATAATATCCCAAACATCATGAAATTAAAAGCTTTCAAAATATAGAGGCCAAAAAGAAGTAAAGATTCATGTGGGACCATCCCCCATCATTCTATCTACTATTGGAGTTGTACCAATCATGCATTCAGTGGGCCTGTAAGAAGTAAACTTAGACCCTAGTTCTTTTGTTCAACTACCGAAATCAACTTTGATTCACTTGTCAATTCAAAAGTCTATAGAAGCATAAATAGAAAAGGAATAGTCTAAGGAAAATACATTGATCCGGAGTCATTTCTATCCAAACCACACCCAAAAAGATCAGAATGAGATACTAATAACAATAATATACAATTGATATAAAACCACAGTCACCAGAAATAGTAAAAAAGTTATCCTCAAGAAGCCCAAATTTATTGATCATTGTGAAGAAATTATAAAAACTCTGTAACATGCCACTGTATGGGGCAAAAATATAACTCCTCAGTAGCTGAAGAGACACAGTCAAATGGCAAAATTTATTCACCAGAAGCTCAATAAACTTTATAAACTAACAGACTATAAATCATCACTAATCCTAGGTTCATAACACTGGATTTTTTTAATGTAGCCAAATGTAGTTTACCTCTCAGTAGATCTTAGAAACCTCTATATAAAATATAAATACCAAAATACCCTTGACATTTTAATAAATAACCGGAGATAAAGCCAGAGCATCATCAGAGACCAAACTGTCACTCCCAATCTATCAGACATAACAATATCTCATAAAATTTAAGAATATTTAAAATAGTTATTGCCATACTGAATGCTCATAAATTTCCAAACCAAATGTCATGGAAAGCTCTCAAAATACAGAGACAGCAGAAGAAATCAAAACCATGCAGGAATAGGATGAAATATATTTCTACTATTATCCTTTCTGATTTCAGTGAGTACACAGAAGGTAAACTTGCATCCAAATTATTTTATTCTACTATAAAAAATATCACTTTATATATACCCAGTAAATAGTTCATAGACCATTAAATATAGAAGAAAAAGTATAAGATGGTGACTTGTCCCCAGATCATTTCTATATCATTTCCTTATATTATATAAGGTGAAAAGAATGAAGATTAGAATGATGATCATGATGGCTGATGAGGTGTTCTATATGTTCTCTTGTTTAGTCCTCACAACAGTCCTATGCAGTATATTCTATAAGTAGTTCTATGCCCAATATAAAGATAAAAAAGAAACAGGTTTAGGGGCTTACTCATGGTAAACTCAAAAGTCAGGAGAGACCTATTTTCCAGGCTTATTACACATTACTTCCCTTTCCAGCCAAACTGGCCTCCTCTGTCCCCCATAATTCAATTTCCTATCTCAGCTCCTTTGTATAGGATATCCTCCATGCCTGTAAGGCTCTTCCTCCTCACTTTAACCCAATGGAGCTCCTAGCTAATTTCAAGTCTCAGATTAAGTCCCACCTTATTCAAGAGGCCTTCCCTAGGTTGTTAATAACCCAACAACACACACAAACACACACACACTTCAAAAAAATATATTTTTGTATTTATTTTAAATCAGACCTTAACTGATGACATCTATATATAAAAGAGCCAGGAATGCAGATGAACCAATAGCAAAGATGATATCCCTGCCCACTGGTCTTGAGGCATCTAGGTGGTACCATAGTGCATAAAATGCCAGGCCTAAAATCTAGAAGACCTGAGTTCAAATGGGACCTCATACACTTACTAGATGGGTATCCCTGAACAAGTCACTTAACCTCTGCCTGCTTTTACGGTTCACTTAATTGTAAAAGGAGGATAATAATAACACCTATACATGGTTGTTGTGAGGATCAAATGAGATAATATTTGTAAATCACTTAGAACAGTACCTGTTACAAATTAGGTGCTATATAAATGCCAGCTGTTATGCAGTAGTCTTAGTCTATAATTTCTCCTACCCACTCCTCTATTTCAGAGAAAGGAAGAGGTTTAGGGTTAGAAAACTGGGGTGTCTGGAAACCCAGAACTATTTGGCAGTTATCAGGAAAATGACCATTACCTAACTTATACATAATAAGAGATAGGCATTTGGGAAATATATGGAATGCATCATGCACTTGAGAAAGGTCTCTGGCACAGGGATTCAAGTCCCTACCAAGGAAGAAGAGTCCAAAGGAAAGTTGAAACCAAAGAGCATTAGCTAACTGGAACTAGATTTATTCTAAAGAGCTTGGTACTTACAGCTAAGGATTTTCTGCTGGGAAAAGAAGGGCCTCAAGAGCCAAGACTCAGAACAAACAAAACAGGAGATGGTTTGGGGTTGTTTGGAAGGTTTTTTGTGGGGGAGTTGTTTTGTTTTGGTTTTTACTGATTCACAAGCAAGTCTTTTCTAAGAAAATGATTTTTTTTTAAAAATCCTTTAGGCTATAACCTACTCTTTCCTGTGAGAAAGATAGTCAAGAATTTCAGCTAGGTTAAGATTTGGAGGCAGTAGGGCAGCTAGGTGGCGCAGTGGATAAAGCACCGGCCCTGGAGGCAGGAGTACCTGAGTTCAAATCCGGCCTCAGACACTTAACACTTACTAGCTGTGTGACCCTGGGCAAGTCACTTAACCCCAATTGCCTCACTAAAAAAAAAAAAAAGAAAGATTTGGAGGCAGAGACTTCTGGGGCAGAGCCAAGATGGCGGAGGAAAGACAGTGAGCTCTCGAACTCATGACACAATTGCTCCAAAAAACATCCAAATAATGCCATAGGAAAATGCCTGGAGCAGCAAAACTCACAGAAATCATCTTCTAACCAAGAACATCTTGTAAGGTCAGAAGGAGGGAGCTGCTGTGCTGATACAGGAGTTGGGCCCAGCCCCACAGTCACCCTGACACAGATCCAGTCCCAGGAATTCTTCACCAGAGAAGGAGACCCCCAGAGTCTCTGAATCAGCTGAAGCACCAGTGTCGTCTGGAACTAAGCTCACAGTCTGGTGAGAGGACTGAGCCCTGGGCAGGGGAGAGACTACAGGGGTCTATGCTGTTGCTGAGGTAGAACTTGGGTTTTTCACCCCACTGGGAACTAGGAGGCAGGCTTGAGTAGCAGTGGCCAAGGTGGGGAGGAAGGGCACAGGCTCCTCGGAGCTGACAACCACAACACACAAAGCTGGTTGATTAGCAAGTTGGTCTGGGATCATCTAGGACCAGGAAACAGGCCAGGTGAGGGAAGAACCTAATCTTCCTTAAATCATACCACCTGGGACTTCTTAAGCTTGGGATACTGCAGCCTGGAAACAGTGCCCCACTTTAAGGACCTAAAAGTCAAGTAAAAGAAAGGAAAGAAGAGCAGACAGAGAAAGGTGAGGACCATAGAAAGTTTCTTCAGTAACAAGGAAGACTGAGGTATACCCTCGGAGGAAGATGTCAACATCAGGGCCCCTATATCTAAAGCTTCCAAGAAAAATATGAATTGGTCACAGACCATAGAGGTGTTCAAAAAAGGACTTTGAAGATTAAGTTAGAGAGGTAGGGGAAAAAATGGAAAGAGAAATGAGGGTGATGCAGGAAAGACACAAGAAAAAAGTCAACAACTTGAAAAGCCAAATGGAAAAGTTCTCTAATGAAAATAATTGCCTAAGTATTAGGATTGAACAAATGGAAGCCAGTGACTTGATGAGAAACCAAGACACAATAAAGGAAATCCAAACGAATAAAAAAATAGAGGGCAATGTGAAATATCTTCTGGGAAAAACTGCTGACCAAAAAATAGGGCCAGGAGAGATAATTTGAAAATTATTGGTCTACCTGAAAACCATGACCAAGGAAAGAGCTTAGACATCATCTTCCAAGATATTGTCAGGGAAAATTGACCTGAATTTCTAGAAGCAAAAGCTAAAATAGAAATTGAAAGAATTCACTGATCACCTCCAGAAAGAGATCCCAAAAGGAAAACTCCTAGGAATATTATAGCCAAATTCCAGAGCTCTCAGGTCAAGGAGAAAATATTACAAGCTGCCAAAAAGAAAGAATTCAAGTACTGTGGAGCCCCAGTCAGGATAGCACAAGATCTAGCAGCTTCTATATTAAAGGACCAGAGGACATGGAATGTGATATTCCAGAGGGCAAAAGAAATGGGATTACAACCAAGAATCACCTACCCAGCAAAACTCAGCATAATCTTTCAACGTAAAAAATGGGACTTTAATGAAAAAGAAGACTTTCAGATATTTGTGATGAAAAGACCTGAACTGAATAGCAAATTTGACTTTCAAATACAAGACCCTAGAGAACTATAAAAAATTGGAGTTGGGGGATATACCTGGGGTCGTACAGTGGGTGACTGTCTTGTGTCTGAGGCTGGGTTTTGGCTGGGATCCCCCTGGGTCCAGGGGTGGTGCTTTGTCCACTGTGTCACCTAGCTGCCCCATGATGACATCCTTAGGGTTAAATTGAGGAGTGAGGGGAATGCACTGGGGGAGGGGGAAGGACAGAGGTGAAATCCTACATGAAAGAAACAGGAAAAGGCTTATGGAGTGGAGGAAGAGATGGAAGAGGAGCAGGGCAGTAAATGAATTTTACACTCATCAGAATTGGCTCAAAGACCTCAATCTCATTAGAATTGGCTCAAGGAGGGAATAATGTACACACTCAATTGGGTGGAGTAATCTCTCTAACCCTGCAGGAAAATAGGAGGGGAAGGAGATAACGAGAGAGGGGCAAAAGAAGGAAGGGCAGAGTGGGGGCGGGAGGACAGACAGAAGCAAATCCCTTTTGAAGAGTGATAGGATGAAAGAAGATGGATAATAGAATAAATATCATGGGGAAGGGAATAGGATGGAAAGGGAACAGTTAACAATAGTAATCATGAAAAAGAGAAAAGGGGGGAAATTGTACAAAAAATATTTATAGCAACTCTTTGTGGAGGCTAAGAATTGAGAATCAAGGGAATGTCCATCAATTGAGGAATGATGGAAGAAGCTGTGCTATATGATTGTGGTGGAATGGTCTTTTGCTATAGGAAATGACAAACAGGATGATCCCAGAAAAACCTGGAAAGAGTAATGAACATTGATGTATAGTGAAGTGAGCAGAGCTGAGAGGACACTGTGCATAGTGACAGCAGTATTGTTCAATGAGCAATTGTGAATGACTTAACTACTCTCAGCAATGCAATGATCCAAGACAATCCCAAAGAACTAATGAGGAAGCTTACTATCCACCCCCATAGAAAGAACTGATAAAAAGAACACTTGTGGATTGTACATATATAACGTGGTTGGGATCTTGTGGAGGGGGGAGGAAAGGGAGGGATGGAGGGAGAAAAATTTGGAACTTTAAATCTTATGAAAATGAATGTTGAAAACTACCCTTACATGTAACTGGAAAAAATAAAATAAATGTTTGTTGGAAACTTAAAAAAAAAAGATTTGGAGTCAGAGAAAGTGTCTGGTGGATGGCTGGGAGCAAAGCAGTTATATTAACAGAAGACATCAGCTCATCACCAGAAGATATTTGAGGACCTGAAATGTCTGAAGCTTCTGTTCCCCCTCCATGCATGTATTCTAGCCATTTATGTTCCTTATGCATGTATTCCTCCATGCATGTGTCTTATCCACATATGTAGACTATGCATATGCCTCTCCATCCTGCACATTCTTTCAAACATCACTTAACAAGGCTTAGCCGTCATATCTGCCAGTTCTTCCAGTCCCTGAGGATAAAGTTCATCTGAGCTGGTGACTTAAATTTATGAAAAGCAACTAGGTGTTCTCTTACTATCTTCTGACCTATTTAGGGTATCAATGCCCTGTTAGTCATTTTTTTTCTGTTATTTCTTAAATAAGGGTCATTCTCCTTGACAGAGAAAGCAAAAGAAAAAAGAGGAGCAGTTTTGCCTTTTTTTCCTACTGTCAGAAGCATCCCATCTACCCCCAAGGAGTAGGCCCTATCCCTGCTTTAATCCTCCTTTCCTTTCAGTTTAGATTTTTAAAAATTAAAACTTGTCTTTAGCTTCCCTTACCAGACTCAGCTCATTCTGAGGTATAGTACTGATTATGCTGTTTTTACAGGCTGCTGCCGTGTTTTTATATTCATCTACTTTTACCCGCCCTTGCTTTCATCTTCTGTGTACGCCTTTTTTTTCAAAATACAAGTTGTTTACTGTGTTTTTCTGTGCATCCACACTAATAATAATTCTCCATGGATAAATGGATAATTCTCCATTTTTCCCTCATGGAATTATTTCCCTTTTGTATCTTCAGAATTTCATTCTTAAAAGTTTCCCATTTTTCCTGAACTGCTTCTGCTTCCCCCTAATCTAGAGAGGATGTCAAATGAAGTTGGTTTTCATATCCTTCTCTGTCATAAATTCTGGGGATGAATGGTCATTTTCCTCTGGTGCTTTTAACGTTTCAAACACAGCAATGAGTTTCTCCATGTTAATAAGAATCAGTATAGGAATCAGTATAGGATTTCCCCTTGTTGATTTCACTTCCTTGTAAAAGATGCAATTATAATTAAAGCAAGTCAAGAAGTTATTAGCTGTTCTGCATTTGGCAGAGGGAGAGAGAGAGAGAGCTCTAACAGATGCCTGGATAATCGAAGTCTCCCATCACTACTATATCATGCTTCTGTCCTAGGCTTCCAATCAGTTTCATGAATTCTTCATTTATTGCCTTTCTGGCCAGGTGGTTTGTCATATAATCGCATGACAAAATCACTTCTGTTTATCCCTTCATTGATCTTTACCCAATTGCTAACCATGCTTCCTCCCTCTGGTTCCTGGATTTCCTCACACGAGTATACCTTCTTAAAATATAATGCTACCCACTATTACAGTCCTTTTTGTTTGTTTTGCTTCTTTTGCATAAGCTATATCTTTCCATAACCAAATTCTTGTCTTGGATTTCATTTCACCAAATAGCAATGATTATTCTGAGGCTAAATTTGCCTCCTTTCATTAGGAACTTTAGTTTTTCTTGCTTGTTGCTTAAACATGCATACATATATGCTTACATCCATAAATATATGCATGTTATACAAACATACATGCACATATACATATTTGTTTTTGTTCAGCCATTTTTCATTGTACCCCATTCTTTGTGACCCCATTTGGGGGTTTTCTTGGCAGAGACACTGGAGTGGTCTGCCATTTCCTTCTCCAATGTACATATATTTGAGGTCATGGCTTTTTCTGCTCACTCCTTTCTTGAGTTTTAACTCTATCCCTGGACAGGTGTCCATCATTCCTATATTTAAAGCCAAAGACTAGAAGTCCAAATCCCATTCTCATGCATCACCTTCTTAGTTAGTTGTATACTTTTTAAGTCATTTTTTTTATTCTGCATCACTTGCCTTCAATGGACATTAGTGAGTAAAATGTAACCTATGTCTTTATAGTCTTTAGTTTCTTGCCCAAGATTTCATTATTGTTGGCAATACCTTTTTAGAATCCTTTTGATAGTATCACATGCACCCATACGAATCATCAGAAGTAGATATGAAGGTCACTTTGATGTGGTTTGGGAGGTTGCCTATTAGATCTTGGATACAAGGCCTAAGAATTAATTACTTAATCAATCTTTGAGTGAATGAATGGAAAAGCATTTATTAAGTGTTTACTATGTAGATAGCACAACATATTTCTCTATTTTTGTTATCAAGTTGACAAGTAGCTATTTCAGCAGCCCTATGCAAGGAATCACTATTCATCAGTATTCTTAAATTTTTCCTTTCACTTTTACTAGGAAATCTCTCAACCAATAAATGACTCTACTATATCATTGCTTAGAGGCTATGCAGCTACTTCTTCCTTAGAACACCCAGATCCTTCTTCAGGAAGAGCTTCAAGTCACAAGTTTATATCTGGTTTTTTCCTTTCCCTTCCTTCTTTGCTAAACACCATTCTACTCTCTGACCTCCTGAAAAAGATTGTCTCCCTTTCTCTACCTTAGATCCCTTTTTCCTATTGAAGTAACATTTCAATTTCCATCTTAGAAATGCATCAGTGTCCCTAGAAACCTGGAATATGGAGAGTTATTCCTCAAATCTTTTCATCTTCTCTTCCAAAGAGGAAACTACCTTATATATGAAACATTGATAGCAGTTACTTGACTCTGGCAGAATTGCAAACATCACACAATCAATACAAAACAGTAAAAAATTATCCCTGAATTTCATACTGATTGAGGTTTTCAGTTTTATATTTTTTCAACTTCTTGTGGGTGTTAGCACCTTTTCCCAAAGACATTCCTTATGGCATTTATAATGAAGTAACCCCTATTAACAAATTGACAGTCCTGTACAGCTAGGCAGCTAGCTGACATAGTGAATTTGATGCTGGAGTTGGAATCAAGAAAATAAGTTTGATTCCTGACACCCACTAGCTATGTGACCTTGGACAAGTAGCTTAACAGCCTCCATTAACTCATTTTTTAAAATCAATAATAGTAGCACCTACCTCCCAGAGTTTCTGTGAGAACCAAATGAAATAACACATGTAAAACACTTTGCAAACCTTAAAGTGCTATATATACTAACTATAATTATTGAGGTAGCAACTAGGTAGTATAATAGAGAGGGTACTGGGCCTGGAGTCAGGAAGACTAAGTTCAAATTCAGCCTTGTACGTGTACTAGCTGTCTGACCTTGGGCAAGTCATTTAACCTCTGTTTGCCTCAGTTTCCTCAACTGTAAAATGGGGATCATCATAGTATCTACCTCTCAGGGTTGTGGTCAGATAAGATAATATTACTATAGAGGGCAACACTGTCCTCCCAGTCTCTCAGGCTCCAGGAGTCATTGTAGACTCCTCATTCTCTCTTACCCTCCATATGCAACCTGTTGGCAAGGCCTGTCAATTTTACCTTTGTAATATCTCTCCAATATGCCCCCTTCTCTTCCCTGACACTATCACCACTCTAGTGTAGACCCTCATGACCTCATGCCTGGGTTACTATAATAACAGCATGTGGGTCTGCCTGCCTCAAGTCTCTCTCAACTCCAACCCATCCTTCATTTAGTCACTAAAGTGATTTTCCTAAAGCTCAGGTCTGATCATGTCACCCCCTATTCAATAAGCCCCAGTTTACCAAGCCCATCACCACCATGATCAAATACAAGTTTCTCTGTTTGGCATTCAAAGCTCTTCATAACCTAGCCCCCCACCTACCTTTCTAGTCTTCTATAAGAAGTACCCTCCAACCCAGTGCCACTGCCCTTCTTGTTG
Source organism: Dromiciops gliroides (assembly GCF_019393635.1). Lineage (NCBI taxonomy): Eukaryota > Metazoa > Chordata > Mammalia > Microbiotheria > Microbiotheriidae > Dromiciops > Dromiciops gliroides. The sequence goes on from NC_057861.1 coordinate 107,557,561, forward strand.
TTCCATGAATAAAACATCCATTTCTCCATTCTGAATATTTCCTCTGGCTATTCCCCATGCCCGCAACACTCTCCTTCATCAGTTCTGTCTACTGACCTCCCTAGCTTCCTTTCAATCCCAACTTTGTAGAGATACCTTCTTTTATGGAAAGCCTTACCCATCCCCCTTAATTCTAGTGCCTTTACTCTCTTAATTAGTTCCTATTTATCTTGCATATAGCTTGCTTTGTTTATATTTCTTTGCATGATATATCCCCCATTAGACTATAAGCTCCTTGAGGACAGGGATTGCTTTTAGCTTCTTTTTGAATCCCCAAAGCCTAACACAGTGCCTGGCACATAGTAGACACAATAAATGTGTATTGATTCATTCATTTGCAAAGTGTTTAGCACAATACCCAGCACATAAAAGCACCATGTAAATGCTAGCTATTATTATGAGCATTATTATTCTCCAACTTTCTTTTCTTAGGCTCATTCTTCTTTTAGTTATTTTTCATCTCCACTGCTCCTTCCAATCCTTTTCACCAATTTGCTCTATTCACCAATCTACTCAACTAACTTCTTTTGCCCTGCAGTTTGTTCCACTTGCCTTTTCTTCCTCACCTTGCTTTGCCAATTATCTTCCCTTTTTCCTTTTCCTTTCAGTCCTCCTTCTCTTCAGAACCTTACTACTTTCTCAAGCTGAACTGCCAAGCATTCAATCTCTACTACAGAGAATTCAACTCTAATGGGCTTGCTGACCACGTTGTTTGAATGCCAAACATATGTTGGCCTAAAGGACTATTCTACAGAGAACTCACACAAGGTAAGCACTAGCACGGAGGTCAGAAGAAGCAATACAAGGACACTCCCAAAGGCTCTTTGAAGAATTTTGGAATCTATTGTGAGACATGGAAGACACTGGCACAGAACCACCCAGCAAGGGGCTGTTCTCTGTGAACAAAGCAGAATTGCGGTAACTTGAAAGAAACATGAGATACACACATTTACAGACATCACCACTCCAAAGGTTCACATGAACTATTTGTGCCTAATCTGTGGTAGAACCTTCCAAGCTGATATTGTTCCGATTGTCTGATCAGCCACTGTCAGACACACTGTACCTTGACTCCAACATAGCGATATCTTTTGGTCCTCTTCCAGAACAAGAGCAATCCCCCAATTATTCCTTAATCCTCCTTAACTTACCTTGATCCTGCTCCTCCTCTTTCACTCTCTCACAGAATCCAAAAGAAGCATCTGCTCAATCAGAACCATTTGACAATTTAATTCGATAAGTACTTATTGGGCACTTAGTCTATGTCAGGCAATAGGCCAGAAACTTGGGATACAAATGCAAAAGAGAAACAGGCTCTATATTCTATAGTCTTATATTCTACTGGGGGGGAAACAATAAAAATAAATATAAGCAAAATATAGAGAGTAAATACAAAGTAATTGACATGGAGGTAGGGGAAGAGGAGATAAACAAAGACCTCATATAGGAAATAGCATCTAAGCTATCCTTTGATGGAAACTAAGGGTCTTGAGAGGCATAAGTGAGGAGGAAGAGGATTCCAGGATTGGGAGACAGTCTGGGAGAGGGTACAGGGATGGAAGTTGGCATGTTGTTTATGGATAGCAGTATGTTGGACAGTTTGGCTGGCACAGAGAATGCATGAAGGGATACACTGGCAGAGAGATGCTCTGTATAGATGTCTATTTAAAGTCATAGGCATAGCCATTCACTTCAGTTTTTAAAATTCCCAACCCTGGTTGCTGGGACAACTCATCAAGACATGCAGAGACAATCAAAGTCCAGAACACATATTTAATACTTACTGTGTTCTGAAGCAAGCTGAATGAAGGAGAAGGATGTTGGGGTTAACACAAAAGCAGCAATACAGCCACCCATATGGTCCTGGTAGAGTGATCCTGTTGTGCTCACAATGTGCTCCCAGCCTGACCCCTTCAGTCAACAACAGGCAGCCCTTAGCAGCTTAGCTGAATAGAAGATTTACCTCGCCTCTAACAACTGGGGTTTCTATGATAGAGGGCAATGCGGTTTGGCAGTCTAACAAGACACTTGTCGCCAGAAACCTTTCAATATGATTGGCAAACTGGGGAAGTTTCAGCACTGGGGTTAAGGCCACCAGTGAGCTTTAAAATGGGAAGGTTTGGAGATCTGTGGCCCCCAGCTTGGGCACATTGGGACATCAGTGTGCTGCTAACTGGTTAGCTTGGTTACACAGCTGCAGTTGGCTAATACAAGCTGTTAGTTTTTGGTTCTGCATCTTGTTTTAAAAGAAAAAAGTAACAGTTGCTCTTGCCAAGAGGTCTTTGAAACTGGAGTCCCAGTATTGGTGGGTCCAACAAAGCCCTACTACGAAAGCCAAAGACAGCTACATGTATAATCAGTGAGGGAAAATAGATTGGAGCCAGATTTGATAGAATGTTAAATGTCAGGTGTAATAATTGGTACTTTATCTTTGATGAAATAGGAAGTCACTGAAGCTCCTTCACCATGGACCCTACTCTGAGTCCTCAATGGATCCCAAAGACCCATGGGTCACCTATACAGAACTATTGATAAGAGGGGAAAGCTTTATTCTGAGGGATTCTAAGGGGTCACACTAGGAACAAGGGGAACTTTAACCAGTAGAGGTTTTCAACAAGGGAAAAGGCTTTCAAGTAGTGAGTTTCCTGTCACTAGAAGTATTTGGCTACAAGCTTAAATAACTCCTTTTCAGAGAAACTATCAAGTGAATTCATGCTTTAGGTAAGTATTGACTAGGTCAATGGTATCAAATACAAACAGAAACGGATACCTTTGGGAGAATATTTACTTATAAAATAACAAATTAACATCTGTATTGCATTGCATTTTTATTTACTTTGTTAAATATATCACAATTACATTTTAATCCAGTTTAGGTATATCATGTAGGCAGCAGCTTCAGAGTTTGACACCTTTGGACTAGGTAACCTCTGAGGATTTTCTTTTGAGATTATATGACTCAAATTTTCAAAGAATAGAGATGAAAATACATAATGAATCAGACTTTGGACTTGGAAAATAGATGAAATGATTGGAGAGAAATAATCAAGTGACTAATAGATGGTATAATGCCAAAAATCCCCAACTTTTTTTTATCCTTGGCAAAGCAAAAGGAGGGTTTTGGAAATAACAATGAGAAATACCAGAAAATAAATCCCTACTTCTGATTTAATGATATGGAAAGAGACTTCAGTCAGCCATCAGGGATCCTGGATCCTATTCCTGGTTCTGTGAGTAACTAGCAAAATTGTCCTTAAGCATGTTGTTTGATTTCTGTGTACCTCAGTTTCATCATCTAAAAAGTGGGAGTAGACTTCTAATGAAGATGGTATTGTGAAAGCCCCTAGAGGAGCCCAACTCTCCCCTAAATACCACAGCCAAAAGGATCAAAGAAAATCACAAAAAGACTCCTCCATACAGCCCAGGACTGCACAAGAATATGACCAGAAGCCTGTGGTCATCAGAAGAGGAGATATGCCAGTGAAGGTATGGGAGCCAGAAGCAGGGACATAAGGAAGTGATAGAACCAACTCCTGTTTAGTGATTATTCAAAAGAAGAAGCTAGAGACAGGATGACGCCAGCACTCACATTGCACTTCCAGGAGATAGAGGCAGAAGCTAGAGATTGCCACAGAGGGCAGAGCCCAGTCCCAGCCTCCCCAGCCTGAACCGATGCAGCAGCATCCAGACTACAGAAGAGAAAAGACCAAATAGGTCCTTTATAACTCATCCAACAGTGCATTAAGAGGTGGGGTGTGATACTCGTACAAGATCTCAATATAAGAACTGAGCCACTGATATGAGGAAAATGAGGAAAACTAAAATACAATGAATAAATAGTGTGGAGAACCCAAGAAGTGAACTCACAAGAGAGAATAAGCACAAGTAGAGCCTCTGATAAAAGAATAATTTGCAGGGCAGCTAGGTGGCTCAGTGGATAAAGCACCGGCCCTGGATTCAGGAGGACCTGAGTTCAAATCCGGCCTCAGACACTTGATACTTACTAGCTGTGTGACCCTGGGCAAGTCACTTAATCCTCATTGCCCCGCAAAAATTAATTAAGTAATTAATTGATTAATTAAGTAATTAATTGATTCAACCAAAAGAATAATTTGGCCACAAGGACTCAAAGAGCAATTGGGGAAAATGAAGTAGGGGGCAAGAATTGAAATTCAAGATCTTGAGGGGAAAATAAAAATAAAAATCATTTAAAGAAGAAGGTAGGAAACCTTATATAAAACTTTAGTGGATTCTTTGAAGAAAAGAATGGACAAAACAAATCTCAATGATTTCATGATGTTATAAGAAATATTAGAGGGAGAAGCAAGACTAAATTATTAGATGCCCTCATATGGTATCTATCAACAACTGAATGGAAAACAGATCAAGAAGAAGTGATTAAAGGGTTGTTGGGCTCCCTCAAAGCCACCACCCAACCCAGAACTTGGATACCATATATTTACATTGGCTTTGTGGTCCTGTTCAATTCATTTAACCTCTCAGTAGCCCAGGAATATAAGTTAGAGAGAAGGTACTGCCCTATATTGAAAGAGGTAGTTTTTTCAGTTGGGAGTTCCTAATAGCAATCCCCATTTCACCACTTAACTACCAAACAAGAAAAAAGAAAAGAACTAGACAAGAACATTTTTTTTAAGTCAGATATAATAACTCTCTGGTAATTATTGCATGGGAACTGAAGGCAGTATGCATATTTCTCAGTTAAGCATGGGACCTTTATAAAAATTGACCATATAACAGGGCATTAAAAAATCATCAACAAATGCAGAAAAGCAGAAATGTTAAACCTTTCTTTCACTGAGCACAGCAACTCTAAAAAATCATAGCCAATAAAGGGCATTTGAAGAAAGCCTTCAAACTTAAATTAAAACTAAATAGTATGAAGAATATTTAGGTCAAAGAATAAATAATAGAAACAATAGATAATCTCATCAAAGAAATAAGAAAAAGGGGGGAAAAACATGTCAAAACCTTTGGGATGCAGCCAAAGTAATCATTAGGCGGAAACACTTCAATTAACAAAAGAGAGAAAGAATAGATTAATGAACTGGTTAAGCAACTTCAAAAGAAAACTTTTTTAAAACTCAAAAAATGCCATACTCACCCAAAAAACAGAAACTTTGAAATTCAAAGAGGAAAGAAACATAATTTTTAAAAATCATTGAATTGATTGCTGAAATTTGGAGCTGTTTTTATAACTAATAGAATAGACAATCAACTAATAGTTTTAAAAAGAGAGAAAAACCAACTTAGCATATTTAAAGATGAAAAATGACAATTCACAACAGTTAAAGGGGAATTATTAGAAACAGTTATTATATCACAATAAAACTGATAAAAAATAATTAGATGAAAATTTGTAAAAATATAATATACTCAGATTAGAAGGAAAAGATCTAGAGAATTCATATAACCTGATCTTAGTAAAAGAAATTGAATAAGCTAAAGAGAAAAATAAATAGGATGAAATGTATTTACAAGCAAATTATAGTGAAAATTCAAACAATTAACTATATTACTACATAAATTATTTGCAAAATTAGAGAAAGAAAGAATCCTACCACCTTCCATTTAGGTCACAAATGTGGTCTTGACACATAAAGTAGGGAGGGATAGAGCAGAGAATAAAAACTATAGATCAATATATTTAATGAATGCAAATACAAAAATATTTAATAAAATCTTAGCAAGTGGCTAAAACAATATATTAAGATAAGCTCTAAATGTATACATGGACTAGATATAAAAAGTTCATTTCAAGAAAAAATTTAAAAATTAGAAAAAATAATAATAAAGCTGACGTTTATATAGAGAAAAGACAGATACCTTTCATAATTGGGTAAATGGAAGGAAAGTCCTTGACTGAGAAAATAATAGAGATGATTATAAAATAAAAAAGTAGCACATTTAATTACATAAAATTGAAAATTAATTACATAAAATTATATTAACATGTCAAGCATGGTGGCACATGCTTGTAATCCCAGCTCCTGAGAAGACTGAGGATGGTGGAGAGAGTTCTTAGCTGCAAATTGTAAAGCCAACTGAGTGTTCACACTAAACCCAGCACCAATATGATGAATATCCAGGGCCACAAGACTGCCTAAGAAGGGGTGAACCAACCAGCCCAGGTCTGAAACAGAACAAGTCAAAGGTCCTCTGTTTCCCACTAGTGGGATTAGATCCATGAGTGACTACTGTACTTCTAGCCTCAGTATAAAGAGGGAAATCCAATCTTTTAAAGAAAAAAAGGGGTATGGGAGGCATTTAGGTGGAGGGCATTGAACAAACAAAAATCAGTGATGAAAAAATAAAGAAGAAAAGAAATAAAAGAATGTTAATGAATATTTTATAAACAGGTGGAAGTTTAGAAGGGACACAGATAAGCATGGGGGTGTTAGTATACTACCGAATACTTAAAAAACAAAAAAGGTAAGAATAAGAGATTCATAGTTTCACATAAAATCTCATTCTTTGTTCTTTGCCTATGGAAAATCCATGTTTGTTGATATCTTTCAAGGTCATATTTTTTTTTTAAAAAGGAAAATTTGCACATACTCCCACCACCACCACCATCATTACCATGGGAAAAGTAATTGTGGCCTACATAAGTCACAGAAAGAAAATCGGTTTTCCTTCCCCTCAGCTGATTTCAACCTTATAGGGATCTCCCAGTGCAGAAACACCCTCCTCTTATACAAATTTGTACCTTGTCTGTAGCTTATTATCTTAGAAAGTTGACCAGGGCACTGAGAAGTAAGTGATCTGCCCGTGGTCAGAGATATTATGTGTAAGAAGAAGGACTTGGTCTCAGTTTCCTTTGATTCCAAAGACAGTTGTTTGTTATCTATGGGAGGCTATGGCTAGAAATAAAATAATAGATGTGAAATCAGTTAATAAAGTTTAAAAAAACACAATACGAATGTAAGGTTTGGGGACTGGTATGCTTCGTGAAAGGCAATGTGTTACAAGGGAAATTAAACTAGACTGCCTGGTCTCACCTCGGCTGCTAACTAGCTATATGACCTTGCATGGTTTCTATGGACCTCAGATTCCTCATCTTTAAAACAAGGGGAGATTATCAGACTAAAGCAATTCAGATCACTTAATATTAATTGGGGGCATGTCACTAAGGGTCTTTAAAGGGATGCTGAAGGGGTTAGGGATATCTTTTCTCTCTTACCATTGGCTTGAGCCCCCACTGGCTAGCCATTAGTTTCTAGCACCCTGGTTCCATTTAACCACTTAATCAGCTACTTTTGCAAAGGTATATTTACTTTATAGACATGGCAATTACACAAATACATTTTCCCCAATACCTTGGCAACATACTCTTTCCTCTCCTAACTCTGTCTTAGATAGCAATGGGGCTCATCGGTCCCAGAAATTTCGTGTCCAAACATAACAACACAGCCAGATGAGTCCTTGTGTCAGGTACTGATGGGCTGGTGAGTCCCAAAGGTCATTCCTTACCCCTCAGAGAATTGATGATGAAATGGTTACAAACTCAGACATTGAGATGCTGTTCTCCACCTAAAATGGAAGAAAAAATTCCAAGGCAAGCAAAGAACCTACATGAGTATTTATAGGGTCTCATGGACTCAGAGGGGAGGAGGCTCCTCTTGCATCATTGTCTCCCACCAGACACTGTCAGCAAAGGAGTCAAACCAATAGGAGAAGAGAAAGACAGAGACAGAGACAGAGACAGAGACAGAGACAGAGACAGAGACAGACAAAGAATGATTAAGGCTTACTTAACAAGGCTTATGGTTCCATCTATATATCTAATCAAGAAAAGGCTTTTTCGACTATAGACCTAACCTCTCCGAGTATCAGTTTCTTCATCTGCAAAACATAAAAGGACTGGCACCATATATCTTACAGAATGGCTGTGAAGAAAATGTTTGAAATTTAGGTTCAATATAAATGCAAGTTAAGTTATTACCAAATAGGTCCAGTAGGTGGCAGCATTAACCCATAACTGAGTGATTGAAATCATAAGAGACATATGCTCCTCCAGGTATCTGAGGACAGGGTGGGTCCCTGAATTGTAGAGTAATTACTGTCTAATGGCTGGGAAAGTGTTATGAGTGTGCCTCCTTAATAAATCTGCCAAACTAAGATCAATTAGAACAAACCAAGAGAAAATGTCATCAGAGCTCAAGGGAGGAAATGAGATTATTTCAAAGGAGATTATCATGGTGGTGGTCTTGGATGGATGCCCTACATAAAGAAATTATCTGTGGGGCAGCTAGGTGGCACAGTGGATAGAGTACCGGCCCTGGAGTCAGGAGGACCTGAGTTCAAATCCGGCCTCAGACACTTAACACACACTTACTAGCTGTGTGACCCTGGGCAAGTCACTTAACCCCAATTGCCTCACTAAAAAAAATATATATATATATATATATATATATATATATATATATATATATATATATCTGTGCCTTCCCAGAACTGGGCATTAATGAGGCAGCATTTTTACAACCTTGTGCCATGCTCTTCTGCATGAGCTATGCCCAGAATAAGCCCTAAGGTTGAGGCAGCTCCAGCAACTCCTCCTTAAGCCTGTATTATTCACCCAGATAGCTTCCAAAGCTTGTTCCTCATCTTCCTCAAACACCAGGGTAGTAGCACTACATTAAAGCCCCCAAAAGAGACCTAGAAGGCAGGGGAAAGGATTTGAATCCATATCTAATTCCTAACAGCCTTCTTGCCAATATACTATCCTCCCTCATCTATTTGCCCCAGTTGCTAGTGCTTTCCCAAGAATATTACCTCCAATTTATTCTGGAATTTGGTTATAATATTCCTGGGAGTTTTCATTTTGGGATCTCTTTCAGGAGGTGATCTGTGGATTCTTTCAATTTCTATTTTACCTTTTACTTCTCAAATATCAGGGCAATTTTCCCTGACAGTTTCCTGGTGGGTGATGTCTAAGTTCTTTCCTTGATCATGGTTTTCAGGTACTCCAATAATTTTCAAATTATATCTCCTGGATCTATTTTCCAGGTCAGCTGTTTTTCCAAGAAGATATTTTATATTGCCCTCTTTTTAAAAATTCATTTGAATTTGCTTTATTGTGTCTTGATTTCTCATAAAGTCATTAGCTTCTATTTGCTCAATCCTAATTTTTAAGCAATAACTTTCTTCAGCCAGCTTTTGTACCTCCTTTTCCATTTGGCCAATTTGGCTTTTCAATCTGTTGGCTTTTTTCTCATGCCTTTCCTGTATCACCCTCATTTCTCTTTCCATTTTTTCCTCTACTTCTCTTACTTTATGTTCAAAGTCCTTTTTGAGTGCCTCTATAGCCTGAGATCAATTCATATTTTTCTTGGAAGCTTTGGATATAGGAGCCCTGATGTTGCTATCCTCTTCTGAGGGTGCACCTCGATCTTCCTTGTCACTAAAGAAATTTTCTATGGTTCACATCTTTCTCTGTGTGCTCATCTTGCCTGTCTTTTACTTAACTTTTAACTCCTTCTTAAGGTGGGACATTGCTTCTAAGCTGCACTGTCCCAAGCTTCATGGGGTTCCATGTGGTACAATTTAAGGAGGGGTAGGTTCTTCACTAGCCTGGCCTGTTCTCTGGTCCATCCAATTTATTCTGTGTACATAGGATTGTGTTGCCTCCTCTGAAAGAATATAAGCTCCTTGAAGGCAGATATTGCTTCATTTTTACCTGGTATCCAATACAGCATTTGGCACATAGTAGGTACTTAATAAATGCATTTTATTCAGTCTCTTACTTTTCTCAAATACTTAGGAATCCACTCAGTACCTACTTACTCATATTACCCTTTGGTGTCTCTGGCATAATTCCACCCCAAAGAGCACAAGCTCCTTTTATTTAGGCACTTTCATGTTGAATTAAGTAAATCAACAAGAATTTAAGTACCTACTCTCTGCCAGGCACTGGAGATATAAAAACACAAAGAATAAAACAATCCCTACTTACAAGGACATTAGACAATAGGGAAAACAACAAGCACACCTACCTGGAGCACATAGACATTATCCACCAGATTTTCCATATGTCTTTGCACTACTAAGTTCTTGTAACTTGAAACCACACTAGACTTTAATGTGAGACTTTTGTGGGCATGATTGTCCTTCCTGATAATGTCAAGGGTTAGAATTATGAATCAGAAGACCTGGGTTCAATTTCTGAGATACTTGTTATCTGTGTGACTTGGGCATGTCATTTAAATATCTTAAATTTCAGTTTCCATATCTATAAAACAGGGATGTTTGATGAATGAAAGAATCAATGAATGAAACAGTGGTTGAATAAATGGTACTTTCACTACTTACCTCTACCAGATTCTGTAAGGAAAGTGTTTGTTAAAATTTAAGGCACTACACAAATATGAAGTATTATTTTTACCTCATTATCCATAATTTTCTTAAATATAATACTGTGAATCTATCATGAAAAGAAAAATTGTTTCCTTGGAATTAGGAGATCTGGTTTCTATACCTAACTCTGCTAAGTACTAGTTGCATGACCTTGAATAAGTCACTCTACTTTCCCAAGCCTCAATTTCCTCATCTTGAAAAGGAGTATAATAGCACCTCTCCTGGGATGTTTTAAGCATGTACATTTGAGAAAATATAGCTGTGAAATTGCTTTGAAAAGTTGTGTGTTAAATTAATGTAAAGTATTATTAGCTTCACCTATGAATTTTTCAAATTTTATTTAAATCCATCTTTAAGCTATTTATATTCTCAGTCTCTATATCCTCTGAATATTTGCTCCCTCAAAAGTATGAATAAGCCCCAGAGCATTGCCAACAGTGCTGAAAATCTGGTTGTTGTCATTTGTCCTTTGTTCTCAAAGAAGACTACCACATTGGGGTGATGTCATGACTTGCACTGAATTAGATTTAAGTGAAAGGGCTGTGCAAGGTCACCAACCTCACTCTTCTCTCTTCCAGAGTTGTCTGGGTCCAGTGGCAAGATATACATCAAGGTGACTGAAAATGGCCCTGGATGTTTAAGGCAATTGGGGTTAAGTGATTTGCCCAGGGTCACACAGCTAGTAAGTCTCTTGAGATGAAATTTGAACTCAGGTCTTACCAACTTCAGGACCAGTGCACCACCTAGCTGCTCCTGAATATGTGATAGGAAATAGAGAAAGTGTGTTGTAATAATACTTAACATTGCCGATGTTAGAGGATTGTTCTAAGGAAAGTACTTTGCCCTTTTTACATTCAATTTAACACTGAAACAAATATTTAGTAAAGACTTTCTTTGTGCCAGGAACCATGATAGTTGATGAGGATAAAAAGTCAAAAATAAAATTTTCTCACCCTCAAAATCATTCTTTCTTTCTGATGGAGAGATTACAACAACTCTATGGGAAAATGCATATAGATTGTTTGAGGGAGAAGAGAAAACTTCCAAGTGGGGACATCAGAGAAGACTTCCTGGAGGAAGAGGTAAGCACTGGAGGTGAGCCTGGAAGTAAAATAATCACTCTGAAAGGGAAAGATGAGGGAATGTGGTATTCCAGACAAGGGGGGAAAATTGTAAATGTGTAGTGGAGTGTGGGGTACAGCTGGGGCTCAGGTGTGTATTGCCCCTGTACCCAGATGAAAACTCGATACCAAAGAAAGCCATTGATTGGCAGCTCCAGGGTGAAAGAGATAGAATTTATTTAAAGGAGACTTACAGGGAATTGCTGTGTCTGTGTGAATTTCTTTGAATTCCCTTGCATTCTCTCACATTCCCCTCTGATATTTATACATATAGGTTACATAGAGCAAGAAGCCTTCTTTGTTCTAATGAGGGTTATTCATTGGTTGTAGCACTTGTGAAGGAAATGCTGATTGGTTTAAATGGTGACTATATGTACTTTAAGTGTAACAGACATGGCTCTTCCTTACATGGCTATCCATACTGCATGTCTTGGAATTCACATTCCATCTCTCATATTAATATTACATTCTTTATGTCCCGGATCCTACATGGAAGAAGAGATGTTATGGTAGATAAAGTTGATGAGGTAGCTGGGAGCTCTGGAAGGTGGGTAAGGAGTTTGTATTTTATCCTAAAGGTAGTAGGTATTTGAGCATGTTTGAGCATTGAAGCATGGGAATAACATGGTCAGAACTGGGGAAGGAAGATGTAGGGAAGAATTTATTAATATGCTATATGGCAGAGGCTGTATTAAGCCCTTTACAAATATTTTCTTACAACAACTCAGCAAATTAGGTGCTATTATTATCTTCATCTTATAGATGAGAAACTGAGGTAGACAGGGATCAAATGTCCAGAAGCACACAGCTGGTAGGTATCTGAGTTCAAATTTGAACTCAGGTCTTCCTGACTCCAGACCCTGTACCAACTAGGAAGCTGTTACAACAATTCAAGTAAGAACTCATAAAGGTAATAGCTAGTGCTGCTGCTGCACTAGAAGAGAGAATTGCATGGATATAAGAGATGCTGTAGGGAGCAACTAGGTGGTGCAGTGGATAAAGCACCGGCCCTGGATTCAGGAGTACCTGAGTTCAAATCCAGCCTCAGACACTTAATACTTACTAGCTGTATGACCCTGGGCAAGTCACTTAACCCACATTGCCCCACAAAAACAAAAGCAAAAACAAAAACAAAAGAGATGCTGTAGACTGACAACGAGACTTGGCAACTGATTGGCTATGGGGGGTGGGAAGTAAGAGAAAGAGAAAAGTCAAGTATGATTCCAAGATGAACTCAGTGACTAGAAGAATAGTAATGGCCTTTAAAGACATAAAGAGATTTGTAGGAGGAGCTAGTTTAGGGGAAAAGGTGCTCAATTCAGTATTAAACATGTTGATTTGGAAATCCTAATAGAATATCAACAGGGAGATGTCCATTAAAGCAGGATGCAGCTTAGAGACTATAGCTGGATAGATAGATTTGGGGGCTTTATGCAGAGGAGCTGATGAAACTACTGAGAGATAAATTATGGGAAAAGAAGAAAAGAATTTATTAAATGCTTGAATGTAGAGTTTACAAAGTATGAAGAGAGGCAGATGAAAAAGAAAAAGAGGAAGAGAGAGAGAAAGGATAGTAAGAAGAGGCAGAGGAAGCTGGAGAGGAAGAAGGAAAGGGTCTAGGACAGAGCCTTTGGGAATACCTATACTTAGTGGTGGAATATGAATACAACTAGGCAAAGCATTGCGGAGAGCTTTTCACTTGGAAGCAGGAAAGGCCTGAGTTCCAATACAGCCTCAGACACTAGCTATGTGACCCTGGGCAAGTCACTTAACCTCTGCCTGTTTCAGGTTCCTTAACTGCAAAATAGAGTATGATAATAGCATCTACCTCACAGGGTTGTTCTGAGGATCAAATATGATAATATTTATAAAGTGCTTTATAAACCTCATAGCACTGTATAAATATTAGCTAATAATAATAATAATAATATCAGGAAAGGAAACTGAGGAGCATTTGACTAGCCAGAAGGCAGCAGTGTTACAGAGGCCAAGGGTGGAGAGAATATCCAGGAAGAGGGTTGTCAACAATGTCAAAAACAGCAAAAGGAGGAAGATAGAAAATGCTGTTGGATTAAGAGATTAAGATCTTTTAATTCATTCATAAGCATGGATGTAATAGATTTAGCAGAGTGGTAAGCAGGTTCAGGAGCCATATTATAAAGGGTTCATAAGTAAGTAGGGAGGAAATATAAGTATAGGAAAATGGTTTTCACCTTAGCAGTGGGCTAATCAGTTAGACTGAAGTATGCTTTTTTCACTTTCTTAATTTTCCTTGTATGTATGTTTGTGAGTGTTTTATTTTGCAACATGGCTAATATGGAAGTAGGTTTTGCATAACATTGCATGTATAATCAATATCTTATTACTTGCCTTCTCAGGAGGTACGGGAAGGGAGGAAGGGAGGGAGAGAATTTGGAATGCAATTTTAAAAAAATATATTAATTTTAATATAACTAGGAAATATTTAGTGAAATAAATACAACTTGTTTAAAAAATAAAATCATCTGATATTTTTAACAACATCACCACCATCTTTTACCTCTTCCACTCTAATTACTCATCTCCTTGGTTTCTTTAAAGGCCCAACTAAAATCCCACCTTTTATAGGAAACCTTCCTGTAAATTCTAAAATTAAATCCTGTAAATCCTAAAATTCTAAAAATCTGTAAATTCTCTGTTAAATATTTCCTACTTATGGAGCAGCTAGGTGGCACAGTGGATAGAGCACTGGCCCTGGAGTCAGGAGGACCTGAGTTCAAATCCAGCCTCAGACACTTAACACATACTAGCTGTGTGACCCTGGGCAAGTCACTTAACCCCAATTTCCTTACCAAAAAAAAAAAAAACAATCCTACTTATAATGTTCGATGGTACAGTGGGTAGAATGCCAGACCTGAAGTTAGGAAGACTAATCTTCCTGAGTTCAAATCCAGCTTCAGACACTTATTAGCTATGTGACCCTGGGTAAGTCACTTAACCCTGTTTGCCTCAGTTTCCTCATCTATAAAGCTGGGAGAATGAAATGGCAAACCATTCTAGTATCTTTGCCAAGAAAAGCCCAATGGGGTCATGAAGAATCAGACATGACTGAACTACAAGAACAACAACAAATTTACCCTGTGTATAGTTTGCTTTGTCTATGTTTGTTTTCATGTTGTCTCCTCTATTAGATTCTAGACTCCTTGAGGGCAAGGATTATCTTTTGTTTCTTTTTGAATCCCTAGAGCTTAGTGACTGGCACATAGTAGGCACTTAATAAATGTTTATTGGATTGAATTGAATATTGTAATCTGGTTTGGGCTGCAGCAAGTGGCTTATGAGCTGTGAGTTTGATAGCTTTGGGCTAGGTGATCACCAAGTCTTTGTTAGACCTAATTTTATGACCTGTAGGCAATACTAAAACTAGACAGATTGAAATTTTTGAATATCAGTCATATGCAGGATAGAATTAATCTGACCCTGTTGTAAAATAATAAATTAGTTCTAAATGAAGCCTAAATTATTAAGAGAATTTTCTTTTATAGATAGCTGGGAAATTTGAAACTATACATTTTTCTAAGAGAATCAGCAATCAAACAATCCACAGACTCCTCGGTGTGGTAGGAAGAGCCCTATTCTAGGAATCCTTCAACTTGAGCACTCATCATCCTAGGCTGTCACTAATGATCTATGTGTTCTTCACAAGTCATGCCTGCTTTCCCACTAACTCCTTTCATAACCCTACAAAATGTGATACTATGGTTATTTTATTGGTTACTTTTTATGTATTATATTATGATTACCTACTATGGCAAGAACCTGTGCTAGGTACTGTGGGGAACACAAAGGAAAATAAACCTTGCCTTCAAGGGGCTTACAGTCTAAGTCGGGGAGACAAGATATATACAAATATAAAGTTAACTAACAACATAAGGCAATGTCTCAACATACATACAGTCTAGGCTACAGAGAGTAAGAACTGTGGGAGTTCAGAAGGGAGTATGTTGTGGTAGTCCAGGGAGACTTCATGAAAGAAGAGATATCTCATGAAGCTTATGTGAAAAATAATGAAAGTACCAGTAAAAACTCTCCCTGGAATTGTAATAAAGTGAAATTATTATTCCTAAAAAACATATACAGAAGAACAAATTAGTGAATAATTGAACAATTCGATAAATATCTTTAAGTACCTATGGGCAAAGCACATTATTTTGTAATGATAAAAGAAAATGCATATTACTGACAGGAAGAGTAAAATATTAATTCATTAGAACAATTTAACATGATAGCTAGCATTTATATAGCACTTCAAGGTTTGCAAAGCACTTAATTATTGTCTTATTTGATCCTCACAACAACCCTGGGAAGTAGATGCGATTATTATCCCCATTCTACAGTTGAGGAAACTGAGGCAGACTGAGGTGGAATGACACAGTCAGGGTCACATGGCTAGTAAGTGTCTAAGGCCGGATTTGAACATCCTGACTCTGAGTCTAGCACTCCATCCACGAGCCACTAAGGGCTTTAAGGGTTACAAACCCCAATCCTCTCAACAATTTCTGAGCTAGGTAGCATAAGCATTGCATTCATATATTGTAGATGAGTAAGTAGGTTCAGGATAGCTAAATGATTTTTAATTATAATACAAAACATTTATATAACACTTTGAGAAATAGCCCTGTGTGTCTGATAGAAGGCTGGCCCCAGGGTAAGAAAGACACAGCTTTACCTCTGACCCTTTCTTTTTCTGTGACTCCAGGCAAATCATTTACTCTCTTGAGAGGGAGAGAGGATAGGCAACTCCTGCAAAATACACATACATATACATATACATATATGTGTTTATATGTTTGTGTGTTTATATACATATGTATATTGGATCTGTGTGTGTTTATGTGTGTATACATATGTGTATATATGTAGGGATAGAGCACTTTACATATTTTATCTTATAATTATAAGAATTCTAAGTATCAGAACTGGGAATCCAAGTCAAACTGTATGATTCTACTCACGACACCACAGTTTCCTCCAAGCTTATCCGCTTAACTAGTTTCCACATGGGATGACTCCTGAGGGAATAGTTCATGGGAAAAGTTTGGAATGAGCCAATCTTAGTTTGCTGCTTGAAAATGGCATATTGTCATAGAAAGAGCAACTGGATTTAGAGAAAGAAGACCTGTGTTCTCAGATCTGCACCCAATTCATAACTGGAAAGGAAGAGAGATGTGGAGAGGGGCCAGTCACTTCTTTTTTGTCCATCCATACTGGCTCATAAACATTTTCAGCTCTGGGGCCAACAAAGCAGGGATGATTGGAATCAGCCACGCCCCCGCCAAACTGGAGGAGGCCCCAGGTCTAACCTGGAAGAACCACTGCTTAGCCAACAGGGCCTTGGATTCTAAAGCACTCTCTATTCTGTACCCAAGCATTCATGCAATTGGACTGGGTTCAATCCTGGCAAGCCTTGCCTCTGCTGAGGGGGCTCCTTGTTCTCATATTGTTTGGCTCATTAAACCCTCCAACCCAATGCTCCAAGCATGATTTTATTTTAATATTATGTTAGGATTTATCACTAGGGTTTCCCCAAAAGGGAGCTGGAGGGAAGGAATAAAATTGGTGCTTAATATACAATATGAATTAAGCAAGGGGTAGATAATTTATTCTTTCACACTCAAGAAATCTTTTAAACACATAGGACTCACAAGCATTCATTAATAGGACAAGAGACAGAGCAACTTACAACTACTGTTACAATCTACTGGAAGTCTCATACTTAAACCACATCAAACAAAGCAGTTTTGGAAGTGGCTACTTGGGCATTTTGGACAGGTAGGTGGTACACTGGATTGAGTGCCAGACCTAGGGTCAAGAAGACCTGAGTTCAAATCCAACCTCAGACACTTACTAGCTATGTGACCCTGGGCAAGTCGCTTAACCCGTCTGCCTCAGTTCTTTATCTGTAAAATAAGCTGGAGAAGGAAATGGCAAAACACTCCAGTATCTTTGCCAAGAAAACCTCAAAATGGGGTCACAGAGTTGGACACAACTGAAAAACTACTTAACAATTAGGCATTTTACATTTCACCTGAATTCTATATTTTCCCATAACATCCCAGTACACATCTGCTGATAAAACAACCAAGTTCTAGCCAATCCTCATTTTGGTGTCCATCTTCTCTAGTGCAGAAGTTTCTCTTACCACAGCCAGCTCCTACTGATGGGACCCAATGCCTGTGCACCTTTCAAACTCATAAGGATACCTCTAAGCCTGGCCCTTTTTCTCTAGGGAAACTTTCCTTAAGTTCAGGAAAGGGGGAAGTGAGGTGGCACAGTGGATAAAGCACTGGCCCTGGATTCAGAAGGACCTGAGTTCAAATCTGGCCTCAGACACTTGACACTTACTAGCTGTGTGACCCTGGGCAAGTCACTTAACCCTCATTGCCCCACCAAAAAAAAAAAATCAGGAAAGAACAAACATCAGAGAAGCAGCCCAAACCCCACTTTAGGCTTGGCCCCATAATACTGGTGGTACTTTTGATGCCATGTGCTCATAGCTGAATGGAGTCCAGGATAGCGGACAAACAGCAAACCACCCTTCTCCCCACTCTCCTTTCAGAAGGTATGTCATGATTCACAGCCAGAAAGAGAGAGAGAAGCAGAGGGTCCAGTGAGTCCCTTATATGTGTACTCCTTGAGAGCAAGGATCATCTTTTGCCTTTCTTTTCATGTCCAGTTTTTAGCACAGTGCCTGGATTATATTAGGTACTTTAAAAAAAAAAATGCTGGCTGACTGAGTCATCAGCTCTTTGGCTCCACAGCGAATCAAGGGAATACTCCTCTCAGAGTGAAAGTCCCACAGTGGTGCATCACACATGGAGCAAGCAGCCCTCCCAAAGCTTTACATGGAAGCCTGAAACAGGAATGGCTACTGAGCATGCTCCACGGGATTGCTCTCACTAGACATGCATCATTAACTCATAGTCACATGCAAAGTAACAGAGCTAGGGAATCTAAGCCAAATCTTCTCATTTCTGATCTCTCTACTGCTTTTTCTATTACACCCCAGTTCCCTCAAAGCTTATCAACTTAACTGGCTTCCACATGGAATGGTCCCTGAGGGAACAGGACACAGTATGAATTAATTTGAGAAGGGAGAGGTTAGAAGACCCAGGTCATGGAACTCTGCCCCAAGATGTGTGTGTGTGTGTGTGTGTGTGTGTGTGTGTGTGTGTGTGTGAGAGACAGAGACAGAGAGAGACAGAGACAGAGACAGAGACAGAGGGAAATTGGGTTTGGAGTCACAGGATATCCATTTGAATCCCCACCCCACCCCAAGCTCAGTCAAGTGACTTAAACAGTCAAAGGAAATGATTTCTAAAACCACTCCTAGTAGCTCTAAATAATCCTATGAAACATGCAAGACCTCCACAGGGCACATGAAAAGGGCATTGGGCTTTAGGGATCCTTAGAGGAAAGCAGACATAATTTTGGAAGTCCTAGAGAGAAGAAAGCACTCACATGCAAATTGGATAATAAGAATTAGAATATGATAAGCATGACAAGAGGGAGACAAAATGCTGTGGAAGAAAGAATGCACTTCTAGCCGGGGATGCCTAGGCTTGGCTTCATTTAGTTTACCTTTTATTAATTTTTCTACATTGTATGTATAAAAGCAGCAGAAGCTGCTTTTTTTTTTCTGGTCCTTGTTTGCATATCCCAGTGCCTGATATACAATAGACACTTACTAATTGCTGATTTATTTTCCGCTCCAAAAAGTTCCCTGCTTTTTACCTCTGCATTTTGCCCTGGGTCTTATCTGTAGTAGCTACTTATTCCTTGTCTGTGGAAAGAATGATTCGGAGGGATCAAGGAATACCTGAAGTGGAAATAGCTGATCTCAAACTTAATTAAAAAGTATTTATTAAACACTTACTGATTCCCATCAACCCTGCAAAAGGGTCGCAAAGCCAGAAGGGGGAGGTACCCACTATTCCCAAAAGACACTGAGAATATAGCTAGTCTAGACATGGCAGGGTGGGGGTGGGAAAGAATGACAAATTGATGACTGTCCACTCTTTATCCCTATTCTGTCCATCCCAGAATATTCACTTATGTTAGAAAACACCTCTTTGCCTGGTGCATAAGATTTTTAGCATCTTGCCCCAAATTTGATCTGAGACATCAGTTATTGCCAACTTGGATTCTGAACAGGTATTGGAAATACTGGCTTTGAATTCCCCCTCTGCTGCTCATTAGCTGTTTGACCATGAGTAATTCCTTGACCCTCTGAGGCCCTCAGTTTTACCAGATTACAAAGAACATGACTAGATTTCAAATCAAGTCAACTAGGTTTAAATCCTTTCTCTGCTTCTTACTGCCAATGTGAAATTATATGTCATTTTGTTCCTCTGATTCTCAATTCCCTTATCTACAAAAGGAGGGAGGGAACCTGGAAAATCTGAATCCTATGAGCTTATGATTTTATTTTCAAGGCCACTCATGCTTTCTTTGACCTCCTTGTCTTTGCTTTCCCTAAGGACTAAGGCTAAAACCCCTTTCTTCAAGATATGGATTTCAGCTAATCTAGCCTTCAAGTTGCTGGGGCAGCTAGGTGGTGCAGTGGATAGAGCACTGGGTTTGGAATCAGAAAGACATCTCTCTGAGTTCAAATCTGGCCTCAGATACTTACTAGTTGTGTGACCCTGAGCAAGTCACTTAAACCTGTCTGCCTCAGTTCCCGTCTGTAAAATGTGCTAGACAACAACAAAACCTTCTTTGTTGTTCCTCACATACAAGATCCCATTTAGTCCTTTTGCACTACCAATACTTATCCCTAGGCACATTCATGCCTAGAATGTACTCCCAATTTACCTCTGCCTCTTAGAAACCCTAATTACTATCAAAATTCTGTTCATTTGATGCTTTTTTTTACATGAAGCCTTTCTCAATTCCCATTCATTATATCTATTTTGCATATGTTTTATATATTTATGTATATATTTTCTTGCTTGATAAAAAATGTGATCTCCTTAAGGACAAACATTATTTAATTTTTGTGTTGTATCTTCAGTAGGGTGTCTGGAATGTTCACACAGGTATTTCCAGTAGGGAAAGCCAGATGAAACCCATTCTGTACCTTCCTATCTTAATCTGTGTCAGAAGAGGGATCAGTACCAGAAAATTCAGAGTCAAGCCCTCCCAAATCTGGTGAATCGCACATAAGACTATAAAGTTAGAGCTGAGTTTTAAAGGTGATCTAATCCAACTATCTTATAGCTAAGGGAACTGTGTTGTTTAAAAATCTAAATGTGGGTTCTAATCTGTCCCCCCCACTTTTGGGGGGAAACTGGCCAAAATCACTGATAAATTCACCAAGAGTTTAGGCTTTTAAGGGTTTATTAAAAGATATAAGATAGTAAAGAGAGAGAAAGGGGGCAGCTAGGTGGCACAGTGGATAGAGCACTGGCCTTGGAGTCGGGAGTACCTGAGTTCAAATCCAGCCTCAGACACTTAACACTTACTAGCTGTGTGACCCTGGGCAAGTCACTTAACCCCAATTGCCTCACTAAAAACAAAAAAAAAACAAAAAACAAAAAGAGAGAGAAAGATTGAGAACAGATTTCTTATAGCATGGAAATCCTAGCCTTCCTAAGCTACCACGTGAAGTCCTGCCACCAAGCAGATGTCTCGAACCCAAAGAGGAAGTAAGCCCTCAGCCAGCATCTGCTTCCTACTTCTTGTTCTCCTCCCAGAAATGGGAGGCTCCTCAAGTTGATTGGCTGGTAGCTTTGATAGATAGTACCCACAAGCAAACATCACTTCCTGACACCAAGGAACTTGACCACATGGCTTGCCCTCAGGTGCCTTCTCCTTATGGCGGAGCTTTCCTACAGTAACTCTCCAGCAGGTGGCATTACTCCAATCGTTACAGTACTGAGGCACAGAGAGGTAAGTGACTTACCCAAGTTCACATGAAATAGAAAAAATATGATTACACATAAAACTGCAAATCAATTATGTATAATTTGCTATTCCTTTTAAATATGTAATAAAGTTATCATGTAACTTTTTTTTTCTTCTCTCCCCCCTTACCCTAGAGATGGCTACCATTAGACACAAGTGTGTGTGCGTGTAAAATCATTCTATACATACTTTTATGTATCAGATCTTTCTCTGGATGCAGATAGCATCTTCCTTCATATGTCCTTTGTAGTTAATTTGGGTATTTATAATAGTAAAAATGACTTATTCACCCAAAGTTGTTCTTAAAACAACACTGTTGTTACCATACACAACTTTCTCTGGGTTTGCTCATTTCATACTTCATTATTTTGTGCAAGCTTTTCCATGAATGAGCTATAAGAAATGATGAGTTTGATGATTTTAGAAAAACTCCTTTATTTTACATGTACTCTTCCCTGGTGGCTTTTGAGTGAAGAGGAAGAAGGAATGCATCAAGTCACCGGATTTGGGCTAAGTATTGGTAATGCATGGACATGTTTTTTCTTTTTGTCTTCTTTTGTTTATTCCTTCCTCATCTTAGATGAATGAGTATCAACAATGAAAAAGATCAGGTCACAATCTTGGGAGGTTCAAATGATCTGAAAAGGTATCAGAGGTCCAAATAAAAGTTAACAGAAGAATTTTCTGGTGGCTCCAGCAGGAACACCCATTCAGAAATCAGCCCTAAGGAATAACTTCCTTGACCCACCCATGAATCAATCCAACATCCAAGATATTGTGTCCTGCAAGCAAGGTAGCAACTCTTCCAATGGCTATACCATACATACCCAGAAGTGAACTGGGTAGGAAGAATGTTTTGTAATCATAACTTTAAGTTTGAACCCCCACATTCCCCCAAGGATCAAGGTGGTTGAAGAGAGTATGTTACCAATTTGGCAAGGTTTTGTACTGCAGTTCTGTCTCTTTTTTCTCATTTAATATCCCTTTGTTAAAGCTAATTGATGTTAGTTGGTGACATTGGTCAATTGGTTTTAGAGGAACACACCAGGTCTATTGCTCATGAACAATAGTATTAGGATATTCCATGCCATATCCCCTCAGGAGTCAAAGTATAATTTTCAGGGATATGTAGTAGCTGCCTTCAGAGGACCCAATCTGACAATAAAGTAGGGGTTAGGAGAATAGCCCAAGAGTCTATGTCCCATATATTTTAGTTTGGGTTTTTTGCCTGGCTTTTTGGGGGTGGAGGGGAAAGGCAATGAGGGTTGAGTGATTTACCCAGGGTCACACAGCTAGTAAGTGTCAAGTGTCTGAGGCCAGATTTGAACTCAGGTCCTCCTGAATCCAGGGACAGTGCTTTATCCACTGCACCACCTAGCTGCCTCTTTATCCCATATATTTTAGGAAACTGAGCCCCTCAAATAAGAAGTAACTTCACATCCCAAGATCATAAAGCTGTTAAGTAGTAGAGCCAGGATTCACTGGATTTCAAACTAAGGGACCTTAGAGATTACATAATCTAAAACCTTCCTTTTACAGATAAGTGAACATAAACTCAGTTTAGGAAACTTTGATTAGAATCATAGGGGAATTTAGAGGTCATATAATTCAACTCCTTCATTTTAAAAGTGAGAGAACCGGGGGCAGCTAGGTGGCACAGTGGATAGAGCACCGGCCCTGGATTCAGGAGGACCTGAGTTCAAATCTGGCCTCAGACACTTAACAATTACTAGCTGTGTGACCCTGGGCAAGTCACTTAACCCCAATTGCCTCACCAAAAAAAAAAAGTGAAAGAACCAAGTCACAATGAGATTAAGTGACTTACCCAAGGTCACAAAGACTTTTCCAAGGTCATTTTTATTCTTTTCACTTTGGCTTTCCCCCACACTGAAAGGCATGGAGACCAGGGTCTTCCTTGCCAAAATCAGCATCCAGCAAGCTCTACACTAGAAGGCTGAGAAAGAGAGACAAATTCTAACAATAAGGCAACTTCCCACAAGGCAGGAAGAAGCCAAAGCATTATGTGGATTAAACTAACTTTATAAAAGAGAAAACAACCAGTGATCAAAGAAGGGATGGAGTGCTTTGCTGGGATTTCCAAAGGAGGCATAGCTATTCATGTTAGGAGGAGGGAAGGACAAAATTAACTTTTTAGTGCTTTTGTATATTTAATACTTGAAGCTTCTTTGTATATTTAACAAGTTTGATTGGCACCTGCCTTGGGTTTGCTACATCCTTGTTTAATAGTTCCCTTTGGACATTATCTCACCTTTATATTGATTTCTTGCCTTTTGCCTGGCAGGTAGAAATTTCCAAGAACCAAAATGCTTGTGTACACAGGCAGAACTGGCTTGAGGCAAAATTAGAACATAGACAAAGGGTTTCTTCTGTGATTTCCTATTTGTGGGGGCTCCTCAAAGCTCCTGAGGCTGTTATACTGTCTCCACATTCCATGTTTCCTTTCTAAAACATCACAGGGAAGAGACAATGGCAAAGAACAATAGGCTAGTGGTAGGATTGGAAGCATTAGGGTCCTTCCACTAGAAGACCTCCCACAGAAGTGTCACAATGAGCTTAAGGAATGCTATACCGTAGATCTCAAACTCTGGGAGAATCAACAAAGCTGGAAAGGGCTTGAAGGGTGAGCCTGACCATGGAATATGTGTCTGTTGCCTCAGGAAAAGTTCATTAAGTTCAGGGAGGCTCATCACCAGAAGGCTGGCTTCCAGCTGATGTTTTTGACCATAGTCGATCTATTAAATTTTAAAGGAGAGCATTCCAGGCATGGAGGAGCCTATGCAAAGGCATGGAGACAGGAGATGGGGGAGGTAAGAAGGTCAAATGTCCCAGAGACCAAGTAGACCAGTTTGACTAGAATGGACAGTAGTGAGTGGAGTAATGTTCAATCATCCAGGAAAGAAAAGCTGGAGCCAAATTGTTAGGGAAGGGCTTTAAATGACAGAGAGGTTTGGATTTTATACTAGATTTTATACTGGATTTTACACTGAAACTCCTTGGGCAAGGATGTAACATGGAAAATTTTATGTTTTAAGACAACTTGTGAAGAGACAGATATCTATGAGGCTTTCCCAGGCCTCTCACCTCCCACCCACCCCCCATTAGATGGGTTAGGTCCATACCTCTCCCTTCCTCCCACCCTCTACCACAAACATGGCCCCAGGACCTGATTGGCCCCTCTCTCCCTGGTAGCTTCTGGATGTATTGACTTGATTTCCTAGTCATCTTTTGTTTTGTTTTTGTTTGTTGTTTTTTTAATTAATTAATTAATTAATTTTTGCAGGGCAATGAGGATTAAGTGACTTGCCCAAGGTCACACAGCTAGTAAGTGTCAAGTGTCAGAGGTCGGATTTGAACTCAGGTCCTTCTGAATCCAGGGCCAGTGCTTTATCCACTGTGCCACCTAGCTGCCCCACCCAGTCATCTTTTATAAAAAGTCCTACCCACATGGAGTAGGGGCCTCTCTATTTGGTGGATGGTATCTCAAGACCACAAGTCATTTTTCCCTATAAGGAGGTTGCTAGGTGGTACAGGGGATAGAGTGCCAATCCTAGACTCAGAAAGGCCTTAGGTCAATCTTATCTCAGACACTTACTAGCCATGTGACCCTGTGCAAGTCACTTAATCTCTGTTTGCCTCAGTTTCTTCATCTGTTAGAAAGAGATAATAATAGCACCTGCCTCCCAGGGTTGTTGTGAGGTTCAGAGGAGATATTATCTGTAAAATGCACAGCATGGTGCCTGGAACTGTGAACACTATGTTAAAATTTCATGAGCTGGGGGGGCAGCTAGGTGGCACAGCAGATAAAGCACCAGCCCTGAATTCAGGAGGACCTGAATTCAAATCCGGTCTCAGACACTTGGCACTTACTAGCTGTGTGACCTTGGGCAAGTCACTTAACCCTCACTGCCCCGAAAAAAAATTTTTAATGAGCTGGGGCAGCTAGGAGGCACAGTGGATAAAGCACTAGCCCTGGATTCAGGAGGACCTGAGTTCAAATTTGACCTCAGACACTGACACTTACTAGCTGTGTGACCCTGGGCAAGTCACTTTACCCTCATTGCCCTGAAAAAAAAAATTAATGCGCTACTTGGTCAAAAAACATCACCTGGAAGCTAACCTTCTGATGAGGAGTCTCCCTGAACTTAAAGTGACTTTTCCTGTGGCAACAAAACATATATTCCATCATCAGACTCACCCCTCAAGCCTTTTCCAA
Organism: Dromiciops gliroides; assembly: GCF_019393635.1. NCBI lineage: Eukaryota > Metazoa > Chordata > Mammalia > Microbiotheria > Microbiotheriidae > Dromiciops > Dromiciops gliroides. The sequence continues at coordinate 107,583,277 of NC_057861.1, forward strand.
CTTTGTTGATTCTTCTAGAGTTTGAGATTTAATGTCAAGCCTTCAGAAACCCACGGTTTCTTCTGTGCCATCGTGACATTTTAGTTAACCATTATTACTAGCTATGTGATCCCGAGCAAGTCACTTAATCTCTGCCTGCCTCAGTTTCCTCAACTGTAAAATGGAGATAATAACAGCAGGCAGGGAACCACCTAGAATCCTGAGCTTTTGTGGAGAGCAAATGAGAAGATATTTGTAAGGGCTTGGCCTGGCCCCTAGTAGGCACTTAATATATACTAGTTTCCTGCCTTTCCTGCTGGCCAGATGCTTTTCCATGAAGACATGCTGGGTTTATGAAAGATAAGTGTCATTATATTCTTGAATTATTTACCTACTTCTATATAAGCAGACAGAGAAAGGGAGAGAATCTAGTAAGTGCTGTCTGTGTGCCAGTGCTGTCCTGGATACACAAGCACAAGCAAACAAAACAGCCCCTACCCTCAAGGCACTTATATTATAATGAGGGAAGACAACACATATTGGATGCCCCAAAGGGAGAGGAAGGCTGCAGGGAAATGGAGGAGGAATCCAGAGTTGAGTCAAGTTAAGTATCATTGAGTCTTTCCTGAAATGGCTGTCTCAAGGATATGGGTCACCAACCAGAAGAGCAGGGCCTCAAGGCAGAGAGTTTTCCAAAGAGTAAAGTGACAGATGGGGAGGAAAAGTCCAAAGAGTGAGCCCAATTATGAGTGAAATGAAGATGACTGTGAGCCATCCTGAAATGGTGTTTGGGCCAGTGGAGTCACAGGTCAGGACAGAGGAGATTCAGAGGATAAACTTGTCTCTCCCATTAGAATATAAGTTTCTTCTGAGTGGAAACTTTCCATGTTTCCATGCCCAGTTTCTAGCACAACACCTGGCATGTAGTAAGTGCTTAATAAATTATTAATTGATTGAGTGGTTAATATGAGGCAACCCCAGAATCTGAAGATGTGACACCCACGAGGCAGACAAGAATGCAGGCGGGGAACCACCTAGAATCTCCATTCTCACCTTTGCCCTAGTTCTATAGACTCTTCTGCTGTGTTTAGGTGCAGGTGGGAAAACCACAGAACTACCCTCTGGGAATGAAAAACAAACACACGCCAGTCAACTGGCTGGGTTAGTAGGGCTGCATTTCCCATGGGCATAGTCTTTGGCAGGTACCTGGAAAAGGAACTATAACACAGAGATCAGGGGCAGACAGAGGATGCACTAGACTGTGGTTCTCTCCAACAGGGTCAGCCCCGGACAGAGTTGTGAAATCAGTAAAAATGGCCACATATCTCTCTTGCCCTTTCTAGGCACTGTCACCCATTCCCACACTCCAGAACTAGGGTCTTCTCTACTTCTATCAAAATCCACTTTTAGGGAAGTTTCTGCTATCAGACCTTTATACTTTAAGGAAAAGTTGCCCTTTTCCTAGTAATCACACAGTATTAGATCTAGACATTGACCTTTTTTTCCCATTGGTGTAAAGGTCTCATCTCTTGGTTGACAGAGCCACATTTCAGAAAGTCTGTATCCAACTACCCCAGAAGGTTTATTGGCTTAGTGCATCACCAAGAGTTCAGATTGCCCAGAGAAAAGTCAATCAACAAAGATTTATTAAGTGCCTACTGTGTGCCAGGTACTGTACTATGAATTCAGGATGCCAAAAAAAAAGGGCAAAAGACAATCTCTACTCCCAAGTAGCTCATGGTCTAATGGGGATAAAATATGCAAACAGCTATATAGAAGTAAGTTATATACAGAATTAATTGGAGATAATTAACAGAGCAAAAGAACTATCATTAAGGGGGATCCAAAAAGGCTCCTTTTCAAAGTTAGGATTTTAGCTGAAGGGAAGACAGGAGGTGGAGATTTGGAAGGAGAGAATTCCAGGTATGGGGGGGACAATGAGTGGAAATGCCCAGAGTCAAAACTGGATCATCTTGTGCAAGTGTCATAGTATACATGGAGAGAGTTTTTTTGTTTGTTTTGTTTTTGGTGGGTTTTTAGTGGTTTTTTGGTGGGGCAATGAGGGTTGTGACTTGCCCAAGGTCACACAGCTAGTAAGTGTCAAGTGTCTGAAACCGAATTTGAACTCAGGTCCTCCTGAATCCAGGGCTGGTGCTTTATCCACTGCACCTCCTAGCTGCCCTAAGGGGCAGAGTAAATATTTTCATTATCAAACTAAAGATTTTATGTTTGATCCTGGTGGTGTTAGGGGGTCTCTGCAGTTGGCCATCTGCAAGAGATGATTTTTTTTTATTGACAAGAATTTATTAAGCCTTCATTATGTGCCTATCCCTGCAGCAGGCATTGGAGACACAAAGGACAATGAATATGACAATTCCCACCCACAAGGAACCCACATGAAAATGGGGATGGAAAGAAGTAGGCACATAATTACATGCAAAATAAATATAAAGTCAAAAAAATACAAACAAATACAAGGGAGTTAGATAGATAACCTTTAAAGGTTCTCCTTAACTAGGCATGTGGATGGAGTTGCTTAAAGTGACTCATAAAAGCCTGACTTAAATTTTCAGTACGCACATTTACATCTCAGAAATGAGGAAATGCTACAAATCAGGGCATGATTTGTTGTTTTATTGGTTGACTAAACTTTAAAAAGTGATGGAAAATACGGTAATAGAGTAGATTAAATTTAAAAGTATGCCAAGAGTACATTTTCTTCAGAGCCAATAGTTAACCATTTCATAGCCCACCAATTCTGCAAGCCCTTCCGTGTCTCACATTTTTACACTTAAAGTACTGGAGAGTATTTTATTGACATACGAGGAAAGTCTAAGTGGCCTTCTGCCATCTAATTAGAATAAGGGGTAAAAGAAATGGAGGAGATTAAGAACCTCTAAATATTGGATACTGCCCTAAAATGCCCTTCCATACTCATCCCCATGGAAGGGGACTAAGCAACTCTGGCCAAGCCAACAAGTATGAACATATGGAGTAAGCATTAAAGTAGGGTTAGACAATCAATCTCCTCCAGGCTTTGGCTCCTCACTAGCTCATGAGGCAGCGGCAGGTCACATGTGAACATCAGCCATGTACATGAGCCAAAAATAGAATCAGAGATACTAAAAATGTAAAGGCACGCTAAAGTTCAGAGGTTCACCACCTATCTTTTCCTGATCAGGAACCCCCTCTATAAAACCCCTAACAAGTGGTCATCCAAACTCCACTTGAAGATCTCTAGGGAAGGTAATATTAGTACCACCCCGTTCTGTTAGACAGCCCACTGAGAAAGGGAAATTTTCTACCAATTATTAAGACTTCTCAATTCCCAAATCCATTGGGGACCAGGAATCCTGGTATCTTTTTTAACATAAAACTACTGTGAAGGTGAACCCAACAAAATACCTATATAATGTGGCTCAAGAGAAAGAGGTATTTGATGAGGATGTCATCCTATAAACAAAACCTAAATCCTTAGCTAAGTAATGAACCAACCAAGCTATCAAAAATTGACTCATGTAATGAAAATAAAATGATTAGCAGTATTTTTAAATAGAAAAATGCACAATTATTAACTGATTAATACCTTTCCCATGTCCAACATGGGCCAGCCTACCTGAATGTTAATTAAGCTACTTGGACTTTGTAGCAGAAAGAGAAAAAATACATATAAAAGTGGTAAGAAATGAACTTCTTTTTGTTTCTCTACTAACCATAAGAGCAGCCTTCTATCTATCTCTTTCCATTTACGCTAAATTTGGGGATTTTCTACTATACTCCCCCACTTCTCCTTCCTTCAGAAAAAAATGAAGCAAGGACAACAAACAGCTCGTTCAGGCTGTTGCTGGCATTCAGCTCATTGGAAAGGAAGAAAGCAAGAAAAAGCACCTGCTATTTTTACTAGTAGTACTAATAGTAGGTTCTACTATGGACTATTTCTGGTTAAACTAGGTCACATGCTCCACCCCCATGGCTGACATAACCTATTAGAAATTTTGCCAATAAAAGGAGTCAAGATGGAATGAAGAAAGTCTGACCTTCATCATACAAACAGAAAGCTACCTCTTTGACCCATGTGACTCTTTAGGAACCACGTTGCTGGATCACAGAAGTCCATTTTACACTGGAATATCATCTCCCTTAATCTGAATCTATTTGGTGACTACTCCTATGATACTGAAGTAAGAGTGAGGTGGACTCTTCTCCCATCCTTCTCCTTCACACAGCTAGAGGATATCTGTAGTCAAACATATTACCAAGGAGGGAAGAACTAAGGACATGTCATATCAGCTCCATTTTATGACAGCTCACATGGTTAGAGATTTTTCCTTGCACAAAGCCAAAAGCTGCCTCTTTGTAGCTTCCATCCAGTACTCCTAGTTCTGCCTTCTGAAGCAAAGAAGAACAAGGCTGATCTCTCTTCTCCATGACAGTTCTTGGAGACGGCTTTCATCCCACCCACCCCCACCCCCCGCCATCCCTAACCAATCTCCTCCAGTTTAAGTAATACCTGACATTCGTGAGAACAGCCCCTTAAACTTTCAAAATACTTTCGTATTTATTGTCTATTTTTCTGCCTAATAATCCCATGATTGTTGTGATTATTAGGAGAGGGCATTATTATTCCCATCTGATATAACGGTTCAGTTGTTTGTGCAGATCACACAGCTGACGGCTGTTCCAAAAACAGCTCCCTTTCACACTTGGTTCCCTTTGATCGTCCCATCTCCTGTATTTGAAATGCCCACTTCTCCTCCAACTTTACCAACTGTGATGCCACTCATTCTTCAAAGCTCACAGAATGTCAGGGTTGGAAAAAGCTTAATTTTCTGAGCCTCAGTTTCCACCTTTGTAAATGAAGGGACTGGATTAGGTGATCCTTAAAGAGAATATATAGTTCCATGATTTCTTGTAAATGAATATTTCTACCTATTTCTTGTATATGAGGATTTCTAAATAATCTCATTTTAAAGCTACAAATAGAGAAAAGATTTCTCCCTAGCCCAAAGACTTGAACCTCATTGTCTCACACAACTAGGCAGAATCTCTATTCCATATTGTACCAAAAAACTGCATACATGCTTTGCTGCATACCTGCTTTGATAGCTCTTCAGAGAATGACACAGGGGTGGACCATGGTATAATAGAAGGAGAACTAGACTTAGATTAGGAGACCTTAGTTCAAGTTCTGGCTCTGAGAGTTAACATCTAAGCTTCATCTTTAAAATGGGATTAATGAGAGACAGCCAGCCTCAGAACCAGCAAAACCTGGATTCAAGTCTAGCCCCCGACACGTACCAACTGTGCAACCCCAGGCACATCACTGAACCTCACAGTATTCTAAACAACTCTCTTAAGACTATAAATTGCAGAGAGGGTGCCAATCAACATTGGTAGAGGAAGTTTCCTTGCCTGGGAGTCCCCTACACCAATAAAATAACATGTCCAGTCCATATCCCCACCTCTTGGGATTGTTGTGAAAATCAAGTGAGATTTAATGAGCACAAAGCACTTTGTAATTCCTAAGAGTACCGTGTAAATATAAGCTAATATTATCTCCTTTACTTTCACCATCTGTACAAGAAAAGGGTTGGAATAGACAATCTCTACTGTCCCTTCTAGCTATTACATTTTAGAATTTCATCCTTTCATACCCAAAGAGTGGTTGTTAACATTTTCTCTGGGTCAGGGGGGAGAATGGAAAATAACAGCTATAATGTCTGGAACACACTCTGTCTTCCCAGGCAAACCATAGACCCTTTAACAGCAGGGCCCCTGCCTCCTGTTTCTCTGGCAACCCTTTGGTAAAGTTTAGTGACTCTCTATACACAGCAGGAACTCAGTAAAAGCTGATACCCCAACACAGGTTGGGCCATACATGGCTAGTGAGCTCAGACGTGCCCATGCTCAGCAACTCTGAGCTCATTCCTCTCCAGGAACCTGAGTGTTGAGCAAGAGTGAGCTCAATAGGACAAAGTTCATATGTCAACACCTTGTGGAAATTTAAAGATCCAATTGAAGGAAATGGAATTTAGGGGAAAGACCAGTAGGTTGAGAACCAGGTGAATATTTTTTTCCAGTGTTGGAATAATCCTAGCATTGTTAAAATGTTATTAAATGTTTGTTGGAAGGGACCTTAGGATACTTTGCAGAATGTTAGAAATAGAGCAGAATGTACTTTCAAGGATCATTTAGTCCAATCTTTTCTCCACACTTGGTGTATGAGAAAACTGAGGCCCAGAAAGGGGACATGTAGGAAGAGAAATGGATGAGTAGGAGTAAACTGAAGTAGCAAAGACAATCCCAGGAAGTATTATGTACAAGGATGTATAAGGAAATTTGGAGGGCAAGGAGGATCCCAACTTGTATTAATATGATCCAGCTTGTACCGTCTCCTCTCTGTGGTTGTCACAGGATATTAAAATTCAGCACAAGGAAAGTCCTTAATGATGATCAGATGCAGGGGTACTTAATCTTTTTTATGTCATGAACCCCTTTGACAATCTGGTGAGGCCTATGGACTCCCAAAAATAATGTTTTTAAATGCATATAATGAAACATAAAGAAAACTGATTATACTGAAATAAAATTATCAAAAAAAAATTTAACTTCATAGACTCCCAGGTTAAGAACTCATGATTTAGTCTGACCTCTTCATTCAATTCAATTCAATAAACAATTATTAAGTGCTTACCACGTGCCAGGCAATGGGGTTACAAAAAGAGGCAAAAGATTGTCCCTGCCCTCTAACTGAGGTCCAGAGAGGGGAGGTAATTTCTCTTTAGGTCCAAACCCTACCCCGGCCAAGAAAGTCTGAGATTAAAACAACACTGTCACTGTCAGTGTTCCAGCTTCTATGAAATACACAACCCTGAGCACTACTAGGTAGACAGGATAGATTTCCTCTTCCAGGTGCAATTAAAATATTGGTTTGTATCTGGCCCAGGTCTCTTGGATTTGGGTCTTTGTTATTTTCCAGACCTTTTTTTTTTTTTTTTTTGGTTCTCGCAGCACACCTGCATAGAAGTGGATATTGGCTACCAAGGCTATGAAGAATTCCAGGTTTAGGCCCAACAGTAAATTAGGAGCTGGGAGAAGGGGCCATTACACCTGGAAGGCAACCAAGCTCTTGGGCTCCCATGTGGATGCTTCTGTGTTTCCAAACAGAATCTTTTGGCTTTGAAATGCCACTCATTTCAATGACCTTCGGGGCACAATAATAAGCCATATCCTTTACCTAATTGGCAGTCGAGAGGACTCTTGGCATTTGGGCAATAGCTTTTGGCTTCTCCCTGTGTCTGCGTTTCATCCTGCACCCATAGAGAAGCTCGGCCCTCTCTGCTGTGAATACAGTAAACAAAAGAGAAGAAAGCAAAAGGGGAGAAAAGCAATTTGATTACAGCACTGTCATCTGCTTTCCCTCTACCTGGGCTTATAGGAGATTCTGAATTGCACTTCCCTCAGAGCTCAGTAAGAGGGGGACTAGAATCCTAGAGTAAGAAGGGATCTTAGAGGTCATCTAGTCAAACAGAATCCTCTCTACAGCACCCCAAATTGGAAGCATCTGGCCTGTGCTTTAAACCCTAAGACTTTGCAAGACATTTCCTTCCTCTTTTGCACAGGCCTAACTCTTCAAAGGTTCAACTAGGTAGCAAAACGGATAGAGTGCTGGGCCTAGAATCAAGAAGATTCTACTTTCTGAGTTTAAATCTGGCTTCATACACTTACTAGCTGCGTCACTTAACCCAGTTTGCCTCAGTTTCCTCATCTGTAAAATGAGCTGGAGAAAGAAATGGCAAACCGTTTCAGTATCTTTGCCAAGAAAACCCCAAACAGGGTCGTGAAGCGTCAGACACAACTGAACACCAACTCTTCAGGACCTGACTTTTTGTGACTTCTCCCCAGTGATACTGGTTCTGCCCTCTGAGGCCTAGAATACAACCTATCCTTCTACTTAATCAGCTCCTCAGGTATTTAAAGAGAGCTTTTATTTCCTGCTAAATCTTCTCTCATTCAGAATAAGCAGGCTCAGTTCCCCTGACCAACCATTCTTCATATAACCATTTCCAGACTTTTTAACCATCCTAATTAGTATATCATGGGCATCATAGATTTAGACCTTGAAATCCAACACCACTTCCCTACCTCCACTTTACAGATGAGAAAATTGAGGCTGAGAAGTTAAATGAGCTAGCCAGGGTCAAAAACCTTGGAAGTATCTGAGGCAGAGATTTGAATTCAGGACTTTTCGACTCCAAGTCTAACACTCCATCCACCACTCCACCTAATAGCCTGGTTGTTTTATTCCCTGTGTGAGAATTGGAATTGCAACAAGGACACTCATTGAGGAAATGTAGAACTAGAAAACGGGAAATTAAGCAGGCAAGGAGGAGAGACACGTACACGTAAGATGCCCTGATGGAGGCTGAGAGAACAGCCAAATACATTTAGGAAGTCCATAGTTTGCTTATGATGGTGACTATGTAGACCACAATTGCTGGACATAGTCCAGTTTCATCCATGAGGGACTGCCCCTCTGAATAAATTTGATATAGGTGGGGCCATTGGGCCTCAGAAGCTGAAGCTATCATTATGGCACCAGCGCTTTCTGGTCAGGCATCTAAAGGCCAACACAAAAACCCTAAGGTGTACTATTACTGTGATAACCCCTTTCTCACTTTCCTACATTGTTATTATTATATTGTTTGTTAGCATAGGGTATTATATTCTGTTGTTTTTTATTGTTTCATCAAGGAAACACTCCGTGTTTCTCAAAGAAACAATTCTGTGGACTGCATCATCAACAGAGAACCAGCCTCAGCCACACAACTGGAAGGTCCTCCCCTTTTGGGGCAGGGAGAAAAAAGTAGAAAAAGGGACCCCAACAGGAAGTAGCTCTCTCTCTGGCCTTGTAGGAGCTGTCGGAGCGGACTGGAGACTGGCTCCATAGAAATTACAGACCCCTGGTGGTGAGTTAATAAAATCCAGCTCTTTGAATTAGCTGAGCTGAAAGCAAGTTTTTGGTTTTGAGACAGCCTTTGCTAGAGCCAGAGAGATTATCCATTTTCCTCTTTCCCTATTCCCTTGTCCTTAACTTTTAATAAAACCTGATTTGTCTGTGGAAAAGAGGCTGTTAAGCTCCTTTCTTACTGGCTTGGGAGAAAGAACTAAAAGGACAGTTCGGAGGCGAGGAAGCTTTGGACCTAGAGGTCCCTCATTATTTTCTGAACCCCAATATTACAGTGAGCCACCCAATTAACTCTCCCCATATTAAATTTGGCCCCAACACCTGGTATGCATTTTGCAATATATGGCCCAGGAGTGTCCTGGAGCTACCTCATACTGGCATCATTGTGAGTCTTTACACTTCAAAAATGGGCAAATGCCAAAAATTGGGGCTTGGTTTATTGTTTTGTTGATTATCTAGACTAGAGGTATCAAATACAGGAGCTGAAAATACTCAAAAGGCAGCTAGGTGGCTATAGTATATAGAATGTCAGATCTAGAGTCAGATGATCAAAGTTCAAATCCAACCTCAGACAGTTACTTGCTATGTGACCTTGGGCAAGTCACTTAACCCTGTTTGCCTTAGTTTCTTATCTGTAAGATGAATTGGAATAGCAAACAACTCCAGTATCCTGGCCAAAAAAAAATACCCTAATGGAGTGGCAACTGAAACCACCACCACCACCACCACCACCACCACCACCACCACCACCACCACCACCACCATAATAGTTAAAATGTAATTGAGAAATATTTAATAAAATAAATAAAAATACAATAGTCTATAGATAATGTCAATATGTGGTTTTATAAGTCAATATAAGGCACCAGGACTCCTTACATTTCTATTACATTTCTATTTGAACTTGACAGTACTCATCTAGACTTAAGAAAGTGATGGAGGAAATGTTAACACAGATTAAGCCTTAAAAAGTGTCATGAGTAATTTGGGGCGGGGGGACTATTTGTAAAACATTTAACAGAAGACTCCTGATATACACCTCTTAAAATACGGTGGCTAGTGTAAGAAAGAAACTGAAAAGTCTCTCTGGGCAAAGAAACCAACCTTTATTAGGAAAAACAAAGGTTGGGGTCTCAGACCATACTGGGTATACTCAAGGCATTGATTATTGATCTTTTCCTTTCACTAAAACTGAGCTCAATACTAGAGATGAGGTGTTACATGAACAGAGGATAAGGAATTCATATTCCTCTTTTAAGATAATACTTCTATTTCTACAAACTAAGACCACATTCACTTTTCCAGCTGCCAAATCAATCTCTAGTCAACTAAAACTACCACCTACCCAAAGTTTTTTTCTTTTTCTTTTTTTGAGGCAAAGGAGGTTAAGTGACTTGACCAGGATCACAAATCTAGCAAATATCTGAGGCTAGATTTGAACTCCAGTCCTCTTGATCCTAAGGCTTGGTGCTCTATCCACTGAGCCACCTAGCTGCCCCAATTTTCCCCACTCCCACCCCCAAAGGGGATACTCTTAATCCAGCTCTTTCTCATCCAGTACTTTTGCTACTTTTTTTAACCCAAGAACAAGACTTTTTATCTTGTTCATTTAAGCCTATCACCCCACCCTTCTGAGATCTCCCTAAATCTTAGCTATCTCTCACAATTCCACCAATATTTAACTGCAAAACCAGAGGCAACGGGGCATAGTGACAGCTGGCCTCTGAAACAGGAAGAGTCATGTTCAAGTCCTGGCTGTGATACACTTTAGGCAAGTCCCTTAACCTCTCAGTGACCCAGACAACTCTGCCCAGGGGTTGGCAAACTCACCTGCCTGTTTTTGTTTGGCCCGGGAGCTAGGAATTTTTAACTCCAGAGCTAACAAAAGCAGGTGGGCGATTTGGCCAGATCTGGCCAGAGGACCCTAGTTTGCTAACCTCTCTTCTGAGATTTTAAATTGTAGAGAAGTTAAGGATCTCCATTGGTTAAGGAGGCTCCTCTCTGGGAGCATCCTATCCCCAAAGGAATGATAAGTATGGTTAAAAGAGAGATAGAGTTATATAGACCTATAGAGAGCCCTCCCAGCAGCAGCAGCAGTAGCAGAACCAGCAATGAGTTCAGCTGAGATGGACCGGGACTGAAGCTGTGATTTCTCTGTTCTAAGGCACTCCCTCTACCAACACAGGTCAGCAGCTTCTGTGTCACTTTTCATCATAAAGAGGTTGCCTAAATGACTTGAGAATTCAAGTAAATTGCCTGGGGTCCCATTGCCAATATGTGTCAGATGCAAGACCCAGATTTTCCTACATCCAAAACCAAGCTTTCCATCCACTAAACCACATTACCTCTCTCAGAGATGAGATGAGCAGCTTCATTTGTCACTCACCTCTCTCTGCCCTATTCTATAGAACATATATTATTGCTGGCTACATTCCTTTCTAAAGGTAAGGTAGGGAGAAAACTCAGCTTTTGAATCATTTCATTTTAAGTCATCTTCAAGATAACAGACATTCAATATACAGTTATCCCTTCGACATCATGGGGTTTAGGGGAAAGGTACCCCCAAGATCTGGACAATCTGTGTACAATTTTTAGGCCCCCCTTCATACCAGAGAAGTCTGAATTTTTTTCTTTTTCTTTTATATGGTATTTGCCATACCTGATTGTAAAATTTGGGTTAAGTATTTAGTCATAGGCTCTATGTCATCTGCTGGCCTTTACCTATCATCTGGGACTTCCACAAAACTCCCCCCCAAATTCCTATTTAATTTCTTATGCCAACCTGCAATATATGGAATTCTCTATGGGGAAAGTCATGTTGTAGAAGGGATAACTATGGTATAAGGCCACGGGCCCTTGCTATTGTAACAATACTCAAACAGCACGTGCCTCTTGGGGCAGAGGAGAAGCCTGAGGGTTCAGAGTAACTATACTTTATTACCTGACCCTAGAGACAGCATTGGCATAATGGCCAAAGCTTGCAATTTAGAATCAGAGAATCTGAGTACAAATTCTGACTGTTGCTTGCTAAGTCTGTGGCCTTGGGCAAATCCCTTACCCTCTCTGGGCCTCAATTTCTCCAGGTCCCTGTCAGCTCTCAGGTCTAGTATTTGTGATCTGCAGGGGGTTTGGTGGGGTGGGATTGGGCACTAAGCATCCTCCCAAACTGGATGTTAACAGGGACATAGTATGCATGCTGAGGCCCAAAGTAGCCTGCTGGCTACTTGTTGGAGAACAAAATCTCCCCTGAGTAACTGTCCTAAAGAGCAAACTGCAACCCCAGCGTGAACTGAGAGGCACATGCAGAAGTAATCCAATGCATTTCTAGGCAAGATATGAAAGTCTGGATGCTGAAATAAAAGCCCCGACTGTTACTGACCCCTAGAAAATTAAAGTTTTTGTTGTATTGTGCGCATATCCAATATCACATCCTGTTAGAGCCAGAGGGGACCTTAGAGAACAACTAGCCCAATTCTCATTTTGTGAAGGAAAAAATTAGGGTCTAAAGTGAAACATCATGCTGTACCCAGAATTCAGTATTCTATATCCCACATGTGTGCCTGTGCACTGTTTGTCCCAAATCCTTCTTCTTCTCCACCATTTAGAATCCTTAGCTTCCTTCAGGAAAAGCCTTTCCTGAGCTGCCTAGTTTATAATGTTCTCTCTCCTCCTCAAACTATCCTATATTTTGTTGTTGTTCAGTCGTTTTCAGTCATGTTTGACTCTCTATGACCCCATTTGGGTCATTTTTGTTGTTGTTTTTTGCAAAGATGCAAAGATACTAGAGCGGTTTGCCATTTCCTTCTCCATCTCATTTTACAGATGAGGAACTGAAGCAAACAGGGTTAGGTGAATTGCCCAAGGTCACACAGCAAGTACGTGAACTGAGTTCAAATCCAGCCTCCAACATTTACTAGCTATGTAATACAGGATTAGGTCACTTCTGCCTGACTCATATTCCTCACCTTCAAAGTGGGAAGAATAATAACACTTCCCAAGGTAGTTGTAAGAATAAAATGAGATATTTGTAAAGTGACTTTACAAACTTTAAGGTACTATAGAAATACTAGTCATTAATGTTATCATTAAGAGCTTTGTCAAGCTGGAAGGACTATGGTACCAGGAATGATTGCTGGCAGAAAAAGCACTAGACTGCGAGTCAAGAGATCTGGGATTTAGTCCAGACTGTAGCACTCTTTAGTTGTGTTTCACTGGGCAAGTCTCAGAATAGTGAGTTCCCCTCATCACTAGATATGTATCCGTATACTTCTGAGTGAGTAAGGAATGCTGCCATTGATAATCTATTAGGTTCCTTACAAGTGCAAAGGTTTCCTTATCTGAAAAATTAGGGTTTGGGAATGGATGGCTTCTGAGGTTCCTTCCTGTTCTAGGTCTGTAACCCCGTGATCTTGTCAGAGGAAATGACATTAAGGAAGAGACACTACTATCTGTGTTTCCATTGCATTCTAAGGACCATGGGACCTTTCCACCTGCCTTGCAGCTGTAATCTTCTGTATTTCCCATTTGAATATGAGCTCATTGAGAGGAAAGACACTCTTGCTCATCTGTCTATGTCCTCAGCCCTTAACATGGTGCTTTTCATGTAGTAAGTGCTTAATAAATGTTTTTTCATACATTCATTAATCACTCCCTCTGGGTTTCATCTTCCCCATTACTAAAAAGAAAGATTTAGATGAGAGAGTTTCTAAGATTTCTGCCAATTCTAAGATACTATGATTTTAAAAGTTGACAAGCAAAAGTGTTAAACTTCCTTCCATTCTCTAGATTAAAGCTCAAAGAGTCAGTTAAGGAACTGCCATAAATGGCTTATTTCAAAAGACTGAGGTTTCCCTCATAATGATAATCCATCGTGTGATAGTCAACCCTCTGGTTGACCCATGTACCCATCTCTATACCTATTTAGACTAGTCCCTAGAAAACAGACATAAAATCCATTAGTGTTCAGTAGACTATAAGCTCCTTGAGGGTAAGGACTATAATTTTTGTCTCGTTCCCAATGCTGATCATATGTTTTTCTCAGTACCTGTGATTTCATGGGTGTGTGAAAACTCCTTCAAACAATATAGACCTCCAATACACCAATACACATCCACAATTTGCAGTCTTAGATAGTAGACCAGTTCACTCAGAGACTAAAAAACTTGCCTGTGATTATACAGTTAGTATGAATGTTAGTATGTTAAAGGGATGACTTAAAACTCAGGTCTTCCTGCATCCACAGCCCAGCTTCTACCTATTACCCCTTTTGCTGTTGTTCTCTTGGTAAAGATACTGTAGTGACTTGCCCAGGGTCACAAAACTAGTGTCTGAGGTGAGATTCGAACTCAGGAAAATGAACCCTTGTGACTCCAGGCTTATTACTCTATCCACTGTACTACCTAGCTGCCCTTAAAGATACTGGAGTGGTTTGCCATTTCTGTCTCCATTTTATTTTACAGATGAGGAAACTAGACAAACAGGGTTAAATGACTTGCCCAGAGTCACACAGCTAGAAAGCATCTGAGGCTGGATTTGAACTCAGATCCTCCTGACCCCAGGGCCAGCAAAACTACCATGCTGACTAGCTGCCCTACTACTGCACATTGTGTTTCAACATAGAGATAGAAATCAGAATTGGGGCTGTGATTTCATTGTTCTAGAGACCTGCCAACTAACATTTCTTCTACCAATATCAACTGGCCATGGTAAGGGTTCCTAACTTGGGGTCCATCAACATGTTTTTTTTCCTAACATTTTGATGACTGCATTTCAATATCATTAGTTTGCTTTGTAATCCTTTGTATTTTATTTTATATATTTAGGAACATTTTTCTGAGAAGAGGTCTCTAGGTTTCACCAGATTGCCAAAAGGACACATGAGACTTAAAAAAACAATAAGGTCAAGAACAACTGTCTTAGAGAGTTGCCTAGATGCCTGAGAGGTCATGTGACTTACCCAAGGTCACACACCAGTATGTGTCAGAGGCAGGACTCAGAAGCCACTACAACACCAGGCTTCAACACAATAGGTACTTAAGAAGTGTTTGAAGCATCATATAAATGACAGCTATTATTATTATATTTTTCATGCAAAATAATGTTTAATTTTTATTATTACTTTTTGTTTTTACATCACCTTTGTTTCCAAATATATTTCTTCCTCCTCTCACCAGAGAGGATTCCCCTATAACAAAGAATAAGAAAGAAAGAAAAATATCAGTTCATCCCAACTAACAAAGACGGCAGCAAAGTCTGACAGTATATGCATTGTCTGGAAGCCCTTCCAGGCAAGGCAGCAACGTCAGAGCTTGTATTCTATTGGCATAGCCTTGGAGAGCCCAAGATCACCACCATACATTCCAAAAGAATATAAGCTCCCTGGGGGCAGGATGTTGTTTTTCATTTTTCATCTTTTAATCTCTAGAGCCTAGCAAATGTGAGAATATTTATTATTATACACAGTAGGAATTTAATACCTATTCATTAATTGAATTGAATTTATTTTGAATTGAGGACTGAGATAACTAGGCAGAGGCTTAGTGAAGGAATGATAGATGATTAGATTACTTCCAATTATTAGTATTTTGATTTCCTCTGTTACTAGTATTGAGACCCCAATCAAGCCTGGAGTGTTTTGCATGCCGCTTTGAATGAAGAAGGAGATGTGACTCTGGATGGTAGAGAGAATGCTGACAGGCTGAAAAGACAGTAAGCCAAATCAAGTCAAGAAGCATTGTTAAAAGCCCCTACTATGGGTCAGGCATTGTGTTAAACACTGGGAATACAAAGAAAAACAAAAATATAATCTTTGTTCTCAAGTAACCCACAGTCTAATTGTGGAGATGTCTTGCAAGCAGCTATGTACAAAGAAGAAGTATACAATATAAATTGTAGATAATCTTTGGAAAAGGGCACTAGCATTTTTTAAAAAGGACACTAGCATTAAGGAGAATCAAGAAATGCTTTTTGAAGAAGGTAGGGGGCAGAATTGGAACACAAGCTTTTTGTGTGAGAGAGAGAGAGAGAGAGAGAGAGAGAGAGAGAGAGAGAGAGAGAGAGAGAGAGAGAGAGATGTATGATTCCCAACTCTCTTTGAGAGACATATAAAAAGAATTTGGAAATGTCATACATGTAGAGGAAGCCAGTTCTTCAACATGTTCCTAAATGCCAATTTGCCACCCTTGAGACTAGGGATGTTCCCCTTGGGGGAGATCAGGGCTTATCTACTTGATTTGAGCTGAAATCTCATCTTGCTCACAGCAAAGAGCCCATTCAACTCATATGTTTTCTGATATATGCTAAGCTGTGGGACATCTCCAACTTCTATTTACTCTTCCCTTGAATAAAATTGGCCCACATGCTATTTGTTATCTGTTTGGTCTCTTATTTGATAAGTAGGTGTCACTATGGATGGAGCCCTGGACCTAGAATCAGGGAGACCTTAGCTCAAATCTGACCTCAGATACTTATGAGCTGTGTGACCCCAGACAAGTCACTCAACCTCTGTCCGCCTCAGTTTCCTCATGTATAAAATGGGGATAATAATAGTACCTATCTCCCAGAGTTATTGTGAAAATCTAATAATATAATATTTGTAAAATGCTTTGCAACCCTTAAAGCACTATATAGATGCTAACTTTTATTCTGTAACCAACATATTTTGGAGGAAAGAGGCCAGGTCAATAGGTGTAAGCTAAAGGCTACTCTGATATTTAAGGAAAACCAGAGGGGACAGCTAGATGGCACGGTGGTTAAAGCACCGGCCCAGGATTCAGGAGTACCTGAGTTCAAATCCGGCCTCAGACACTTGACACTTACTAGTTGTGTGACCATGGGCAAGTCACTTAACCCCCATTGCCTAAAAAAAAAAAAAAAAACCAGAGAAGAGGTTTTAGGCCTGGACCCTCTCCCCTAAAAAGCACATCCCTAGATAAGAGACATTTGAGAGGGATAGACAGACACCCCACTAAGAGATAGGTGAAGGAAGGAGCAAGTACCCAACCATAGCCCTTTCCTGCTTCTCTCAAGGAAGAAATCAAAGCTCTTTTGGAGAAAGAATGGACAGATTCTCGAGATATCTGCCCATGCTGCCTACAAGCTGCACGTTTATATATTTAACAAACCATATGGATGTGCATATGTGACACGGGTGCACACACACATACACACACACACACACACCTTACACTATGAATGCTCATGTGAGTGTTTCCAGAGGTTCAGAAGAAATCATATTCAGAGGATCAAAAGAATACCAGCAGCTGGAGAGCAGGGCAGCTTCCCTGACTTTTTCTAAAGTGGGAGTTCCTGGGTCTTTATTCAATCGATTCCCTTAATCTGTCCCTGCCCACCCGTACACAAATTGGGGAAAAGAGGTTGGGGAAGAGAGGAAGTGCCCAACACTTAGAATGAGACCACAGGCTCAGGTTCATTTGCATGGCAGTCGAATAGGGTCTGGGAACGAATGGGCCACACTGACTCAACAAAGGGAAGATCAAAAATCACCCTGACTGCTCCTGGCAGTTGTCAGTTCCTGGCAGAAGGGAAAGGAAGAGACTCGTCATTAAATAACAGGTGTTAACTGTCATTTCTTCACCAGGAGCAGTCAAATCGAGAAAACTGGTGATCAATGAAAGAGAAGTTTGCTAAGTAGATCAGAAGGCCTTGGTTATGGAGAGAGCATTAACAAGTCAAGACTGGACCAAAGGGACGGATTTGTAGAACTGGTCAGAGGAAATCAAGGGGTTTGTAACATCTTCAAATGATAGAGGCCTATAAAAAAAAAATTCAACTTTTCCCAAGGTTACAGCCATGTTTTGGAAAGACTTAGAGAACCTATTTTAGCAAAAGGTTGACAGATATTTCTTACAATTTCTTTCTTTTTTCTTTCTTTTCTCCCTCTTTCCCTCCTTCCCTCTCTTCCTTTCTTCCCTATCTTTCTTCTTTTCTTTCTTTTTTCCTTCCTTCCTTTCTCTTCTGTCCTTCCTTTCTTTCCTCTTCTTCCTTTTCTCTCTTTCTCTCTGTCTCTCTGTCTCTGTCTCTGTCTCTCTCTGTCTCTCTCTCTGTCTCTCTCTTTCTTTCTTTCTATTTCTTTCTTTCTTTTTCTTTCTCTGTTATTTTACCCATGGAGAAAACTTCAGGTGATGAAACTCCATCCACCAATGAACTTTGGGAACTGTTTCACAACCCATAATCTTAGAGAATTGGCTGGGGCAGTCAGAGGTCCTAGGTTACCCAATCAATCAATATGTGTCAGAGGCAGAATCCTCTTGACTACAAAGCCAATTCTATCTACTATGCCTCTGGCTATCTTTTTTACAGCACCTTAGCATCACAGAATGTTAAAACCTTAGGAATCACGTAGTCTATACACCTCATCTGACAGATGAAGAAACTGAAGTTAATGTGAGGGGAATAAAAATAATAATAACTCATTAAAGAGTTACAACCACCCTGTCAGTTAGATG
Organism: Dromiciops gliroides; assembly: GCF_019393635.1. Classification (NCBI taxonomy): domain Eukaryota; kingdom Metazoa; phylum Chordata; class Mammalia; order Microbiotheria; family Microbiotheriidae; genus Dromiciops; species Dromiciops gliroides. Next base: position 107,601,691 of record NC_057861.1, read on the forward strand.
GACCAGGTACTATAACATTTTACAGATGAGGAAACTGAGACTTGGAGAAATTAAATGATCCCCCATGGCTACGTAGCTAGTAAGCATCAGAGCCATGATTCATATCCAGGACTTCCTAACTTGGACAAGTCCACCACTTTAGCTATTGTGCCAGCCTTGGTCAAGCTCACAAAGCAAGACTCAGAGCCAGGAATAGAAAGCAAGACTTCATTTATCCCTCTCAGTCATTGCTTCACCTTTTCTTTGTAGCTCAGTTATTTCCATTTTGGTTTTTTTTTCCCATTAGCTACTAACCAGGGTAGGAAAGCTTGTCTGCTATTTTTTTTACTCATCCTTTCTACTGTTTTGTTTATTCATTCCTTCATCTTTTCTTTCAGCAACTGTTTGCTAAGCACTTACTGTGTGTCTGTCCAGTGCTGGCTCAAATGGTCTGGGCCTTAGAGTATTAAAAGATATAGTCGCTGCCCCACTGGCGCTTACATTTTAGAAGAAGGAAAAAGATAATCATACAAATCACCATAATCAAAAGATAGAACTTGTTATATACCTACAAGAAGGACAAAGGTCTAAGTAAGGAAACACTTGGGGTGGAGGCAGGAGGAAGATGAAGGAAAGCTTAATGGAGTTGGGAACATTTGAATTGAATCTTAAAGGATGTATAGGAACAGGGAGAGCCTGTCTAAGGTAAAGGGAGAGAGAGGGCAATCTAGGCTGAAAGGAATAAGCTCAAACCCTGCCAGTGGCTCCCTATTACCTCCAGAATAAAATAAAATGTTCTCTTTCAGCATTTAAAGCCTTTCCTACTTTTCCTTTCCAGTCTTCCTTTATTTCCTTTCCTCTGCATTTCTTCCTGGAATGTTCCTTACCCCTGCCTCTGCTTTCTTACCTTTGCTTCTGAGTTTTCCTGGATTTCTTCAAGTCTCAGCTTAAATCTTACCTCTCTAGGGGGTCTTTTCCGGTCCGCCTGGCTGTTAGTGACTTCCCTCTGAGATTACTTTCTTGCACGTACCCTGGTATCCACATGTTGTCTTTTCCATTATGATGTGAGCTCTTTGAGGGCAGTGGATGGAGCACAGAGCCTGGAGTTATTCTAACTCATCTTGCTGACTTCAAATCTAACCTCAGATGCTTCCTAGCTATATGACCACACGCAAGTCACTTAGCCCTGTTTGCCTCAGTTTCCTTATCTGTAAAATGAGCTAAACCACTCCAGTATCTTTGCCCAAAAAAGCCCCAGATGAAGTCACAGACACAATGGAAATTATTTAACAACCCTACCGCTTAGCATAGGGCCTGGCACATAGTAAGCATTTAGTAAATACTTTTTGAGTGAGTAATTGAGGGAATGGCATAGGCACTGAATGTTTTTGAGCCATGGAATATTGTATGCAGTTAATTAGAACCACAAGAATTAAATGGGGGGGGGGGCCGAGGGGACAATGCAGGGCAAAGAGAGGAAAAGGCTTGCTCCTGACAGCTATTCATAAGAAAAGCAATCTCTTCATTCATAGGGCTGAAAAGTATAACCATACCATACTTCCTTTGCCTAGCTTTTGTTCTGGTTCAAATTTATTTTGTATGTCAAACCAGAGAAGAGTTTGGGAATTTCTCATCCTAAATCACATAGTTGTCTGAAACAATGATGCTCAAATCAACCCCAGACATAGGGAGTTAAAAAACTTAATGTTAGCCAAGGGCATTCTTCAAGGCCTTTATTTGATTACCTCTTAGTTCCAAAGAGTTGTCAGTCAGCCTGACCTTATCTGGAAAAGGCTTTCTTGTCACTATATCTCAGCTGATTAGATCCAAAATGACCAGCAGATGGCCCCAAAGAGATTAATCCCAGAAGGAAGTAGCAGACAGCAATGTCCAACTGTGAGTGATAACCGTTTGAGTAACCAACAGCAATGTACCATTGAAGGGTGGAGACATGGGTCCCAGAAGACAGTAGCATAGAGTAACTTGGTGCCACCAGCAGAGGATATCAACTTGCCTACACCATCAAAGTATGGGTTGACCTGGACACATACTTCCATATATGTCTCTGCTGGCCATACAAGGTCCTGATATGTGCCTCCTCTTGTGTGCTATCTGACCACCCATGATCCCTATGTGTGTGCACTCCATATGTGGTCGGCGATAACATATATTCCTACCATATGTTTTCCTTCATTACATATGTAAACACTGATTGGGTCATTCATGTGATTCCTACCCCACCCATAATTTGGGTGAGTTTATCTTGTGTGCATATAGAAGGAATCTCCTCTTGTCACTTTATTTGCCATGCTGTTTAATTAAATGTATTCTCTTTGAATTAGATTATCCTCTGGCCACCTGACAAAAGTACATACATCAGTGGAAGCTCATAAACTATGGATTTAAGTGGATGCTAACCCAGAAAAGGAGGCAGCTAGGGTGGATCAATAGAAAGAGCGCTGGGCTTGGAGTCAGGAAAATCTGAGTTAAATCTGGCTTCAGATACTTATTAGCTGTGTGGCCCTGGGCAAGGGTCTTGACTTAATCCATTGGAGAAAAAAATGGCAAACCAGTCCAGTTTTTTTGCCAAGAAAACTCCATAGACAATATGTCCCCCACCCCACTGGGTGACAATGAGTTGGACACAACTGAACATCTGAACAAAAACCCAGACTCCCTGTATAATCATTACTTTTCCTAAATGCTTAGGAGGCATATACACTGTATTTACTCTCAGCACAAGGAACAAGAAATACATAGATAAATGAAAGAACTCAGTCAAGGTCACAAGGCCACATGGTAGGGCCAAGATTAGGACAGACTGTTCCTGAGCCTAGCTTGGTAATAACATGAAACAGCATGCCATCTCAGTTCATTAACTCTTATTTCAATTTCTAATATTGAAAGCAGCAAGCACACTCATTTTGTAAAAGAAAAAGCTTTTATTGACACTTGAAAATGTGTGCATAAATATATATATATAACATATATGATATCTAAATGCATATATATTTTGTATATATATATATATGGACTCATCGTAAAACAAAAAAAATGTTACCACTATATGGTGTTGAAAAACTATTTATACTTCAAAAATAGCCTATAAGATAACAAATGTGTAGCCCCTATGGTATTGAAAGGATATCACTTGTGTGGCATTCTAAGGTAGATCCTCTCCCATCTAGGCTAATGATCTCACTTAGTCTCTTGCTGAGAATTCTTACATAGGCACCCCAGACTCCTGTTGGCAAGTCTCTGAAGATATAATCAGCTGTGGGGACCAATTTTTAATTGGGGAGTGTTAGCTCAGCGGCTTGCCGCAATATTGGGGCAAGGAAGGAGACCGGCAGCCTCCCTCAAAACAGAACAGGATTTATTTTAACAAGAATGAACAGTAGGATCAAGGGAAAGGAAATAAAATAGGGAAAGGGAAATTATAAAACCTGAAAAAATACCACCGCCCAGGAATCAGCTGAAAATACGCAGCAGAACGCCTGTCGCTTTCCAGCATCCAGGTAGAATGCCCAATTCTCCTCCCCCAATCCCAGAAAAACCCCACACAGCCCCAGCCAATGGGGTGGCTGCTCTGACAGTCACATGACTGTCCTCACTAGGCTTCCAATCACTATAATTTTGCCAGGCCCATGTAGGCGTTGGCAAGTGGTGATGAGGTGAGGTGCCAGCGGCATGGCAATGGCTACAACCAGTGGGTGGAGCACCGTGCGGTTTGAAGAGCCCCAGGCCAGTGTGCTCGGAAGCATAAAAACCTCAAATAACAATTAATTCTTTACACAGCTTTGGACAGGTCAGGATTTAAGACTAGCCATTTTACAAGCCACTGACCATTGTGACCTGCTTCACCTGGTTACTATTAAGGCTAAGTTTTTATAGATGTCCTTTCTACTACTGAAATTTGCCTGGTTTTGAAACAATTCAAGGTGCCCTTGTAAAGTAAAAAATAATGCAATGGAAAGGGCGCTGACTCAGGAATCAGAGACCTGAATTCAAATCTTGCCTCTGGTATGAATGGCCTATGTGACATTGGGTAAGCCTCTGGACTTCAGTTTTCTCCTATAAAAATGAAGAAGTTAAGCTAACTAGCCTCTAAGGTCCTTTTGAGATCTTGGTATATGATCTGACTCCCAACCCTTCTCATGTGTCAGAGACAGAACCTGAGGCTTAGATCTGAGGGAATCTCTTCGAAGCTTATCTCATTCTCAGCTCTGGGATGCTTAGTCAAAAGCCTTTTCAATCAATGCTCAGAAAAACAGGTCTTGGTTTCCCTGCTTTGGTCCTTCGTCCACAGGAATAAAAATATTCCTTTATATTGCTGTGGATTTTTGGAGCATCTTAAACATTGAAATCAATTACACTCCTGGATTTTTGCAGAAAAATTATTCAAGGGCCTTCAGTCACTGTTCTTATTAATTACTGTATCAGCTGTTTTACATATCCTAATTATCTCCCCATGGCACATACAACGGCCTTTTTCTTTTCTTTTCTTTTCTTTTTTTTAGTTAAAAAAATCCTCTGGTAAAAATAGAATTAAAGTGTTTTCCTTTGTATAAAAAAAAAAAAGAAAGAAATCTTTATAGGATTACAACAGAACCAGAGCTCCCTCTGCTGGCCTTGGAGAAAATAAACTGGACTCTGGATTTCAAGGTGAACAGGCCTTTTAGGTCCAGCCCTTTCATTTAACAGATGGGGAAACTAAGGCCCAGAAATTTGAAGTGACTTATACCCAAAGTCACACAAGGAGCAAGCAGATTTTATGCCACTTGTGGAAGAGCTAGGATACAAATAAAGAGACTAACAAAAAAAAAAATATTACACTCTCCACTACATGAGGCTACCTTGACAGAGTTTCCAACTTGATTGTAATCACAGGAGAGTAAGGAATCTCTAAATCTCAGATTTAGAAGGGCTCTCAGAGATGGTCTATTACAACCCACTTCTGAGCAGGAATTCTCTCTGCACCATCTCTCTGGAGTGGTCATTCACCTCAGCTTGAAGATCTCTATAACCTCATTGATCTTGGTCCAGGCACTTAACAACACTGACTCTTACTTTCTTCATCTACAAAAATGACCATGTTAGAGCAGATGACCTCAAAAGGCCCCTCTTTTTTTTTGGTGGGACAATGAGGGTTAAGTGACTTGCCCAGGGTCACACAGCTAGCAAGTGTCAAGTGTCTGAGGCTGGATTTGAACTCAGGTCCTCCTGAATCCAGGGCCAGTGCTTTATTCACTGTGCCACCTAGCTGCCCGCAAAAGGCCCCTCATACTCTAAGCCCTTTGACTGTCCTATGCCTGTCCCAGGAATATGCATTGCCCCCTTGTTCCCTCCATTCGGAGAACACCACCCCTAACCTCTTCCTAGTAGATATGGGAGTCCATCTGATTTTGAAAGATGCCCAGAAGGAGATTCCATCACAGGTCCAGCTCTTGAGAAAACTTGTGAAATAGGAGCAGTTTATCTGCAATACTCCAAGTCAACTGCTCTCTCTGTACCTTTTCCCTCCTTCTCTAGGATCTCTCCCACTCTTTTCTGCTCTCTCCCTTTCCCTACTTTCCCAACCTGCTCTCAGAAGATATGATGTCAACCATTTTACTCAATGTAGATTCCTTGCTTGTAAAAAAAAAAGTCCCTTCCAGCTTGAACATTTATGGTTTTATGCAATACATTGCAAAGGAAAATACTACTTAGTCAAAGGACTCAAATTCTAATCCCAGCTTTGACATTTACTCATCTTCTCTTTGCTCCAGTTTCCTAAAATGTAAAATAAAGGGTTTGGGTTTTTTTTTTTACTAGATAACCTAACATCCCTTCTAGCCTTGAGATTCTATGATTTGCTTAATATTAGGTCATCAGTAGCATCTCTTCCAGAAATGTGTACATTTAACCTATATCTCTACTTGAATGAATCTTTCCCCACTAGATGGATTTTTAGTTGCCCTGAGGAAATAGGGAGAGAATCTTGAGGCAAAGATGACCCCTCTGGCTCCACTGAAATCATACCATATGGATTACCACCTATTCTGGTCTTATGTCACATCCTTCTTTAGTATCCTAATTTAGTGTCTAATACCCCTCAATGCTTCTATGTCTCACTTATCCACATTATGTTTATAGATCACCTATATTCCCATTTAATTGCATTTCTTCTGGGGAGCTGGAGAAAAGCTGGTCAATGGCTTCAAATAATTTCATTGTTATTCAGTAGTTTAGTTGTGTCCAACCTTTCGTGGCCCTGTGGATATGCCACACCTTTTTATCCTTTGCTATTTCTCAAAGTCTGTCCAAGTTCATGTTCATTGTTTCCCTGACATCATCTATCCATCTTACCATCTGCTTTCCCCTTTTCCTTTTGCCTTCAATCTTTCCCAAGATTGGGGTCTTTTCCAATGAGTTCCATCTTCTCGTTATATGGCCAAAGTATTTAAGCTTCATTCACAGCAATACAATGATCCAAGACAATCGCAAAGGACTCATGAATGAAGCATGTTATCTGCCTCCAGAAAAAGAACTGATATTGTCTGCATACAGTGAAACATGCTATTTTTCTTCTTTCTTTCTCCTTTGACTCTTCTTGTACAAAATGACTAATATAACTAAAATGTTTTACATGATTGCAAATTTGTAATCTATATAAGATTACTTACCATTTCAGGGAGGGGATAGCATGGCAGGAAGGGAAGATAGAATTTGGAACTCAATTTTTTTAATGTTAAAAATTATTTCAACATATAATTGGGGGGGAAACAAAATATTATTTTAAAAAGTCAAGAAGAGTATTTGGTTTCACTATTTGATCTTCCAGTGAATAGCCTGATTTAATTTCTTTAAGTGTTGACAGATTTGACTTCCTTGCTGTCCAAGAAATTCTCAAGTTTTCTCTAGCATCACAATTCAAGAGCATCAATTTTACAGTGCTCAACTTTCCTTATAGTCCAACTCTCACAGACATACATTGCTACCGGAAAAACCATGACTGACTATATGGACCTTTGTTGGTAAGGTGATGTCTCTGCTTTTTAGTATACTGTCAAGATTTGCCATAGCTTTCCTTCCAAGCTGCAAGCATTTTAATTGCATGGCTACCGTTGCCATCTGCAGTGGTCTTTGAGCCCAATAATATAACATATGACACTTCTTCCATTTCTTCTCCCTCTATTTGCCAGGAAATGATGGGATCAGTTGCCAAGACTGTCATTTTTTTATGTTTAGCTTCAATCCAGCTTTGACATTCTCATCTTTTACCTTCATCAAGAGGCTTCTTAATTACTCTTCACTTTATGCTATTGGAGTGGTATCATTGTAGATGGTATCTGAGACAGTTGATATTTCTCCTGGAAACCTTAATTTGAGCTTTTGATTCATCCGGCGTGGCATTTCACATGATATACTCTGCATATAAGTTAAATAAATAAGGTGACAATATACAGCCTTTGTTGTACTCCTTTTTTAATCTTAAACCAATCAGTTGTTCTATGATCAGTTCTGACTTGCTTCTTGGCCTGCAGATGAAATAATCTGGTAATTCCATTTCCCACATTTTGTTGTAATACACACAAAGACTTTCATGTTGTCAATGAAGTAGAAGTAAATGTTTTTTTTCCTAGCACTCCCTTGCTTTCTCCACAATCCAGTGAATGTTGACAATTTGGTCTCCAGTTCTTCTACCTCTTCAAAAATCAGTCTATTCTTCTGGTAATTCTCAGTTCACATACTGCTAAAGCCTAGCTTGCAGAATCTTCAGCATAACCTTAATGGCATGTGAAATGAGCATAATTGTTCAGCAATTTGAACATTCCTTGGCATTGCCCTTCTTTAGGATTGGGACATAAATTGATCTTTTCCAATCCAGTGGTCACTGTTGTATTCTCCAAATTTACTGGCATATTGAAGACGACGCTTTAACAGCATCATCTTTTTGGGTTTTAAATAGTTCAGCTGGAATTCCATCACCTCCACTAGTCTCATTGTTAGCAATGCTTCCTAAGGCCCACTTGACTTCATTCTCCAGAACATATGACCCTAGATCAGTTATGAAATCAGTGAGGTTAAGATCTTTCCTTTATAATTCTTTTTGTATATTCTTGCCATCTCTTCTTAATTTCTTCTGCTTCTGTTAAGTCCCTGCCATTTTTGTCTTTTATCATACCCATTTTTGCATGAAACTTTCCCCTGAAATCTCTAATTTTCTTGAAGAGTTCTCTTGTTCTTTTCCTTTCTGTTGGTTTCTTCCATTTCTTTGCAGTGTTCATTTAAGAAAACCTTATCTCTCCTTGCTATTCTCCAGAATTCTGCATTTGATTGAATATATCTTTCTCTTTTAAATTTTCTTTCCTTCTTTCCTCAGATATTTGTATGGCCTCATCAGACAGCCATTTTGCTTTAGACAGTCATTTTGCTTTCTTGATTTTTAAAAAAATGTTTTTTGTTGCTGCCTCCTATATAATGTTGCAAACTTTTGTCCATTGTTATTCATGCACTCCATCTACCAAATCTAATGTCTCAAATCTATTAATCACTTCTACACTATATTCATAAAGAATGCTATTTAGGTCATACCTAAATATGGTCTGATTTTTTGCCTACTTTCTTCAATTTAAGTGTGAATTTTGCAATAAGAAGCTTATGGTCTGATCCACAGTCAGCTCCAGGTCTTGTTTTAACTAATTGTATAGAGCTTTCCCTCTTTTGGCTGCAATGTATATAATCAATCTGATTTCTATATTGACTATCTGGTGATATCCATGTGTGGAACTGGGTTGTTGAAAAAGAGTGTTTATGACTGGTGAGTTCTACCTTGACAAAATTCTTTTAGTCTCTGCCCTACTTCATTTTGTACTTCATGGCCAAACTTGCCTTTTATTACAATTATCTTTTGATTTCCTATTTAAACCCCTATGTTGAATATAACATCATTCTTTGGTGTTATTTCGAGATTATGTTCTTGGTCTTCATAGAAATGATCAACTTGGCCTCTACAGCATCAGTAGTTGGAGCATAGTCTTGTATTACTGTGATGTAGAACAGTTTACCTTGAATGTCATTGTCATTTTTTGAGATTATACCCCAGTACTGCTTTTCTCGCCCTTTTATTCACTATGAGGGCTACTCCATTTTTTCTAAGGAATTCTTACCCACAGTAGTATATGTAGTGATCATCTAAATTAAATTTACCCATTCCCATCCATTTAAGTTTGCTTATAGCTAAGATGTCAATGTTTAAACTTTCCATCACCTGTTTGACCACATCCAGCTTACCTTGGTTCATAGATATTACATTACAGTTATCTATGCAATACTGATCTTTACAGCATTGGACTTTATTTTCATCACCAGACACAACTGTAGCTAAGCTTCCTTTTGGCTTTGGCCTAACCTCTTCATTACTATTGAAGCTACTGGTAATTGTCCTGCTCTCTTTCCCAAAAGTGTATCAACACCTTCCAACCTGAGGGGTTCATCTTCTGATGTCATCTCTTTTAGCCTTTTAGTACTATCCATGGGATTTTCTTGGCAAAGACATTGGAGTGGTTTGCCATTTCCTTCTCCAGTGTATCAACTTTTGTCATCACTCTCCACTATGACCTATGCATCCTGATTAACCCTGCAAGGCATAGCTCAGAGTTTCATTGAGCTATGCAACTCCCTCCATTTTAACAAGACAGTGATGGGGGAGGAGAGAGAGACAGGAGGGACTTCAAATACTAACCCATGTTTGACCATACATGCTGCCTGTTTCTCCCCAACTAGGGAATCCCAGTCCCTTTGTTTTTATGAAAATAAACACACACTCACATGTCCAGGGCTGAAAAGAAATCATTGTGGTACCAAGAAGAAATAAAATGTAGCCTATCTTTGACTTCCCATTTGGTTTGGTTGGTTTCAATGGTTTCTAGAGAAAGAGTTGGAACCATTCGAGTGTATCTGTTGCAAGGAAGGAAGCTTATTGATGACACTAAATCTATAAAACACATTCACTCAACATTTTCACATTTGATTCTCATAAGAGCTTCACCTTCAATCCCTCAATTGGAATCAATTCTCCTAGTCATGCATTCCCAGGACTGGGGTCTCTTGTTTCCCAAACTAGACCATAATCACCCATTTAATTGAAGGTTTCCTACTGTGGTAAAAAGTGAAAGCTTTTAACTAAGATCTAAGAGTTGGTTAGCAACAACTGAAGGACGCCAGTTTTTGAAGGACCACCCTTTCGGGGAGGAGACCGTGACGAACAGCCGTGCATCTGCTAAGCACTCCACTTCTGGGGTGTGAGCTTAAAAACGAGGAAAGAACAGAAGTGGGCTGTCTCACTTGCTCGCTCTCTCACTCGCTCTGCACACACACACACACACACACACACACACACACACACACACACACACACACGCTGACTCAGGTTTGACGCGTGGTCCTTGGTGATCAGCTTGGTCCTCCATAATAGCACGTGCTTGACGCAGTTCTCAGCCTCAGAGGTGGCTTTGGGATTTGGTGAGTTCTATAGGGAATATAGACTAAGCTTACATCTAAGACTATTTATCTGTATTTCTACTTTCCTATTTCTCTAATCAGCATCACCTTGTTTGTTGGCTAATTAATTCCCAAACAATAAAAGCTAAGTAATCCATTTCTAACTAAAGTTCAGAGGTTTCTTTCTCTTACTGGTCTGGGAGATATATAAGGGAAAGGTCAAAGGGTTAAAGGGGAGTTTAATGCTCTTATATCCAATTTTTAAATCTCACACTACTACCTGAGATTCCTTCATGCTTTGGATCTTCTCCTACTTCACTAAGTGCCCAGGTTTTTGTAACTCACACTGTCTCCTCTTTTTTTCCAGGATCCTCACTACATTAAAGCCAATAATCTTTTAGAATTTTGTCCATTATAAACTTATCCCAATAAAAGCACAGGTCCCCCCAAAAAATGGATTCATGCCATCTCACATCAGGTGATGTTGCAAGAAAATCCAAGGCCATACTTGTTGACTGACTGAAATTCCAAGGACGGATGGGAGTGGAGGCTTGAGGCAGGCAGTCCCCTGAGCAACAATCATGGCATGAGGTAATGAGGACCTACACTATAGGGGTGGCAGTGTCAGAGAAGAGAAAGGGGCATATTCAAGAGATGTTACAAAGTCAAAATCAACAGGCCTTGGAAACACCTTGAATACGGAGGAAGAGAGATAGCAAGGAGTTCAGGATGACCCCTAGTTTGTGAGCCTGAAGTACTGAGAGAATGATGTTGCCCTCTACAGTAATAGGATAGGTAGAAAGAGGGTAAGTAAAGAAGTTTAAGGGAGAAAGATGTGTCTTGCTAGATGTGTGACTGTGGGAGAGTTACTTAAACTCTATCTACCTCAGTTTCCTCAACTCTAAAATGGGGATTACAACATCAGCCACCTTATAGTGTTGTGAGGATCAAATGAGATAAAATTTATAAAGCATTTATTGCTGGCACAGAGTAGCCACTTAATAAAGATTTGCTCCCTCCCCTCCCTACTACCATCATGAGTCTTACAATTGATTTCACCTTCTTCTTTCTTGAGAACCCTGGATCTGACCTATTTCTCTTTCACTTAACCATCAGACTTTTAGAAGGTATACTATAGCCTCTCCTCTCTTACCATTTGCTGGACCTCTTGAAAGCAGACTTCAGTTCCCAAACTCTGCTGAAATTGCTTTCACAAATGTCGCCACTGATTGACTTCAGGAATGACTAGATGATCTCTTCTCAGTCCTCATGCTTCTATAATAATTGACATTTTTAACCACCTGAAGATGATGGAGAGAATTCTGGATTTAGTGTAAGAGAGACCTAATATTTACAATATCAAGTCTGATATTTACAAGTTGTGTGACCAGGGGCAAGTCACATAACCTCTCTGACCTTCAGTTGTTTTTTTTTCATGAACAAAGCCTTTTGTGCCTCCCTCAAAGGGTTATTGTGAGCTTTAGATGAAATAATGTATGGAAAATGTTCTGAACATTTTAAAGTGTTATCTGAATATTAGTTACTATTATTTCCATTCTCTACCATTTTTGTTTTCATGACACCACATTCCCTGGATTCTATTCATGTTTCTTTAAATGTCCCTTCCATGGTCCATTTTTTAAGATGGGTGTTAGCTAAGGTCCTGTCATTGGCCATCTCCTCCCATCTCTTCATCTTTCCCTCCCTTAGAAACTTCACTTAGTCCCACTGTTTAAACTGTGGTTTCTATGTAGCCAATTCTCAAATGTTAATCTCCAAATGTATACCTATCTTGAGCTCTAGACCTAATTTTCAATTTCCTTACAGCACATATTCAATATCCAACTGCATCCTGCCCCTCCCCCCAACAATCTCTACATCTCTATCTTGCCAGGTCTAAAACTAAATTCATCATCTTTTCTCTTGACCCTGCTCCCCTATCTTCCTTCTCTCTGGCAATGGTATAATGGTATGACTATCTTTCTACTCAGTCATGCTCATGATGTGGGTCCCATCTTTGACTCCTTCCCCCGCCCCAATCTTGGCTGCATACTTCCAATTAGGCAGCAAGTCCTATAGATTCTATCCCTGAAGTATTTCTGACAACTATCCCTTTCATCTCTCCTATTGCCACTGGTTCAAGACTTTTTTTTTTGTGAGGCAATTGAGGTTCAGTGACTTGCCCAGGGTCACACAGCTAGTAAGTGTCAAATGTCTGAGGTCGGATTTTAATTCAGGTTCTCCTGAATCCAGGGCTAGTGCTCTATCCACTGCACCACCTAGCTGCCCCTGGTTCAAGACTTCTTGCTTTTTTTTCTGAACTACTGAAATAATCTCCTGAAAGTCCTTATTTCAAGGCTCTCTCCCCTCCAAAGTATCTTATACATTCCTGCCAATTTAATTGTCTACAAGTCTGAGTTGTGCATTAATTGAACAATGACCAATCAACCACCTGTTACTTCTCTCTGGATTTTATTTCTGTCCTTCCTGATTTCTCCACCTCAACTTCATTGTCCTCCTCTCCTTGGAAGATGCCTCCACCCTTTCCCTTGTTTGATGAGTTGTTCCCCCAAACTGCCATTGGAGGAAGTGCTCAAGCCAGCCATATTCACTCCTTTCTCCGCTCTAGTTGTAACTCTCTGAATGTCTCCACTTTGCCTCCATGTGGGTACCTCCATCTCCACCCCCCCACTCCATCCCTTGCTTTTAAGCTCCCTTTTGCATATTGTCTTCTCCCACTAGAATAGAAGCTCCTTAAGGGCAGGGACTGGATTTTTTGTTTGTTTGTTTGTATTTGTATTCCCACTGCTTACTATAGTTCCTGGTACATAGTAAGCACTTAATACATATTCAAGTTAGTCTTCAGGGATTTAAGAGAAAGAATTCTTTCAGACCTAGGTCTCAGTTGATAGCAATATAGACCAGACCAGACCTGGAGACTAGGCAGAATTTGGGTCACAGGGCAGGTAATCCAAGAAAGCCAGAGCAGTGGCAATAGGAAGAAATCTGAATGGGTGAGTGGAATGTCAATCAGTCAACACCTATTTATTAAGCATTCAAGGGAGCCTGGCAAAAGGCTATAAGCAGATTCTGAGAAACAAGAAATAATGAGAGGAGAAAAGGGGGAAGCTAAAGAGATTCTATTAGTAAGTAGTAGAGAACTAGCCTTGGGAATAGGGAAATAGCTTCCAGAAAGAAAGAGGTTATAGTCTGTACCCTGCTCTGTTCAGACCTCTTCTGTAGTATTTTGCCCAATTTGGGGAACCATATTTCAGGAAGAAAATTTCTAAACTAGATATTGTCCACAAGAGAATAAAAATAATGCTGTACACACACACACACAAATATGCATATATATAATATATATGTAGGTATTTGTATATGGGGGAGGGGCCTTTAAAGAATTTGGGGATGTTTAACCTGGAAGACATGATAGTTTTCTCCAAGTTCTTCAAAGGCTACAATGAAGAGAAGGTATCAGCCTTGTTCTATCTTTCTCCAGAGGCAGAACCAGGAGGAATGGGCAAAATATGCAAAGGGCAAAATTGAGGTTTGGGGGTCAGGAAAAATTTCCAAATAATTAGAGCTGTCCAAAACTAGAATGGACTTCTCATGAAGCAGTGAACCTCCCCCCTCATGAGGGCCTTCAAGTACAGGTTGAATGAACACTTTGAGGGTAAGATATAATGAGGTTTCTTTTTCAAGTCTGAATTGGACTGGGTCCCAAAGGGCCCTTTCAATTCTAAAACTATGTAATTCTATGAACGAAGGCCTCTCATCCCTAGTAGATTGGACTAAAACAAAGAAGGGATCCAGTTCCCAAAAAGCAAAGCATGGGGTATGGCAGGGGGCATGGCAGAGTCAGGGACTTGGATACAGGGGAATAAGACAAGGATTGGGACCAGGCCAAGTCTGAGGCTAGGAGTAGGATTCGTTACAAGATGGACACTGTAGCAAAAGGAAAAGAATGCTGACCTCACGGTCATGGGATATAAATTCATATCATGGCTATGCTACTTGCCACCTAACATTGGATGTGGCCCTTAACCTCTTAGGCCTTCATATGTAAAAAGAGGGGACTGAATGGGGTGTCCGCTGAGATCTCTTCTGCCTCTAAATCTATGATTTCATGAGACCTCCAGACATCAGTTTTCCACCTATAAAACAAGAGAGTCGTAAAAAAGACCTCTATAAGTTCTTGTCTAGCTCCAAACCTATGATTCAATGATCTCTAGGTCAAAAGTTATGAACACAGTAAGAGCCTAATTAGGAAAACTAAGATAGAAAGTCAGGAAAGGGCCAGCATTTATGCTGATTTGCAACTGATCCATTAAGCTTCGATCTGAAAATCTTTATATTTCCCCCCCCCCCCTCAGTAGGTGAACTTGACCTGGAGCTGAGACTTCATGTGAAGGTTAAATGACCCCAACTGTGGACATTATCGTAATTCAGAATCAGGGGCCTGGCTGGTCATTATGGCTTTCTGTATCAAGAGGCAGGTTGCAATGAATGACTTCTAAGGTCAATTTTGAATCAGGGTTCTATAATTCTGAAAATTTCTGACTTAATACGCATGCCATGAAAGAGCTATTTGGGGCACTGGGGGACCAATCCCTAAAATCAAACCACACAGACAACCACTTAAGCTTCCTACTCATTAGTGGGCTCCTTGTCATATACAGAAATGGAGAAAATGAGAAAGGAAAGAAACCCTACATTTTGAGGTCTAACATTAAGAATTCTACACTCCAGAAAGCCTCTGTTTGCACTTTGAGAACTTTCCAAATGAGTAAGCAGCAAACTTTCTCACTTTTTCTGTGTGAATCTGAGCATGACATTATTTAAATGAGAACTTTCTGCTGATCTTTTTAGGAGTGGTTTTTGTATCTGAGCCTGCCTGATTGAGTGATGAGACAGAACACACTTTATAGTAGAAATTTAGCAAATACGATAGCAAAATTTAGCCAATATGAATCAGAGATGGAAGAAACTAGTTTGCACAACTTTTTTTTAAATAAACATTCATATAGTGCTTTATAATTCTCAAAATCAATTTATGTATGTTACTTTGTAGGAGCCTCACAAAAACCCTGTGACCTACAGGTTTTATTTATTATGCCTATTTTATAGATGGGGAAACTGAGACCAAAAAAAAAAAAAAAAGATGAAACGACTTGCCCAGTTTCAGGCATCAGATTTGAACTCACATCTTCCTTACTCTTAATTTCAGCACACTATACCATGCTTCCTCACAAGGAAGCAAGAGCCAGAGATTCAGAGTTCTATGCCTGGCAATATTGCAGGCTCAGAAAGTCTATGCCCAGCTGAGTTTCGTGACTCCCTCGTTTTCTTAGGAGTCTATTCTCTATGTATTCTCAGCAATATCATATTTAACAATTTACACCTCCTCATCTAGCTGTTAGAGATGGGGAATAGAATGATGCTCCCTTCTTTATTCAGAGCCCAAACAATACATTATAGTGAAGGGAATGGAAATGGATCATGTGACTGAATTGAGGTGGCAGCTTTCCATTGGTAAGGGGATGGAACATGTTTGACTCAGAAGTGACTTGCCTATTAAAAAAGAATGGCATTCCTTTATCCTGCCAGTACTAACCTCCTCCCCACTCTCCCCACCCCCACCCCCACTGGTTCTCAGATGTGGCATTGAGCTTCAAGTGGAGAAGGGAAAATTTTTGCTTGGCTCTCAAGAAACTTGAACTGCAAGCTCTAAAGATTCTAGCAAGAAGAGAGCTAAAATACACATGACCTGACTGGATCAAAAGTAATAGAAAGGATTTAAGGGTACCCAAAGGGCTTCTATTCAGCCCTTCAGCTCTTAACCCTCAGGCTATAGTTTGAGAGAAGAGAACTCCTCTCCCCTGAAAGCAAAGCAGGAAATAGCAACACATCCTCTCTCTGCTTGATGTGGAGAGAGAAGTAAGACTACATGTCATCATTTCAAGGTATATCCAACTGAACCGAAGGGAAGTATGGATTTTGAGAGAAATTATTTTTTTTAAATTTTTTTTGGTGAGGCAATTGGGGTTAAGTGACTTGCCCAGGGTCACACAGCTAGTCTTAAATGTCTGAGGCCAGATTCGAACTCAGGTATTCCTGAATCCAAGGCCGGTGCTCTATCCACTGCGCCATCTAGCTGCCCCAAGAGAAATTATTATTAACAAGAAATGATTTGGGGAGATCCAGAGTTTCCCCTTTTTCTATAGTCCTCGTTTCAAAGTTCAGTCTCTTTTAAGGAGAGGGGAGGCAGGGGAAAGAGGGTTAAGTAATTTGCCCAGGGTCACACAGATAGTAAGTATCAAGTGTCTGAGGGCAGATTTGAACTCAGATCCTCCAGAATCCAGGGTTGGTGCTTTATCCACTGAGCCACCTAGCTGCCCGGAAAAGTTCAATTTTTTAAAAGACATTACTGATAATGAGGTTCAGTTAACTCTCTTCAATCTTGGTCAGACCTCACCCAACCTTGGGAGGAATTTAATCCCATTGTATTCTACTCAGGTTTGGGTAAATTATTTGATTAGATTGCCCAAGGCTGAGAATAATCACATCATCAACCATCATCAATCATCTTCTTCTTCCACTTAATAGTATTTTTTTTCCAATTACAGGTAAAGATCATTTTCAACATTCATTTTTATAAGATTTTGAGCTCGAAATTTTTCTCCCTCTCTCCCCTCCCCCTCCCCAAGACAGCGAGCAATCTGATATAGTTTATACATGTACAGTCATGTTAAACATATTTCCACATTAGTCTTGTGAAAGAAGAATCAAAACAAAAGGGAAAAACCAAGAGAAACAAAAAACAAATAAAAAAGTGAAAATAGTATGCTTCAATCCTCATCCAGACTCCATATTTCTTTCTCTGGGTGTAGATAGCTTTTTCCATTACAAATCTTTTGAAATTGTCTTGATTCATTGTATTGTTGAGAAGAGCTAAATCTACCATGGTTGATCATCGAACAATGTCACTATTACCATGTACAATGTTCTCTTGGTTCTGCTCACTTCACTCAGCATCAGTTTGGGTAAGTCAAGGTTTTTCTGAAATCTACCTGCTCATCATTTCTTATAGCCAATAGTTTTCTATTACATTCATAAACCACAACTTGTTCAACCATTCCCCAATTGATGGCATCTTAACTAAGGGTAATTTAGAAATAAATGACATAATAGAAGTTTATTAGATTAGGTCCAGTACCTCATTATGATATTCATTCTCTCTCATTACTTGTTCACCAATAAGAGTTGACTGCCAAAAAAAAAAAAAATCAACTGACTGCCACCCTCTAGAACACCCACTTTTTCAAGGCCATATAAGGCTTCAGCCAGTAACCATGATGGTCTTTGGCATTCAAGAGTACCACTGATCTCTTTTATCAATAGCATGCTAGCCTTATTAATAAAATGATTAACTTACTCCAAAACTGTATCTCTCAAACTTTTTAAAGTCACAATTTACAAATTCATTCTATTGAATTTTCAGCAATTTTAGTATATTTGTGTCTTTAATTCTTTCTCCCTAGCAAGATTTTTGTACTCCTACAGGGAAGGAGTTGTGTCTGCATCAGAAGCCAGGAACAAATGGTACCCAGATTTACTTTCTTATTTAAGGGGAACTTCTTGAGCACCCTCTGAATGAGAGAATTTCCAGCGACCTGTTGTGAATTTCCCTTTTCCACATGTGTTCTGTATATACCTATTGGAGAATGTCATCAACTCTTCAGAGGATGTTGCATACCGGCTGTTCTTACTACACTACTTTGGCAAATGCCCCTTTCTAAGAGCTACTTAAGCTTGCTTGACTAAAATTGATTCTTAACTGATAATTTAGGAGCGTGGAACATACTGGATGGGGCTCAAGCTAATGGCATTAGAGAATCATTCCCCCCAACTTCTCCAAGATACCCCCTACAAACATGAAGAGGGAGCTTTATTCTTACTCTGAAATCTGAAATTCATCGGTGAGAGTAGGAGTTGGGATGAGGATCTTTGGAATTTACCAGAGTTACACAACTATCATGTAATATCATGTATTAGGGTTATCTACATTTATATCTTATTCCCTTTAATTCCTTAAGGGTAAGGACCAAGTCTCATCTAAGCATCTAACTCCCTGGCAATTAGCTCAGGGCTGCATACAATAGGCACCTAATAAATGTATGTTCTTGTTTCATTTCCTGGCTCTTCTCAGAGTAATGTAGGAATTCCTTCCCTGTTCACCCCTCTAAGTGAGTCCTGTTTCCCTGAATTCCTATTATGCTGAATTCAACCTCAGGTTAGACAGTGTTATGTACCCAAGGAAAATGAGGAGCTTTTTATCAGAGGCTCTGTTGGTCTCTTGGTCAATAAGAGGATGGTTACCTCTTACATAAAGGAAATAGCACTGGACTTGGAAATCAGGAGAACTACATCTGAAATTTATCTGTGACACTAGCTGTGTGATCAAGAGCAAATTATTGAATTTCTCTATCCTTCGGTTTCCTTTTCCATGAAACAATGATAAGAATATTTTTCCTATCAACCTCATAAAACTGCCAGAAGGAAAGCGCTTCTCATACCACAAAACTTGTTTTGCTTAAATGAACATATCAGATCCAAGCTCTGTAGGATACATCAGCCACAAAAGGACAGCCCCCTGCACAGATGAGACCAAATTGCTGAGTAATAGCAATAACTCAAATTACAGCTTGCATTTTACTCTGTGAAGGAGGTAGCATATCATCTTTCCCATTTTACAGATGAGGAAACTGAGACAAATGACGCTTGATTCACCCACCTTATAAGTGGCAGAATCAGGGCTACAACTCCCATCCCCAACCACAAAGCTAGTGTGTTTTCCTCTTACACCAATTAGTCAACAATTTGATTGTTGAATAACCATTATTTTCATTGAATATTCTGATTTGGGGCATTAATAACTAAAGCAAAATTTTTGACTACCATTATAGAGACATATAGCTTTCAGGATACCTGGTTAATCTGGAAGATACAAAATAACTGAGCCAAGTTAACAATGGGAATAATTGGTGAATCAAGGACAGATAGAACATTGGGAAAAGAAGACTAAATTAGAAGTGAATGGGGGCAGCTAGGTGGCACAGTGGATAGAGCACTGGCCCTGGATTCAGGAAGACCTGAGTTCAAATCTGGTCTCAGACCCTTAACACTTACTAGTTGTGTGACCCTGGGCAAATCACTTAACCCCAATTGCCTCACACAAAATAAAAATAATAATAAAATTTTTTAAAAAGAAGTGAATGGACTCATGTTTGAATATCACCTCAGATATTTACTACCCATGTGACCTTGGACAAGTTACTTCCTCTATGCAGGCCTCAGTTTCCTCATCTGATAAGTGAGGGAATTTGACCAGATAATCTCTAAGGTTCCTCCCAGCCATAAATCCTAGGATTCTATGATTATGACAGGCAGCCTGCTTAGGGCCTGAGGAGTCAATTTTTCCACAGTGAGAAAGTGTTGACATCATTTGTTCAATATGAGACTGAGGAGGGTTTTGTCCTTGCTTCCAGATCTCTGCATACTTTACATACACACCTAACACCCTGTCAGCTTAGAATCACAGCTCCCATTTTACAGATGGGAAATTTGACAAGAGTTATTAAGTGACTATTTGAGTGGCTCAGCAAATCCATAGCTATGAAGAAAATGAGAGATCCTCAAAGATTTCCTAGATCTTGTTTCTAACCTCCTAAATAAGGTATATATCCTGGGACAGAACTGCAGACCAACTGATGTCCTTTAAGGTAGTATTGAGCCTGGAATCAGGAGTGATTTAGAGTATATCTACCCCAAGGCTTCAGTCACTCCCTCAGACTAAGGTGAAAATGGCATCACAAATCAGTGGAACGAACACTGAATTTAGAGACAGAAAATGGCTTCGAGCCTCTGATCCACTTTGACCTAACTGTATGTCCTTGGAGAAATCACACAAATTATCTAAGCTTTAGTTTCCTCATCTGTAAAGTGACAGAGAATTAAAACAACTCCACTCATCTTGTAGAGTTGTGAGAATACATTTTAAGCTAAAGAGCAATATATGTAAAGTAGTGAGCATTATTATTTTAAGAACAACTTTTACTTTAAGCAAATAAGTCATTTTGACTACTATAAATATCCAACAATTTGATTGTTGAATAACCATTATTTTCATTGGTTATTCTGATTTAGGGCCTTAATAACTAAAGCAAATTTTTTGACTACCACTTAATCCTCATTGCCCAACAAGAAGAAGAAGAAGAAGAAGAAGAAGAAGAAGAAGAAGAAGAAGAAGAAGAAGATTTAGAAGTAGTGAATGGACTCATGTTTGAATACCAGTTCAGATATTTACTACCCATTTGACCTTGGACAAGTTACTTCCTCTATCTGGGCCTCAGTTTTCTCATCTGTTAAGTGAGGGTGTTTGACCAGATAATCTCTAAGGTTCCTCCCAGTCATAAATCCTAGTACTCTGTGAGGATGACAGGCAGCCTGCTTAAGACCTGAGAACATATGAAGAAAGATGTTATCTGCATCCAGAAAGAACTGACAAATAGAGGTATGTATGAAGTAGTTTTTTATATATTTACTTATTTGTGTCTAATGGTAGCCATCTCTAGAGTGGGGGAGGGGAGATTGAAAAAAAAGGAAAAATTGTATATGGTAACTTTATTATATATTTTAAAAGAATAGCAAGTTGTACATAATAGATTTGCAGTTTCATGCGCAATCATTTTTTATTACACTATGTTATGGAAATGCTTGTTTTAGCCCATAAATTAAAAATAAAATAAATAAATGTAAAAAAGACAAAGTAGTGAGCTATTGTTGTTATGCAGAGGCTGCTTTGGCCCCATATACATGCAAGGATCATCTTGCATTACTCCCTCTTAGATCCCTGCTGTGACATGTTCATGCACACAAATAAAACCTCATATTTATATAGCATTGTGGTGCACAGAGAGCTTCATTACAACAGCTCTAGGGTATGGGGTGTTGGTAGCACAAGTATTTTTTTTCACATAAAGGAAATAGGTTCATAAAGATTAAGTTACATGCCAATGATCACATAATTAATAAGTATCAGAGCCAGCATTTGAGCATAGGCCTCTTATCTCCACACTCTATTCTGTTCCCCTACACCATATGGTAGCAAACCCTCTCACTGACCAGCAGAAAGAAAGGCTGGGTCCTCTCTGGGTACACACAAATTGGACAGGCTGGCCAAGGACCCCATAAGGCTGTTGTGATAATCAAATAAAGTTGTGTAAAGTACTTTACAACTGTAATATGTCTAGAAATTACAGGTAAACAATTATTATTTCATTAGTGCAATCAGGCTACTTTTATTTGGAATATAAATAAGAACACTCAAACAGTGATATCTGTTTTTCAGTCCTCTTCTTTCAAGACACAAAAATGTGAAAGAAACAAATTGATATTCAAGGTTCTCTGTGATTTCAGCTCATCATAAGGGGGAAAAAATTCCCTAACAATGGAGTCCCTGAATCAGTGATCTGGACTGGAAGAGGGCCACAAAGTCACTACTTCACTTGTAACAAGCCTAGCAGATGGCTCTCCAACTTCTTTTTAATGACTGCTAATAAATGTAAATGTCTACCTCCCCTCCCCCCACTAAACAGCCCATTCCATTTTGATCAAATTATCAGAAGTATTTTCTTAAGGGTTTGGGGTTTTTTTTTGCTTATTTATTTTTTTAGACTGAGTCCCCCTCTCTCACCCAAACTGGAAGCGCATGGTCCAATACTACTGATCTTCAGGGGAATTTTGGACCAATTCCATTTCTGATCTGAGTTGGTTTGCCCTTGTTAGGTAGCCTGGTTTCCCCCACTCTCAGGAGTTCACCCTATTAACTCAGACACTCAATCGGTGTAATAAATTGTAGCCAAGAACCTCCAAGCTAAAGAGATCCACCATCATTAAGCTCCCTGGTAGCTAAGATTACAGGGATGACCCATCATGCCTGCTGAAATTGTTTCTTTGCATTGAGCCAAAATCTGACTCCCCTCTGGAGTTAAGATGATGTAGCCTTGGGGGCAGCTAGGTGGTGAAGTGGATAAAGCATTGGCCCTGGATTCAGGAGGACCTGAGTTCAAATCCAGCCTTAAATACTTGACACTTAACTAGCTGTGTGACCCTGGGCAAGTCACTTAACCCTCATTGCTTCACAAAAAACAAATAAACAAACAAAAAACAAAACAAAACAAAAACGATGATGTAGCCTTATATAGTATATAGTAAATAAGCCTTATATAGTTTATTGTAAATAAGTCTTATATAGTAAATAGTATATAGCCTTATATAGTATATAGTAATTAAGTACATAGTAAACAAGTATATCGTAAATAAGTATATAGTATACTATATATAAGTATATAATATATAGTGTACTATAAGTATATAGTAAATAAGAATTATCATCTTCCTCATGCTGAACACTGAATTTACATTTTTGCAGCCTAAGATTACATTAGGTCTTTTGGCTGTCATATCATATATTGGACCAATATACCACTAGAATCCAAAGGTCATTTTCACTACTTCCAAACCAAACCTCCTCCCATCCTCTGATTATGCCATTGATTTTCTTTCCCAGCTAGGACTTAACCTCATCTTCAACACCAAGACTAGTTCTTTCCTTTACATCACAGTGAGAAATCGTGTTCATCTCCTGTCTGAGTCTCTGAAGACATGTGGCTCAGAGAAGAGACTGTTACTAATATTGATGGATGATGAGGGAAAGAGCAAAGGAAAAAACTGGGCCCTCTCACTCAGGATATAGTGTGCATTATGTCTCATCAAAGGATTACACATTTAAAGCTAGAGGGTAACTCAGAGGCCACCTAGTCCAACCTCTTTATTTTATACATTCAATAACCATGATCCAGAGAATGTAAGTGACTTGCCCAAGGTCTCACAGATAGTTAAGTGACAGAAGGAATTGAACTCATGACTTCCAACTCCAAACCTGGTTCTCTTTTTCTCTAGACCAAGTGAAATGAATGGATAAATATTTTGGGGAATGATGCTCCATTGAAGATAAGCCTTCAAAAATAAATGGGGAGGGGGGCAGCTATGTGTCACAATGGATAAAGCACCAACTCTGGATTCAGGAGGACCTGAGTTCAAATTCGGCCTCAGACACTTGACACTTACTAGCTGTGTGACCCTGGACAAGTCACTTAACCCTCATTCCCCCATCCAAATAAAATAAAATAAAATAAATGGGGAGGCTGGGTGTGGGACAGATCTTTCTCTGCATTAATAGATGGGCTACTTGAAGAGGGAGCAAAACATCTATCCTTCAGAAGTCCTACCCTTTATATGGATCTCAGAATAAAGAAAAATGATAGGACAAATTTTGCAAATGACCGGTTAGATTCTAGAGCATGAGTTTTTAAACTTTGGGGAGGTATGGACTCCTTTAGCAATCTGACAAAGTCTATGGATCCTTTTTTCAGAATAATGTTTTTAAATTTACAGAGTAATCTACATGAGGTCAAAAGGAAATGAATTATACTGAAATGTAGTTATCAAATAAAATTTTTAAACAAATAAGTTCACCAATCCCAGGTTAGAATCCCTATACAGAGTATGCTAGAAGTGGAAAGGAATAGGGCCAGCAATGACTTAAATAATCATTTCTTGGAAAAGGGCCACTACAAATGAATGTTAGTCTGGACAGAAGGGACAGGAAGGATTCTGTACCACTCAAGCATGGGCTGGGAAAAGAAAGATAACAAGGAGATAGAGGAAAAATACTAATAAAAATAGGCTCAAGGAATTTTCATTTGGAATAAGAAGAATAAAATCTGTGAGGGGAGGCCAAGGTGAGATTAGTATAGGCAAAACAAAGCACAAAGACTCAGAGATGACTTAAAGGGAGAAAACATATAAAATTGTTTCAATGAAAAAAACAAAAAACATAACAATTATTAACCAAAAAGCAAAAGAGATGACTTAAAAGGAGAAAATATATAAAATTGTTTTAATGAAAAAACGAAAAACATAACAATTATTAACCAAAAAGCAAAATATAGAGATGGACAAAATTAGATTTGAAGGTCCTGTGGTGCTTTCTGAATCTAAAAATATTAAAGATTATGCCTATTTTTAGCCTCATGTGACCAATTTACAACAAACTGTTTGCAGCATAAAATAATAAACATGAAAAATGTCAGCAAAAAATAATGAACATATCCTATGTAGGACATAACACAATAACAATGGTAATCAATAGAGGAAATGAATGAAAAATATTTATTAAGTATGTATTATGTGTAAAGCACTGAGGATATGAATAAAAAAGCTAGAGAGACGAAGTAAATCAAAGAAAACACATTATTATTATTATTATTATTATTATTATTATTATTATTATTATTATTATCAAAAACTAGTACCAATCTAGAAATCTCCAAAAAGCAGTATGATGAGAGCCGTCCACCTTTATATATCATAAGGGTGTCACTGTATGGCTCAAAGGGAGATGCAATAGACATTTCTGGTTGCTTCTCTCCCCATTCTTCTCCAAAGAAGACTTTAATTCCTGCCCAAAAGGGAAGCAGGAAGTTGAGGCCAGGAGCTGCCACTCTGCTCTCTTCAGGAAGAGGGGGTACTTGTCTAGAATTATATCTACCTTTTCTCTTAAATATTGTTTATTTGGGGATGTGATTTTCAGGTTGCTGCTAACTTATGATCAGGATGTATGAAGTGTTCAGGGAGGATTAGCACCTCTGATGTGAGGGCTGACAAGCCCTTTTCAGGACTGTTTATCCTACTTTGGTGTCCATCTGGCTCCAAGAAGTGTAATATGTGCTGTGGCCACATCCTGCTAAGACTGTCCCAGCAGATGGGCTAAAGCAGATTGAAGGTAACCATCAGGTCTCAAGCCCATTAGTGAGTTAGGGAGATGTGTACCTCAAACATGTGAAGACTTTCCCTGGTACAGTGGGTACATGGGAATAGTTAGTTCCAAAGGTAATTCGGTCTGCTGAAGCAGGCATCATAGAAGGCTTAGAGCTTAGTCACACATTGAAGATGCCAATGGCATCCACTGCATCTGGGACTATTGCCTTTCACCTTGATTTTTGTCTTACCACTGGACTCTGATGACTCTGGAAGAGAGAATAAGGCTGATAACTTTGTACAATTCCACCGCACTTAAATTCAGTTCACATGCAAGTCAAGACTTCACCCCAAAATGTCATTAGTCCTCTTCAAAAAACAAAGGATGAATAACAATAACTTCTAATTGCTGTTTATTATTGGGAGAAGCAGGACCTCAATCTTTATATCCAAGGCTTGACTCCCCACCAAATACTACTTCCACAATGAACACCGATATTGCAATATGCCAAGAAACCTATTTTTCCAAATCAGTAGCACAATAGAAGTCAGAGGAAAAAAATGTGTATATATGTATATATGTGTGTATGTATGTATGCAGATGGATAGATAGATGGACAGACAGACAATTGATTGATAGATAGATAACTAGATAGATGTGAATGTACACTAGATAATACAGAGTGAAAGAACTCTCCCATTGGAAGTGAGATAACTCAGTTCAACTGAGAGAGTTCTAGATCTTATTCAAGGAGAAGCTCCCTGAAGTCTCTACAATGTGGGGATAGGAACATGATGCAGACCTCCAGCTCCTCTCACATCTTCTCAGTCCTTTCCTTCAGCAACCAGAAGTGGGGTTGTCATCTTCCATCTTTTCCTTCGAAGCTGGAAGCCAGAAGCATCCAAAGCCACTGAGAGAAAACCCAAAGAAGACTCAAGGGTACTTCTTTCTCTTTCTCTCACCAACTCTACCCAACCTTTCACACATATGTAGGACATCAATTTCCACCAATAAGGATTGAGTCACATACCAATGGACCTTGGGCTTACAGGATTAACAACTGCAAGCAAAAACTCAGTTAAAAAATAATTTCCCACAAAGACTACATGAATATCTAAAAGAAACTAAGAAAGATATTAAATAATGAAATAAAAGCTCTGAAAGAAGGACTTGGAAAGAGAATAAATAGCTTCAAAGAAGAAGTGCTAGAACTCTACCCCCCTACCCCCAGAAATAGACACCTGGAAACTAGAATAGACAAAACAGAAATCAATGACTCCATGAGACTAGAATAGAGGATTTTCAAGCATTTTTTTATGAAAAGGCCAGAGCTGAATAAAAACTTTGTAATACAGAGAAACCTAGACAAGTAAATTTATTTGAATGAGTAAAAGGAGTTATGTAATAATGTGGTGTTAATATTCTAATAGGGGAAAAAAACAGGTGTCCCCTAAGAATCTTAATGTCTTCAAAGGAATTGAGGGAATTCAAAAAAAAGGAAAGTTGCAAGGGTGGTTCTATACTGAGAGTTTGAAGAAGGATAAGAGAGGGGAGGATAATGGGCTTACACTAATGTGTAACGGAGGAAGAAGAGGAGAACTTGCTGCTTCTCCTAAATGGAGTATGTGAGAAGTAGAGTATACAAACACTGAGGAAAGAGTGGTAGGAGCAGGCATCAGATGAACCTCATACCTACCTGAAAAAGACAATACCAAGTTAAAAGTGTGCTCTAGCATGCACATGCACATGTGCTGCCTGCACACACACACACACAAACACACACACACACACACACACACACACACACACACTGCTATAGAAACATATCAAACACAACAGGAAAATAAGACAGAAAGCAGAGTAGGGGTAACAGAGAAGATAATATTGAGACAGGAATAACCACAAGCTTGACAAACTTCCTGATCCTAAAAGGAAGAGAAAAGGGAAAGGGAGAGAAAAGAAAAAAATAGAATCTAATGTTAGATTTACTAATACAATTGGAGAAAGGCAGAACAAATTGTGGTTATATGAATTTAATGGAGTATTTTTGTGCTATAAAAATTATGAAAGAGATGATTTTAAGGAATCCTAGATAGTGTGAACTACTGGAAAGTGAAGTGATCAAAACTGAGAGAAAAATGTATACAGGATAGCAACACTATAAAGAAAAATAACTCAGATGATTTCAATGTCCAACCATGTCTCTAGTGGATGTATGATGAGGTATGTTACCCTCCTCCTGACAGATGGAGAGAAAAGAAGAAAAAGAGCTGTTGTGTTGAATGTAGTGACTGTATGGATGGACTTTGTAGCTGCTGCTATTGTTTTTACTATGATTGTGTAACACTGACTACCATGGCCCTCTTCCTCTGGAAGGTCAGATTCAAATTTTACCTCTTCTCTAGGTTCTCCAGCACCCTTAAGGGTTTGGAGGTGTCTAGGATCCCTGCAAATGGCTCCAGCCATAACTGATGGTTTTCCCTCAAGGGTGGGGGGTTCCTACACCCCAATTCTATTTAGTCACTAACAGATGAACTTTTATGAAGAAATATTTACTTCAAAAGTTATAATCACAGATATATAAACGTATCCCTTGGACATATAATCCCCCTCCTTCTATGACTACCACCACCTCAGTACCAGGGGGCAAGGAGGGACAATTATTAGGGTCACAGTTTCATCCAATTCCTTTAGAACAAACAGTCCCAGGTGCAAGTCCAAGCTCCTCCTCCTCCAGGGATCCGAAGCAGTCCAGCGTCTTTAGGCTTCCCTGCTGGATGGTTGGCTACACCATACTGCCTGAAATTCTGGCTCCAAGGTTATCATGGCTCAAACTCCCAAGTCTGGGGCCTGATAGAGATCATCAACCAGCACCTGAAACGGAGAACGAAAAAAGAATAAAGCAAATACATCCAGATCCCTTTCTCAGGTTAAAGAGAGACAGAGCAGGGAAGGAAGTCCTTCTCTCAAAAGTTTAGTTCATAGGGTCCCATCGGTGACCTTCAATCTTGAACCTCTGAATGCTCAGGAAGGAGAGCTTAGAGCAAGAGCCAGCAGGAATAGCAGAAAGAGGGAGAGAAAGTTTTTAAGATGCAGCCTGGTTTGGTTACACAGCCAATCAAAGGAGGCCACACCCATACACAGGGCCTCCGCATTATCTGGACATGCTCCCCAGGGCACCTCCATGTTTGATAATCTGGACGTGACCAGACATTCCCTGGTTTACATTTAGTACAAGGTTTTTGATTTGGGGGGCTTTGTCTTTATTTTTCCCCTTTGTTTTTTTGTGTTTTTTTTTTTTTTTTAGTGAGGCAATTGGGGTTAAGTGACTTGCCCAGGGTCACACAGCTAGTAAGTGTTAAGTGTCTGAGGCCAGATTTGAACTCAGGTACTCCTGACTCCAGGGCCGGTGCTCTATCCACTGTACCACCTAGCTGCCCCCCCCTTTGGTTTTTAATGGTGATGAGAGTGGGGAAATGGGAAAGTGGGAATTAGTAATAATGATGAAAAGGTGGGGGGGGGCATTGTAACATTTTTTTTTAAATGCACATTAAAGAATATAAGGAAGTTCAAGAAGGAAATACAGATAAGCAGGATAACTTTGAACGTAACTTGGAGAATTTGTGATATCACTTTTTTTTAAGCAATGGGTATGAAATGAAGATTCAGTTTCATATAGAAATCCTTTTTGTATTCTGTTGTGTATAAATGCTGTTGGGGCGACTAGGTGGCGCAGTGGATAAAGCACCGGCCCTGGATTCAGGAGTTCCTGAGTTCAAATCCGGCCTCAGACACTTGACACTTACTAGCTGTGTGACCCTGGGCAAGTCACTTGACCCCATTGCCCCGTTTAAAAAAATAAATAAATAAAATAACAATAAATACTGTTTATAAATTTCCAAATAAAAAAACAGGTTAAGGTTTTATAACCTGCAAAGTGCTTTATAACACATTATATGCACGTTGTTGATAGTAGGCCTTTTTAAAGTTTTTGTAAGGATTCAATCTAATTGAACTCTTGTTGCTAATGAAACGGAAGTTTCTGATAATATACAGTGCCTCACAAAATAAGCAGCTCTGTCCTTGTGATTTTCACTCTCTGGAGGAAGCAGGAAGGAGCACTCAAAGAATAAACCAGAAAGAGTGACAGAAAGAAGGAGACCATATCAGTCCTGCCAATTTTAAAGATGCAACCTTGTTTAGTTATGCAGTCAGTCCACAAAGCAGCTTTGTGGAGTTGGGTGGCAAACCCTATAGGCCCTGAGAAAGGAGACTCATGAGCCATGAAACCTCTTTGTATGTCTTGGATTGGAGCTCTAGTT
This sequence comes from Dromiciops gliroides, assembly GCF_019393635.1. Classification (NCBI taxonomy): domain Eukaryota; kingdom Metazoa; phylum Chordata; class Mammalia; order Microbiotheria; family Microbiotheriidae; genus Dromiciops; species Dromiciops gliroides. The sequence continues at coordinate 107,631,364 of NC_057861.1, forward strand.
CTACCTATACTCTGCACCATCCACCCATGTAACCACATGGATTTTACATAGATGACACAAAAACCAGCTTCCCTTTACTCTATTCAGGAAATGTAAGACAAGGGAGACAGATACAAAGAACACCAAATGTAAAATGTGAAGAAACCTTAGCACAGAGTTTGTCAGAACTGAGAGGGATCTTAGGGAACAAAACATTAAAAATCAAATTCTCAAATGGATCTATGATTTCTACATGGGAATTCTTTCTAATGATATAGATTTTAACTCATCCATGCCTGATTTACTTTTGTCTATGCTCTCCAATAAGTTCAGCACATAGGGATCCACTCAGTGTGCTGGGTGAGCTTCCATGAGGAGACCAATGGAGTATAAGGGCTGTCCATCACTTATTCCTCAATCTCCCATGACACATTTATTTGATTACATCATTACTCAGCTTCTCCTTCCTAATTCTATTGATAATGTGCCATAACAATAATGACTAGCATTTTTATAGTGCCTTCATGTTTGCAAAGCATTCTAAATATAACATCTCAGATATTCCTGCCAACAACCCTGTGAGGTAAGTTCTATTATTATCCCCGTATTACAGATGAAGAAACTGAGTCCTTAGGTCAATGACTTTCCCAAGGTCATACAGCTAATAAGTGACTGAGGCAGGACTTGAACTCAGGTCTAGCGCTCTCTCCTTTGTCCCACATAGCTGCCTCACATATTGATGTGAGAATGTAGAATATAGAACATCAAAAGTTAGAGCTACAAGAGCCTTAGATATCATCTAATCCAAATCCTCCATTCTACAGATAGAGAAACTGAGAATCACAGTAGGGAAATTATTTGCCCCAAATCAGAAAATAACCCATTGGCAGAATAGAAACCAGTACTGAGATCATGCAGTTATAATGATAATAGTAGCATTTATATGGCATGCATTATGTGCCAAGCACTGTGTCAAACACTTTACAAATATTCTCTCATCATCCTCACAACAAGCCGAGGAGATAGGTACCATTATTTTCTCTGTTTTACAGTTAAAGAAACTGAGGCAAAATGACTTTGCTAGGTTCACACAACTAGGACATGTCTGTGGTAAGACTTGAACTCAGGTCTATCCTGACTCCAGACCCAGATCTCTATTCACTGAGCCACCAAATTACCTCACTGGATAGTATTCTTGCTGTCTTAAAGTCATTGGGGTCGGAGGCAGCTAGGTGGCACAGTGAATCAAGCATTGGCCCTGGAGTCAGGAGGACCTGAGTTCAAATTTGATCTCAGATACTTGACACTTACTAGCTGTGTGACCCTGGGCAAGTCACTTAACCCTCATTGCCCCACCAAAAAAAAAAGTCATTGAGATCCATACGTAAAGAATTGTTATTTGAGGTTTTTATGCCTCGGCGCACACTGGCCTGGGGCTCTTCAAACCACACGGTGCTCCACCCACTGGTTGTAGCCATTGCCAGGGCTCTGGCACCTCACGTCATCACCACTCCATGAAGCCTACATGGGCCTGGCAAAATTATAATGATTGGAAGCCTAGTGAGGGCAGTCATGTGACTGTCAAAACGGCCATCCCATTGGCTGGGGCTGTGTGGGGTTTTTCTAGGTTTGGGGGAGGAGAATTGGGCATTCTAGGTGGAAGCTGGAAAGCGACAGGCATTCTGCTGCATATTTTCAGCTGATTCCTGGGCGGTGGTATTTTTTCAGGCACTATAATTTCCCTTTCCTCATTTTATTTCCTTTCCCTTGATCCTGTTTGTGTTGTTTTTTTTTTTTTTTAAGTTCGTTCTTGTTAAAATAAATCTTGTTCTGTTTTGAGGGAGGCTGCCGGTCTCCTTCCTTGCCCCAATATTGCGGCAAGCCACTTAGCTAGCACTCCCCAATTAAAAATTGGTCCCCACACATGTCTTTGCTGTGTTATAGTGAGAGGTACTTCTTTTGCACTGGAATTCTAGAACCATATCACTGCTTGGGTGCTAAGTCTCACTCATATGGTTAATTATTTTATAATTGCCCCTGCCATCCCAGCTCAGGCTTAGAAAACTGTTTTCCAAGTTGTGCTATGAGGTGTTGGTTGGTTTTTTTGTCTCCTTTAACTTTGTTTGTTTGGTTTTAGAATTGTTCACTCCTCCTTAGAGTTAATAATCTGAAAAGTCGGTGTTTGCTCTTAGTCAATCTCTGAGTGTATGTAGGGAAGATGTGCACACCCAAGCCAGAACTCCAGAGTCGATTTCCAACTGGCTCTTCCTAGATCCTTAGAAGTTTCAGAATTTTGTGACCTACATCCTGCTCTCCAGCCAGCATGGTTACAATTCTGAACTCCGAGTCAGGAAGATTTGGATTCAAATCTTGACCCAGACATGTAACAATTGTTTCACCTTGGGCAAGTCTCAAGTTCTCCAAACCTCAGTTTCTATATCTGTAAAATAGGGATAATAACAGTACCTACCTTTGAGGCAGTTGCAAGGATCTAATGAAATAATGCATATGCAGTCCTTTGCAAACCTTAAAGTTCTGTATGAATATAAAGTATTACTGGTTGACTGTGTGGAAGAAGCAGTTGAATATCTTGGCATGATGGGATGTCTTTAACATTCTAAGAAATAATCTTATTTCACACTTTTCGAGTATTTTTTAAGGAGTCAATCAGGGTTAGATGACTTACCCTGGGTCATATAGTTAGTAAATGCCTGAGGCTGGATTTGAACTCAGGCTCCTCTGACTTCAGGGGTGGTGCTCTCTCCACTGTATTAAATAACTCCCTGCTCCATCTAGAGCATTTTAAAAGCACTTTTCTTCTAACAAGCCTGTGAGGTGAAGAATGCAAGTATTATTATTTCCATTTTATGGTTGAAGAAATTTTTCGTGAGGCTAAGGAAAGTGACTTGCCCAAGGTCATGCTACTGGTATGCATCAGCACCAAGATTATAACCTAGATTTCCTAATGTCGTATCTAATGCTCCTTCCATGACATTATGCTTCCTCTTAAGTAGCAAATTATTCACTGCCTGGTAAGGAATGGTGTGCCTGCCGTCTGAAGACATCACGTAGAGTAAAAAAGTGGGGTATTGAACCCAGCTCTCCTGACATAAGATCCGGCATGCTTATTTTTATGAAAGTAGAATTTTAAAATCTCAAGCTATCCCTCAAGTTCCCATAGAGGGCCTTGAGATGAAAATTCATAATCTGAGAATGTCAGAGCTAAAAGAGACCTTAAAAGATCATACACTAGGTGTTTTTAACCTGAGAGTCTGCGAACATGGTTTTTAAAAAATAGTTTGTTAATCATTTTAATAAAACTCAATTTCTTTAATGTCCAATTTTGGTTTTGTGCATTGAAAAACATTATTCTGGAAAGGGGTCCATAGGCTTCACCAGATTGCCAAAGGGGGTCCAGGAAAGAGAAATAATTAAGAATTCCTGATCTGGTCCAACAGCATCAAGGTACAAGTAAGGAAGTGGCAGCTGTTTCCCCCTGCCCCCAAGTGAAATATGAAAGGGCAAGTTTAATGGACTTGGAATCTGATAACCTCTAGTCAGTTTCAACTTTGCCATTTTACTACCTTCACTGTGGGAAAAGCTCTTCTCTCTCTTGACCGACTTCCTTAACTGTGTAGGGGAGCTCAAAGCCTATGAGATACATTTCTGACCACAGAAACAAGCATAATACATAGAAAATAATGAAACATAATGCATAAAGATAACAAGAATTTCGAACAAAGGATTGAGACGAAGGGCAATGCCTCATAGTGGCTCCCCCCTAGATTTTTTTTCTTGCCTTCCTCACCGCCATTCTCTCATTCATATGGAAGACCACATATCCTGACACCCACCCAGGTACCACATCAATGGCACTTGACAATAACATGGAAACTGAAAAAAAAAAAAACCTTCCTACTAGTTTCTTACATTTACATAAAGCTTTGTCCTTTATAAAGTAATTTCTTATACCAAAGGAGAGTGAAGTGAGTAGAAGCAGGGGAACGATTTATACAACAAAAACAATACAGTAAAGACAAACAACTTTGAAAGACTTAGGGACTCTGATCAATGTAATGACCAACTGCAATTCCAGAAGACTTGTGATGAAATACGCTACCCACCTCCTGACATAGAGGTGATAAACTCAGAGGGCAGATTGAGACAGATTTTATTTGGACATGACCAGTTTGGGAATCTGTTTTGCTTGACTATACATGTTTATAACAAGGTTTTGTTTTACTGTCTTTCTCAATACATGGTGGGGGGAAATGAGGAGAGAAGGAAGATTTTTGTTGATTAAAAAATTTTAATTTTTAAAAAGTATTTGTGTGTATATGTATATATACATATGTGTGTATGTGTATATATACATATACATATACATATATATATATATATATATATCATCACATAAATCTCACAAAAATCTTGTAAGATACATATCATCTCCCATTTTCCCAAGAAGGCTGTCAGCTTGTGGCTAACAGAAGCAGGACCGGGACTAAATCACCTGATTTTTAATTCAATATTCTTTTCATTGTATCACAGTGTGTCCACCATCCTGGAGGCAAATAAAAGAATGTTATTCAACCTTATGGCTTGGAAATGATCATACCCAGATTTGCTTTGCTTATGGAAAAAAAATTGAGTACTCAGTTCCAAATGAGCTAACTCACTCTTGGGTTCCAATAGACAGTCATATCTAGGCAACAGATTAGTGTTATGTGATAAGGAGGACATAGATGACAATGACACCAAGTTTGAAAGGCCTTCTGAACTTGTCTGTTGTAAACATTATGACGAAAGTCTTACCAAATCATTCCCCCATTGCTCTATACTCAGAAACCCATTTTAACTTATACCATGAGTGCAAAGGGCAGAAGAAGCTATCCCAAATGACCCAGCCCTAGTGCAAGGCCAGAACAGAGGCCCACAGGATGGGAAGCCTGGCTGCCTTCCATGGCTTCATCTGCCTTTATGTACAAGAGAGAAGGGTGAGGAAGATGGCTGTGATTTCAAAACAGAAAGAGTCCAATCAACAACCTGGGGAAGGAAGAGAAAGAGGCTTGACTGTAGGCACAACAGAGAGTCGTGGGATCAAAAACCTAGACTAGTGATCATCCAGTCCACCCTAAATTTTAAAGAGGATAGAAATGAGGGGCAGCTAGGTGGTGGCAGTGGATAGAGCACTGGCCCTGGAGTCAGGAGTACCTGAGTTCAAATCCGGCCTCAGACACTTAACACTTCCTAGCTATGTGACCCTGGGCAAGTCACTTAACCCCAATTGCCTCACTAAAAAAAAAAAAATGTAGAAATGAGACCCAGAAAAGTAAATTGATCTGTCCAAGGTCACACAGCTAGGAAGTAGCTGGAACCACATTTTTCACTCCAAATCCAGTGGCTTTTTCTCCCATGTCACACCTGTAGAGTAACTCAAAGACACTAACCTGAGAGAAGGGCTCAGGCTAAATCAAGGTCCAGGTGTACAGGATTGGGTCAATTGGCATATCTTCTTCGGGGACATAGACTTGGTGCTGATGAAAACAATCACTATCACTTGAAGCTCTATTTGGGACAACAGTAATCCCATCCAGGATCAGAGAAGTATAAACCAAAGACCAGTTTGGGTTGCTGAAGTAGCCTGGTCTCTTATCCCATAAAAGGACAGAAAAAGGAAAGAAATGGCCAATAGAAACAGCAAGTGTCACTACTGAATCCACAGGTATAAACACTAAGTACCTGTGATGTTTAAAATCTAAATTGTGGTCTCCGTAAATTAGAAGCTTTAGCACCAGTCCTTGTGCATTAAACATTTATTAAAGCATATTAGATATTCCCATGGAGTTCAGAAAGTTAAGAAAAAAGCCTATTTAGCCTAGAGTTCCAGCCTGGTCTGGTTCTTCCTCAAGTCCTCTGCCACAAGCCTGCTTCAATCATGAACTCTCTCCAAAACTGATTGTGGAAGCTTTTTATAGGTCTGGAACAGAGGCGGTCCTTACACACTGCTTCAAGCTGATTGGTTGGCATCATCCAAATCCATTGGTTTTGAAGGTGTTCTCAAGTTGAGTTCACAGTCTAGCTCCTGAGAACAATACCTTCTTAAGGGATAGCCAGGTGTGATTACAATCCAGTTAACTTGAAGTAGGCTAATCAGCAGTCAATCACTCTCACTTGATTCAATTAGTCTAGATTAATCTCCAGGTGGGTCTTTGAGTATCTGCTAAATCCCATTATTTCATCACATACCAAAAAAAATTAGACCAACTCAGGCATTTGTTCTTATCCAGCTCATTTCTGATTGGCACATTCATAAATTCATGGGGGGGGTTTTGCAAATATAAAAGGCTCCCTATTAACCTAGAACATAAAGGAATGTATTCCTGGGTGAACAATGTGCCATTTGTATGTCTGTAGTACAGGAAGAACTGTCCAGCACATAACTGGATGACTGCAACAAGATTTTTCCCACAAAGAGTTTAGACTTGTGGGGCAGCTAGGTGGCACAGTGGATAAAGCACTGGCTCTGGATTCAGGAAGACCTGAGTTCAAATCCAGCTTCAGACACTTGACACTTACTAGCTGTGTGACCCTGGGCAAATCACTTAATCCTCATTCACTCTCTCTCTCTCTCTCTCTCTCTCTCTCTCTCTCTCTCTCTCTCTCTCTCTCTCTCACACACACACACACACACACACACAAGAGTTTAGACTTGTATAGTTACATTTATAGAAGTGAACAACATATCCTTGCTATATGCTTTGTTTGGATGATAACAAATTATAGATAGGAAAGATGCCTTCCTGTGAATCTCTCCCTCTCCCATTTCTCTTCTCCCCTCTCCTCATCCCCTTCCTGTTATGATTAGAAACCTAACTTTACATGAACCACCAAAATCAAAAAAGCTGGGACAAGTATTTAGTCAGTGCATTGCCAAGAGTCACTGCACATTCCAAATTCACAGACAAGTTCCCCCAAGGATGGCTACCCAAGGTTTGAGGTACTCATGGGGTCCATGCCCCTAAGACTAAAAATCACAAGCTCCCACTGATGTATTTACCTTTCACTAATCAGAGGACATGATTTCATCAAAGCAAAAACATTTCCTGAAATGGTATAGTAAGAAGAGTAACAATAAAACATCTCCCCACCCCCACCCCACCCTGCCCCATGAACCCAGCACACACTTTCCCAGAAATACCCCCTGGCATCAGCAGAGAGTGGGTTCACACAAAACTCACAAGATTTGGACACTAAGGGAATCCATATTCCAGGCATGTAGAGAGAGTGATGTGCTGAATAAGGAACCTTTGTATCCAATACATGTAAGTGTGAGGACAACTCATGATTCAAGTTCTGCAAGATTACAGAGCCACTAATGTCTTTACACTTTCCTCCTGACCCAGATCTCATAAGTTCAACTGGACACCACTCCACTGGATACTGCTTTGTTGTTTGAAGATCCACTCCAGTCCTTCAAGCTTCTGCCTCTGCTGAAGTCCTAGCGTAGTATACTGTCATGTTCTTTTAGAAAGAGCAGAAACCCTTATCTGGCTTTGAACTTCAAGTAGGAAATGGCATGAGAACCATATACACTGGATCTTTCCTACTTGAGGAACATAATGACCCAGGAAAGCTCTCTCTAAAACAGGGTTTCTTAAACCTCTTTGTGTATCACAGACCCCTTTTGGCAGTCTGAGGCCTATGGACCTCTTCTCAGAATAATGTTTTAAATAATTGAGGGGAAAGCTGAATTTCAGTTAAAGGTTAGTGAAAATAAAAATATAACCATTTTTCCCATTCAAGTTCATAGATCCCCTGACACTATCTCTATAGCCTGCTGGGGAGGTCCTTGGACCCCAGGTTAAGAATCTCTGCTCTAAAACTTGCAAAGACTGAAACTCTCCGATTAAAGAAATCTTGAATTTGGAGTAATATACAAGGAAATTCTATAAGCAGTGCTTCCCTGGAAACCTTTCTTTACTAAGAAACTAGATTCCAAGATCATACTGTTTAGGAAATTCAGAACTTCCTCCCTCTCCCTCTCAACATACAAGATAGAGTTTAGAAAGCCATGTCCTTGAATCCACTTTCCAGGCTACATGCAAGTACATGTCCCCTGTGGCCATAGGCTTCTGCCAAAATTCACCCTTGTTGCCTTTGGAAGAGGTGCAAGGGGAAAAGTGAAGAGATAGTCTTCAAGAGCTGAGGCAGCATCCTTAAGAGCTGAGTCTTGGAGGGTGAAATTATTTTGTCTCTATAGTCCTCAAGGAATGTGGATGATCCTCAGATTGTCACATACTAGTGGCTTAGTGGATAGAGTGCTTGGCCTGGAGTCAAGAAGAGTCATCTTCCTGAGTTCAAATCTGGCCTCAGACACTTATTAGCTGTGTAACCCTGAGTAAGTCACTTATCCCTGTATGCCTCAGTTCCCTCATCTGTAAAATGAGCTGGAAAAGGATTGCAAGGCACCACAGTATCACTGCCAACAAAACCCCAAATTCCAAAGAAAGAACTGATATTGATTGAACACAAACTGAAGTTCACTATTTTTTTCTTTCATTTTTTCTTTTATTCAAGTTTTCTTATACAAAATGACTAAGATGGTGGTGTTGTATATAATTGCACATGTATAACCTATATCTGATTGCTTACCACTTCAGGGAAGGGGAGAGAGGGAAGGAGGCATAAAATTTGGGATTCAGAACTTTAAATAAAAATGTATTATTTAAAAAAAGAAAGCCCCAAATAATAACAGGAAGAGTGACAACAAAGTGACAACAACAAAGGATTTCCCAGGATCCTATCAGTTGCCTTCATCCAATGGCCAACACACTAGAATCCTATCTGGTGGACTGAGGAATGTCTTCTATTTGATCAGTGACTTACGACCACACCCAATTATGTTATCAAGTTGTTTAGGAAACTCCTTAATTACATCAGAGATTCTTCTAAAACAACTCCTTTATACCAAGATTAGGAACAAAAAGAGAAGTCCAGTGTGAGATCAGAAGGCATTTGATAAGGAATGTTAGGAAGCTTTTTGTCTGACTCAACCTGTCTCCCTAAAATTTGGGCTTTTTGCAGCAACTGCATTTATTCTCTTCTCTCATACTGTGCTAGTATGTTAATATAGTCATGCTCCACTTCAGGTAGATCCCTCTCCCTCCTCCCCATTACTAATGGAACTGTTGAGCCTTAAAGCAAAAAATATTTGAATGTGAGATCAATGCTCACATTCTAGACATGGTTTGTGAGAATAGGCATCATTCTATGTTCACCTACACCCTCCCCCAAAACACTCTCCTTATAGTTATAGCCTCGATCACATCTAAGTAACAATGATAATATTTATATAGTGCTTACTACATGCCAGGCTCTGTGCAATGCACTTTACAAATATTAACTCATTTAATCCACACAACAATCCAGGTACAAAGATGCTATAATTATCCCCATTTTACAATTGAGGAAACTGAGGCAAATTATGCTTAAATGACTTTCCTGGAATCACACAGCAAGTAATTGTCTAAGACCAGGCTTGAACTGAGGACTGAGGTCTTCCTGACTCCAAGCCCACCATTGTACCATTTGGCTACTGTGATAAAAGTAGGATCAAAATCACAATGTGGTATGATGAAAAAAGCATAAAATGTGGCATCAGAATGCCTGGATCAAGACCCAGTTCTATTCACTTGTGAGCTGTGTGACCTCAGAAAACTTTTTACCTCTCAGAACCTCAATAACCTCACCCATAAATGGGACAAGGGATTGAATGGATGATCTCTACGGACTTTTCCATCTCTAAAGGTATAATTCCATGAGGTGACAGAATCACAAAATTTGAGAGTCTGTGACAACGTATAAGGTTTACTGTATCAGACAGCCACACGCAGGGGACCAACTAACTCATGCAGGTTTAGGAAAACTAATTGTTTGCCTTTCAGTGTCAGCATTTACATCACAGAAATCAGCAAATGTTAAAAATTAAGGTTTGATTTATATTGTTTTGTCTGTTGTCTGGACTTAAGAAAGTAAGAAAGAAAATGTTAATAATGTAAATCAACCTTAAAAGTGTGTCGTGGGTACTTTTTTTTTTTCAAAGAGCCAGTTATTAAATATTTAGCAGTATACTGCTGGCCATAGGCACCAGTGATTTACTGATATGAAACTTGTATGTTTCACTCCTTTGAGCTGATGATCATAGAATATACCCCCATTCAGCTTGCCAGACCACAGATCATAAGAGAAGTATCTGCTTGTATTGAACTAAATCTATTGCAACAAATGATAATAATGAGATCATCTTCTCCTTAGTCATATGGACAGGTTCCTTTAGTCCTACAATAATGGTGATGGTGATGATGACTATGATAACAAAATGCTTTATATACATTTTCTCATTTAATAATATAGGTCGCAGTTTCCTCATCTTCAAAATGCACCACTGGAATTGTGATTGCTAAGATTCCATCCAGTGCTGGTAATCTCCAATCCTATGATTTTATGACAGACATTTACTCATAGAGTAGTAGAACTGGAAGGCATATTAGATAAAGAATTTTTTTTAATGAACCATATGAGATAATGATCAAATGAGATGATATTTGTAAAGCTCTAAGAACACTGAACAGCACCTACTAGATACTTTTTAAATGTTTATTTCCATATAAATACAATCATCACCATCATATCATCATTACTATTGTTATTATCATCATTATTATTAAATCCAAGTCATAGACCAGATATGGTGACCAGTAGAGGTTCCCCCCTTTATAAGAAACAAATTCATTTTGAACCAAAACAGTATTATCCTCATAACAGGCCATCACTTCCATCCAGTCACATGGCTCATGCAGGGAGCCCATCAGTCCTGGCCAGAATGGTCATTGGGTTAACATTGTCCTTTTCTGAGTGGTTAGTATCGAATCAAAGAACTCTAACCCTGTTAAGAACGACAACAACAAAAAATCCACCTCCTTATTCCAGTCACAGATGGGTCTGGGGCCATTTTTCTAAGCATTATTATTCTGACTAAAGGTTTAGTAAGCAGGGCCTGAATAAATGTTAACTTATTACTGCACCCAGAGCATGATCTAGAGACTAGAATTCTTTTTGAGTTGAAATAAATCAGAAATTTAGGACACAAACAAACTTGGGCGCTTTTGTTTTCTTTGCTTTTTTTCAACATAATCCCTTATATGTTCTTGACCATCTTAGAGTACCAGTGTTCTAGGACACCTCAGTACAAAATAGTAGACCCATGGACCATGGGAAAGTTTCTTGGAGATAGATCCAATAAAGTCATCTTTAGAGGTGAGTCAAATTCTTTCCCCTTTCCTTTCCTCCCTCTTTTGTCCCTTCAACTAATTACAACAATCAACAACCCCAAAGCATTTATCATGGAGCAGAGATAAAAGATGACACTTTGCTTTCTCAGGAGTCACTGCATTAGAAACCCTGGAAAATTTTTTTTAAAAATCAGTGAAGGGGCGGCTAGGTGGAGCAGTGGATAAAGCACCGGCCCTGGATTCAGGAGTACCTGAGTTCAAATCCGGCCTCAGACACTTGACACTTACTAGCTGTGTGACCCTGGGCAAGTCACTTAACCCCCATTGCCCCCCCCCCCCAAAAAAAAATCAGTGAAATCCCTTTGATGCACATCAGAGATGGGGGCCATGGTGGATAAATGTGAAATCTGAGAAGTTATCTTTGGAAGTGCTGCCTCCCCCCACTTGTTGTTCTAACACCCATTTCACCCAGACAATGCAGGCCTACCTGAAGATGTAGGCCTAAGAACTGGCAGCATCACTTGTTTCCATCTCATCTGGGGACTCAATCAGCTATAAACTATTCTTCAATTAATCTCATTTTGAAAGATAAGTTTTGTATGCTAGGCTAGCTCTAAGGCACCTAGTAACACCAAGAATGGAGCAACTGGGCCCAGAGTCAAGAAGATCCAAGTTAAAATTTGGCCTCAAATATTTACTAGCTTTGTGATCCCGGGACAGGCATTTTAGCTCTGTCTGCCTCAATTTCCTTAAATGTAAAATAAGGAAGCTAATAGAACCTACCTCTCAGGGTTTGTTGTGAGGATCACATAGGATAATGTTTATATAGTGCTTAGCATAGCACCTGGCACATAGTAGGTATTTAGTCAATGCTTGTTTTATTTCCCCTTTGTGTGTGAGCTCTCCTTTTCCTTGACTAGTATAAATGCTTTTTACTACAAACTCACTCATTTTAAAAAGTAGGGACTGGTCTGTGGATCTGGGATTTCAGAAACCAAAGGAAGATTCCTGGTGAGGAGATTCCCTCTACCAATGCAGGCTGGCACCTTCTTTGTGACAACTAATCTTAGTAACTGACCTAGAGCAGGAGCAGGCAAACTATAGCCCAGACCCACAATCTATTTTTGTAGCTCTGCCTTCTCTCCCCACCTCATCTAAAAATGGCTTTTAATAATAAATAAAATAAAATAAATAAAAATCTAAGAATGGTTTTAAATACAATAAAAGATTTTAAAATGTAAAAAAAAAAACATTCTTAAGTGGAGGTACCCCAAAACAGGATACAGGCTAGATTCGGGGGTGGGAGGGAGGAAAGCCTGGTTTGCCCACTCCTGCACTAGAAAACTTAGGGGTTATAAGTGACTTGCCTGGAGTCATCCAGCTTGTCTTAGAGGTGATATTGAAGATCAGTTTTCCCAGCTCTGAGACCAGGACCTTAGTCACTCCTCCATATTGCTTCTTTTTTAATAGCTATTTTGCCACCAAGTGTAGGAATGAATAAGGACAGGAGAAATGGATCACCTCTCCCTTCCATTTTTTTAGAAAGAAAGAAAAATCCCACAGAATCAGAAAAATAGCATAAATGTTTCCTTTGCATACTTGCATAGCATTTAAGTACTCAGGGTCAACTTCATGTTATATCAGAATAGGACCTTAACAGACTACCACCACCATCATTATTATTGTAATTTTTGATGATTTTCCAATACTTCAAACCTGCAGGGATCCAAGCTTTTAGCATGATGGCTACCTCCCTCTTTCAACCCCAGGTATCACAATCCCTCCAGATGAGCAGAGGTTCTCTGTGTGTTGCGGTGGTTAATAAATTCATTCCCCTCTGGCCAATCCTGTGATGCTTCTCTCTTAACTTAAGCAGGTCCTCTGAGAACAGATTTTACTCTCCTGTCAGGCCCCTTTTCAAAGCCTTTCAAGTTTGTTACAACCTGCCAGGGCTTTGAAATACCTTTGAGATGCTTTAAAAGGATTCATCAGAAGGCTGTTGTGGGGAGTCTGCAAGCTCCTAGCACTCCTTCTTAGAGAATGGATAAGCTCTTATCTCCTTATGGAATCACAGGATCTGAATTGGATGAGACTCCAGTGGCCATCTAGTTTAACCTTCACATTAAAAAAAAGTAATCTACATCAGAGGATGCTTAACTTGAAAGTCTGTGAACTTATATTATGCATGTGTATTATGGAAGCAGACATAATATAATACGTACATATATATGTATTCACATTGGATATTTACATGTACATATTATTTACATTTACATATTACTGTTGTTGAAGTTCAATTCTTCATCATGCTGTTCAGGGTTTTCTGGGCAAAATACTGTAGTGGTTTGCCATTTCTTCCACCAGTGGATTAGGTTAAGTGACTTGACTAGGGTCATACAGCTAGTGAGTGAGGTCAGATTTTAACTCAGGCTAGTTGTGTGACGCTGGGCAAATCACTTAACCCTGTTTACCTCATTTTCCTCATCTGGAGAAGGAAATGGCAAACCACTCCAGTATCTTTGCCAAGTATACCCCAAATGGGGTCAGAAAGAGTGGGACACAACTGAAAAAACCAAACAACCTTCCTGACTCTAGGCCCAGAACTCTAGCCACTGAGCCATCTAGTTGCCTCTATATGCGCATATGCATGCATACATACATGTACATGTTTATGATATATACATATGTTGATAGCTATATTTCAGTAGAATTTGTTTTCTTTGGAATGTCTATTTTATGCATTTTAAAACATTCTGAAAAATCGTCCATAGGTAGTCTTCACCAGACTGACAAAAAGGAAAAAAAAAAAGCCTAGGAACCTCTTTCTCACAAGGTTGTTATGAGGATCTAATGAGATAATAAAGCTAAAGTGTTTTGAAAACTTTAAAGCACTATACAACTGTTAGCTATTATTATTACTCCAGGCCTTGGATCCCTTGCTGGCAGAATGATAGCCACGATTCATTAACACATACTTATGGCCGAGTCTTGTGAAAGATCTAAAGAATTGGGTCGTCTGAGCAAGGCCTCAGGCATAGCCAGCTCAGTTTCCTGTCTCAGACAGGGGCAACAACAACAGTTGAGTTGTGGGGAGACAAGATTATTCTCCATGACATCAACTTCTAAGCTCATAGATAAACATTCAGACTTCCCTTAGCCAAGCTGCAAGGTGGTAACAAAGATCTAGTGCCGCCCATGGAACCAGAAAGACCTAAATTCAAATCCTGCCTCAGAGGCTTACTAGCGGACTAATCCCAGGCGTGTCACTTAATATCTCAGCCTCAGTTTCCTCATCTGTAAAATAATCATCATAATAATAATACCAGCATTTAAAGTTAACCTTTTCTCCAACAAATCTGGGAGATGGTAAGTACACATTTATTAAGCACTTACAACGTAGCAGGCTCTATGCTAAGCACAGAGTATACAAAGAAAGGTAAAAGTCCCTGGTTTCAAGGAACTCGCAATCTAATATGGGGAGAGAACATTCAGGCAACCATACACAAATAAAATATACACAGGATAAACTGGAAGTAATCCAAAGAGGAAAGGTACTGTCATTAAAGGGTAATCATGAAAGACTTCTTGCAAGGTAGGATTTTAGTTGGGACTTGAAGCCAGGGGAGCCAAGAGGCAAGGATGAGGAGGGAGAGAATTCCAGGCATGGTGTCAGTCAGGGAAAATGCTTGGAGTCCAAAGAGGAAGTATCTTTTTCTAGGAATAGCAAGGAGGCCAATGTGACTGCATGGCAGAGCAGTGTGGCAGTGTGGCAGTGGGGAAGACAGCTCAAAGAATAAGAAAATATGAAGGGCAGGGGCAGTTACAAGACAATTTGAACACCATACAGAGGGTTTTATATTTGATCCTCCAAGTGACAGGGAACCACTGGAGTTTATTAAGTAGGTAGGTGACATGATCAGAGCTGCACTTTAGGAAGATCATTTTGATAGATAAGTGGAGGGTGGACCAGAATTCAGAGAGAGTTGTGGAAGACAGAACAACCATCAGGCTATTGAAATAGTCCTGGTGTGGGGCGATGAGGGCCTGTACCAGGGTAGTAGTAATGTCAGAGGAGAGATAGGTGCTATCATTATCCCCATTTCACAGATGAGAAAACTGAGGCAGATGTTGTGACTTGTCCGGAGTCACATAGCTAATAAAAGTCTGAGGCCAGATTTAAACTCGGGACTTCCTAACTCAGGGTCCAGTGCTCTATCCAATGGGCCCACAATAATTGCACCTGCTTCACAAAATTGTTATATAGGTTAAAGGAGATGATATAAAGCTTCTTACAAACTTTAAAATGTTATATAAATGCTTCCTACTATCACTACTATTTATTAACTAAATATGTGTGTCATCCATGAACCGACTTTAAAAATAAAACCTTTGTTGAAATTATAATTGTATTTTTACTTCATATCATTTCTAAGATTGGATTGCTTTTGGGAATGCCACTCAGTAATTCCAGTGATCCCAATGAACCCACACAGTGCAATGAAACCCATATTTTTCATGTCAGTATCTTTCCAGTGACACTAGATAAGGTTAACAGCATGATCTCCAAAGAACTAAAGTGACGAGTACTCCAAATGGCCGCAGGAAGTTACATGGTATAGGGTTATCAGGCTGCAAAAGAGCACCCACAAGAACCTGCACTCAAGAAGTACCATTAAGGGACAACTAGGTGGCACAGTGGATAGAGCACCAGCCCTGGATTCAGGAGGACCTGAGTTCAAATTTGACCTCAGACACTTGACACTTACTAGCTGTGTGACCCTGGGCAAGTCACTTAACCCCAATTGTCTCACCAAAAAAGAAAAAATGTCTGGGTCTTGAAATATTAAAGGAATTTATTTCTTGTACTTCTAAGGGGATATAGATATTCAAACTGCTCACAAAGCATCACTAAATATGGTTCTTTGGTGACTTGTTTGAATGAATACTAAAATCAATACTTATAAAGTCATCTGAAGTAAAAAAAAAAAAAGAAGAAGAAGTACCATTAAGAGCATCATCTGGGGCAGCTAGGTGGCATAATGGATAAAGCACTGGCCCTGGATTCAGGAGGACCTGAATTCAAATCCAGCCTCAGATACTTGACACTTACTAGCTGTGTGACCTTGGGCAAGTCACTTAACCTCCACTGCTCCTCTACAAAAGAGAGAGAGAGAGAGAGAGAGAGAGAGAATATCATCTAAGGCAGAGGTGCCAAATACCCAGTCCACTGCCCAATGCCCCTGAACCAGATTCAAATGCAATTGAAAACTATTTAACAAAGTAAATTAAAATATCATAGAACATGTTGCTGTTCAGTCATTTTTCAATCATGTGCTACTCTTCATGATCCTATTTGTGGTTTTCTTGGAAAAGATAATGGACTGATTTACCATTTCCACCTCCAACTCATTTTACAGATGAGAGAATGGTGGCAAACAGGGTTAAATGACTTAACCAGGGTCACTCAGCTAGTAGTATCTAAGGCCAAATTTGAACTCAGATCATCCTGACTCCAGGTCCAGTGCTCTATCCATTGCACCACCTAACTGCCCTACAATAGAAAACAGATACTGTTAATATATGGTTTTCTAAGTCAATATGAAGCATGTGTGGTTTAATGGTGCAGTTTCCATTCGAGTTTGACACCACTGATTTAAGGCATGTCTATCAAGAACTTGGCACTTTTTATTGACTGAAAAGAAATCAGGTGGGTCATGAGCATGAGAGGCAGCAGATATGATGGTGTGAAGGTTACCGTGATGGCATTACTCTTGTGAAGGTTATTCTTTTGGCATTAAAAGGAGCAGGAGATTGCCCCTAATAGGTTGGGTGGATCCTCTTCGAAATCAGGAAATCACAACAGGACAAGGAAGCACAGTGGAGGGCGTCCTCATCTTGAAGAGCTCATGGAGCCATTGAAGTATTAAAAGATCGCCTCTGGGTAGAAGTAATCATGGGGCAGCTAGGTGGCACAATGGATAGAATACTGGGCCTGGAGTCAGAAAGACTCATCTTCCTGAGTTCAGATCCAACCTCAGACACTTACTGGCTATGTGACTGTGGACAAGTCACTTTACCTTGTTTGCCCCAGTTTCCTCATCTGTCAAATAAGCTGAAGAAGGAAATGACAAACCACTCTAGCATCTTTGCCAAGAAAATAGGGTCATGAAGAGTCAGACATGATTGAAACAACTGAATAATAACAAGAGTCAATCAGATTGAAAAGGATAGATCATGCCATAGATCCTTCTTTCTCAAAACCTGACATGTGGTCCAGGGGAAAGATTCAGGCCTAATATTCAGGAGTCCGGGATTCAAGTCCTGTCATTGTCCCTAATTAGTTTCATGGCCTTGAGTAAGTCCCCACCCTTCTCTGAGCCTTCCTCATCTGTAAAATGCAGTATAAGACAAAAGGAAAGCTGGCAAGAACTTCTAGGACTCTGGCTTTAAGTTCTGACTCCATTGCTCATTTGTCTCATGACTCACTTCCCATCTCTAGGCCTTGTTTTCCTCATTGTAAAATGCAGCATTGGAAGAGATCCTCTAAGGTTCCTTCCGACTGGCATCCAAGGACTTTAAATAAGAAGGGAGGTTCAAAGAAAGACTGAGAGAACATGTTAAAGAGATCTTACAGATTAGCAGAGAACATTCACTTTACTACAAGGTGCATCAGGTAAAAACTCTTCCCCTGAGGAGAGGAAGGTACCATGTGTGTGGTCTGCTTGGCAACAGTAGGAAATCCAGCCAGAAGCCCTGGATGTGGAGCTTACAAGACAGACAGTTACAACAGCACTGACCCAAAAAAAGATTGGCTGGTTTGGGGGACTCTGAACCACTCCTTAGACTATCCCCAGTCTCTAAAAGCTGGGGTGGGGTCTGTAGAGCTCCAAGCCCACAAATGACTCCCATCCCTTGTATCCCGCCCACACTCCTATATACACTCGGCCCCTATATAAAAACATTTGGCAGTTATAACATAACTAGGGCTGTTGGAGGAACGACAGTACTTTCTATATTCCCAGAAGCTCTTCTTTGCTTCATGAGTGCCCTCCAGGGAGACAGAATTTGGGGAAAGGGGTCAAGAGACTCAATACACACAGAAGATTGTCTGTTCCCACAAAGGCCACTTGGAATTTATGAGCTTATCCTGTGGGAGAAATCTCATGCTATAGATAATTGACATCAGCCTTTCATGCTAAATTCCTGAGAATTTATAGAATCCACAGACCTAGATCTGAGAAATGTGACTTGAAAATGAAACTCAGACAAAGACACTTATAAGGATGAGAAAAGCCAAATCTTTAGCTTAACCCCTTCTGCTCTGCGAGCTAAGTCAAGGCTCACAGGATTATAAGATCCTAAGAATAAGAACTGAAAGGGCTTTGGGGTCATAGATTTGTGCTATAACTAAAAGATTCTAAAGGTGGAGAATCTCTATTTGAATCCTACCACTTAATAATGATTAAAAATAAAAACATAAGAATAAGTCAGTAAATAAATGTTTAATAAATTCCTGTTGTGTACCAGGCACTGTGCTAAGCACTGGGTTTACAAAAAAAAGGCAAAAACAATTCCTGCCCTCAAAGAGTTCACATTCTAATGGTGGAAACAACAGGCAAACAATTGGGTATATATGTCATAAACCAGGAGATGCAAGGCAAGGAAAAAAAGTAATACTTCTATTCCATTACAAAAGGTAGTCATTTTATCTACTTTCACAATAGCCTATAAAACTTGATGAATAAAAGAATATAATGACTGATCTCAAAACCAGGGGGACTTTCCTTTAAAACCCACCTCTGACAGATATTGGCCGAATGACCCAAGGCAAGGCTAACATGACTCTCTCAGTGCCCTGGACACCTCACTAAGACTAGCAGTTGCAAGAAAAAATTCCAGCCTCCATTGATAGAGGGAGTTAGAAGTGACTTAAGTTATCATCTGGTCAAATCCCTTCATTTTAATTTTTCCCCATTTCATTTTGTTTTACTCTGAATTTAACAAACACCAAATAAAATGAGTATTTCCATACATGTTGTAAAACAGAGGGAAAAAATTATATATGAAACTGTGAATCTCCATTATGTAGCATTTATTTTTCTTTTTAAGTATGTAATAAATTCAATACAAAACTTTCAAAGCTGTCCCGTTTCTGAATCCTTCTAACTTTGCTTTTATTTTCTTCTCATTTTTTTTTGAGATGGAACCCCAGGCCTACTCTCCTCTTTCTCTCCCCTCTTTCCCTCCCCTACCCACATTAAGAAAGAAAAAAAAAAGAAAACAAAATGCTTGGAATAAATGAGCATAGGCAAGCAAAACAAATTCATATGATGACCATGTCCAAAAATGTATCACATCCTACACCTTTAATCCATCATCTGTCTTTCAGAAGGTGGGGTATTATGCTTCACCATTGGTAGAATTAGTTTCTTTACCCCAGAGTTCCCTATACTGATGAAATCATAGTTCCACCTCCTATACCCCTAAAAGCAGGCTATCTACTTCTCCAAGAACCATTTATATTTGAATTTCACTTAAAAATAAAAGAAGGAAGGAGGAAGGAAGGGAGAGAAGGAGAGCGAGAATGAGAGACAGACAGACAGACAGAGAGAATATGATAATAGCTCCCATATCTATAGTACTTTAAGATTTGCAAAATGTATTTTTGTACATGATGTGATATCTACCTGGAGAGTAGATCCTATTATCCCCATTTTATAAGTAAGGAAACTACTGCCCAGAAATAATAATGGATTTGCCCAAGGACACATACCTAGAAAAGAAGGGTTTGAACCCAGGTTTTCCTAACACTAATTCTACCATTTTATGCACTATAACACTTCTGTGATTATGGATAAGTCATTTATCCTGTCTGTCTAGTTCCTCATCTTGGAAAATGAGTGATTTTCAACATCCTTTCCAGTTCTAAATTCTATGATTCAATTCATTGGTTCTATGACCTTTAATCTATGATCCCAACTACTAGGCCATAGGCCCCAAATTTGAAAAGCATCCATGGACCCAAATGTGATGTCAGCTCATTCAATGGCCTTGTTATAAATAAGCAAATACACCTTCTATAGTCTAAATAAATAATATCTCACACATATGTATATTAATATCTTTGCAAATGTATGTAGATGGACTTGTGATTAATAAAAATATATAAAAGTGTTACTGAAATCATTGTATTCTTTTATCATCTAGTGTTTCCCTAATCAACAAATACTGTGTACTATCATCTCATGAACATGCTATCATTCACAAAATGAAATTGTGTGAGAAAAAAAAATTTGCTTCCTCAAAATAAAAGACATTGGGAACCACTGATCTAGTATAACCTCATCGTTTCACAAATGAAGAGACTGAACCCCAGAAAGAATATGTGACTTCTCCGAAGTCATATATAGATAGTGAGTAGAAAGAGATATAAGTCTGAAAAGGGATAGGAATGGAACCTATCCTTTCCTTGGTATAGGGAACACCCTACTGAGAAAACTCCCTCCTCTAATTCAGGTTAACACCTTCTTCACAATCTATGAGCAGTCAAGTGACTTGCTAGAGTCAAAGGGCCAATATCTGTCAGAGGAAGGACTTAAACCTAAATCTTCCTGGTTTTGAGGCTAGCTCTTTATTCACTATGCCATGTTGTTGCTTTTCTAAATGTGAAAAGAGGTAACAACTTGGAAATGAATACCTTAGGAGGCTATGAGCCTTGACAGAATTCTGCTTCCATTTTCTTCTACAAGACCCCAGGGCAATCCACAAACATTCATTCAAAGTACCTACTAGTAATCAGGTATATCTAGTTTTAAGAAAATCCAAAATTTTAAATAAAAAACAAACTTAACTTTACCAGTAGATATATAAGGAGGTAACCATTCAACAAAAGAATTCACATCCATGATATGAACTAAATATCCACCATGCACAGAAGTACTATGCTAGTTAATGAAGATCTAGAGATAAAAAGTAACACAGTCCCTGTACTCAATAAGATTATAGTCCATTAGGAGGAAAAGGCATATATAGAGATAACTATAATGGGAGTCCTAATGTGATAAGTATGTAGAAGAAGCTAAATAGAGAGAGGAAAGATAAATCATTTCATGATGGAGGAAAGAGGGGATAAGGAAGGCTCTGTGCAAGATTGGCACCCCATCGGGGTCTTAAGTGGGGGGAAAGGATGCCAATGGGTGATGATGTGGGGGGAGTGTGTTACAAGCTTGTGGGGAATGAGAGGTAGCCTGTGCAAATCCACAGAGGTAGAAAAGGCAAAATGAAATTAGGGACTACCTAGCAGCATGAAGAGCAAATATCCTATTTGACTAAAACAGTGTGTGACAAGAAGAAACAGGAGATGAGTATAGGATCACAACAGACCAAAGTTTGGAAAGCCTAGAGTGCCAGAATAAAGAGTTAGTATTTTTTTCTGTGGGCAATAAGGAATTCTCTCATTGTGAAAATAATCTCCTAATTATAAGAAAGATTGACCTACAGGTTTCCCCAAAGGCATTCAAAATATCATTGGCTTTACAATAATTCCATTTCCACACACCCTTTTGGGAACACACCTGGTAGACAACCTTTACTATCAAGTGGCCTGCCTACCTCAGTATTGACAGCTTGGCAAACCTCAATCTCTTTGTGTCAAAGAGACTGCTTGGAGGCAAGGAGCAGTTGACACCCAGTCTAAGGAATGCCAAGTCCTAGAAAGGAATTGACTTACTGGTTAAGTCTGATTCAGGCATATTCCATATGTGTGCATGTGTGTGTATGGTTACATGTGCATATACATGTGTGTATACGTGCATATTTACACACGTGCATACATACATATATTGTCCCTATTCCATGGGTATGATTACATGTATATGTATATACCTATATGTGTAATATGCCTAAATCTGACTTAACAACCAGTAAGTATATGTGTATATGTATGTATTTGTATCTGTGTATATGTACATATGTGTGTGCATGTTTGTATATGTGTGTGTGTATCCCAATCAAAGCAGTTACAGCCAAATGACTCTCAAAGTCTATGTGTCCAACTCTTATGTCTCTTCAGAGCACTTAGTGCACACATCTAGCTCTACTCCAATAGAACATGTGTTTCTTGAGGACAGGCAATGCTTCTTTTTTCCCCTTTTTGTTTGTTTTCTTCTCGACCTAAAAGAATACCTTGCAAAAAATAATAAACCCTTAATAAATATTTGTTGAATAAATGCCCTATTGGCATCTTAAATTCAATATGACACAAGTAGAACTCATCACCCCTCCCCCAAATAAAACCACCAACTTCTCCAAACATCCCTATATCTATTGAGATAATCACCGTCTTCCCAGTTAACCAAATGTGAAACCTCAGAGTTAATCTTAGCTGTTCTCCTTTCCTGACCTCTGATACCTAATCAGTGGGGAAATCCTCTGTCATCTAGTACTTTCTCAGTCAACTGACACCATTTACTCTCCTGCAATATATGTGCTACCATGTATACATGGCTGCGTTTCCACAACATCTTTCACATACATCCCCTTCTCTCCATTTATACAACCACTATCTTCTTTCAGGCCCTCATGGTCCCAGATGAATATTTCCAAGGCAGAGGTCTCACAGATCTGACCATATCACTCCCTGGCCCCCAAGCGTTCATAGGTTCCCTATTACTTCTTCTTCTTTTTTTTTTTTTTTTTTTAGTGAGGCAATTGGGGCTAAGTGACTTGCCCAGGGTCACACAGCTAGTAAGTGTTAAGTGTCTGAGGCCGGATTTGAACTCAGGTACTCCTGACTCCAGGGCCAGTGTTCTATCCATTGCGCCATCTAGCTGCCCCTCCCTATTACTTCTAAGGCTATTTATGGGTCAAAAACCTTTGGTGCATTGCAACTACTCAGTGCTGATGGAGTCACATTGATTAGTAATAAAGACATGATTCTGGTCTAAACACTTCCATAGTGTTCTCAACAGACCATCATCAACCAGGGCTGAAGCCATTGACCATATACCTCAGGTGGAAGTCAATCCCTCTCTAGCTGAACTTCCAAAGAAGAGGTTTTGAATGCCATCAGGCTCCTCTCATGTGGTAAAGCACCTAGTGCTGATTCTATTCCAGCTGATATTTACAAGGCGGTGGGGGGTCCACTATTCATACAAGAGCTGACAGAAATTTTCTGGGTTATATGGCAAGAGGAGTTCATCCTCCCAAGATTTCAAGAATACCTCCATTGTCCATCTCTATAAAAGAAAAGGGAGTTTGTCCTGTGACAATGGGGGGGGGGGTCTGTCTCTTAGTCTTTCCTAGCAAAATTCTTGCCAGAGTCCTCCTAATGGTCTGATCATTCACCTGAAAGATGGTCATATACCTGAGAACCAGTGTCACTTCAGAAAGGACCAAGGAAAGGTCAATATTGTGTTTGCTGCCTGGCAACTCCAGGAGAAATGCCAGGAGCAAAGCAGAAGTCTGTACACAGTGTTCATCAATCTGACCAAAGCCTCTGATACTATCAGTTGTGAGGATATGTGAAAGATAATGGCAAAATTTGATTGCCCCCAGAAAAGTTCATCAGTATTGTACACTAGTTCTATGACAACATGCTTTCACAGGTTCTGCATAATGGACCATGCTCTCACACTTCCACAGTCACCAGTGGAGTGAAGCAAGGCTTTGTGCTTGCTCCTATGGTTTTTAGCATACTGTTTTCAGCAATGTTGTCAAATACCTTCAACAAGGTATTTGAAATGGCATTAAGATGCACACTGATGGTAAATTATTTCACTTGAAAAAACTACAAGCCGAGACTAAAATAGAAGGAGAGTTGGCATGTGACTTTTTGTTCTCAGATGATTGTGTACTCAATGCAGCCTCTCAAACTGAGATGGAGGATATGAATCCATTCTCTTCTACTTGTGCTAATTTTGGCCTGACCATTAACACCAGGAAAACACAGTTTCTCTACCAGCCAGCGCCATACCATCTATACATGGAATTATCAATTATAGCAAATGGGGAAACTGAATACTGTAAATAAGTTCACTTACCTTGGCAGTATACTTTCCAGGGATGAACACATAGATGATAAGGTTGATACATTCATTTCCAGAGCTGGATCAGTGTTTGGGAGGCTCTGAAGGAAAGTGTGAGAGAAAAAGAGGTATTAGACTGCCTACCAAACTGGAGATCTGTATGTAGAACCATTGGGCTGACATCCTTGTCACATGCCTATGAAAACTGGACATGCCATGCCAAG
Source organism: Dromiciops gliroides (assembly GCF_019393635.1). Taxonomy (NCBI): domain Eukaryota; kingdom Metazoa; phylum Chordata; class Mammalia; order Microbiotheria; family Microbiotheriidae; genus Dromiciops; species Dromiciops gliroides. The sequence continues at coordinate 107,655,886 of NC_057861.1, forward strand.
CACAATGCCAAGAAACTGAAACACTGCCATCTGAATTGTCTTAGAAAGATTCTAAAGATCACCTAGCAAGATAAGGTATTGGACACTAAAGTCCTTTCTCAAGCTGAACTGCAAAGCACTCAAACTCTACTGCAGAGAATGCAACTACAATGGGCTTGCCACATTGTTCAAATGCCAAATGTATATTTGCCTAAAAGACTATTTTACAGAGAACTCACATAAGGCAAGTGGTCCCCCAGAAATCAGAAGAAGCAATGCAAGGACACTCTCAAGAGTGTCTCTCTGAAGAACTTTGGGATCAATCGTGAGACATGGGCACAGGATCATCTAGTACAGCATGCTTGTGTCAAAGAAAGCACTATGTTCTATGAGCAAAGCAGAATTGTAGTAGCTCAAATGAAATTTAGAGCCATCTGCATTACAAATATTCAGATGGACTATTGGTGCCTGACCTGTAGTATAGTGTTCCAAACTCATATCAGTCGGATCAGCCACAGCTAGAAACACCATACATTAACCCCAGAATAGTGATGTCATTTTGGTCTTCTTCAAGAACAAAAGACCAATCAACCAACTTATTGTATCCCCCAAAAGAATGTAAACTTCTGCAGGAAAGGTTCTGTTCCTTTTGTCTATTTGTTTTTTGTAGAACCTGAGGCAGTGCTCTACATAGAGGAGGTATTTAATAAATGCTTGTAGGGGACAGCTAGGTGGCGCAGTGGATAAAGCACTGGCCTTTGATTGAGGAGGACCTGAGTTCAAATCTGGCCTCAGATACTTGACACTTACTAGCTGTGTGACCTTGGGCAAGTCACTTAACCCTCATTGCCCCGAAATAAATAAATGAATGAATGAATGAATGAATGAATGAATGAATAAGTAAATAAATAGATAAATAAATAAATGCTTGTAAGGTTCATAGGATCATAAATTTAAAGACAGAATATATCTTAGAGGTCATCTAGTCCAACCCTTTCATTTTACAGGTGGGGAAACCGAGGACTAAAGAGATTAATTAGCTTACCCAAGAACACATAAGGGCATGTAGCAGAAGTAGGATTTGTTTGTTTGTTTTTGTGGGGCAATGGGGGTTAAGTGACTTGCCCAGGGTCACACAGCTAGTAAGTGTCAAGTGTCTGAGGCCAGATTTGAACTCAGGTCCTCCTGAATACAGGGCCAGTGCTTTATCCACTGCGCCACCTAGCCACCCCAGAGGTAGGATTTGAATCTAGGTCCTTGGTCTCCAAACTGCACTGTATCACATCCATAAGTCTCAATTCGTTATAGACATTCATTAGAGGATATGGAAAGGGCCTTAAAAAGTCTGTCTCTGGCACATATTACCCATCTTACCTTCTACAAATCACTTGGACAGCTAGGTGGCACAGTGGATAGAGCACCGGCTCTGGAGTCAAGAAGACCTGAGTTCAAATATCACCTCAGACACTTACTAGCTGTAGCAGGTTGCTTAACCTCAATTGCCTTAAACATTCCCGGGGCCATCTCCTGTCATCCTGATATAGATATAGATATAGATATAGATATAGATATAGATATAGATATAGATATAGATATAGATATAGATATAGATATAGATATAGATATAGATATAGATATAGATATAGAAATAGATATAGATATGTGTGTGTATATGAGAGAGAGAGAGAGAGACAGAGAGAGAGAGAGAGAGAGAGAGAGAGACTGGATCCAGATGGCTCTGGAGGAGAGAGTGAAGTTGGTGACCTTGCACAGCCCTCCCTCACTTAAATCCAATTCACTGCAAGCCATGACATCACCCCAATGTCATGGTCCTCTTCGAGAATGAAGGACAAACAAAAAGAAGTCACTTAAGCTCCCTAGGCCCCTGTCTTCTCACCTACAAAATGAAGGAATTGGACCCTTCCCCCCTTCTAGATCTATGATATTATGATCAGAGCCCAATCATTTCATTTTATAGATGAAGAAATCAAGTCCCAAAGAACTAATTTGCCCTAAATACTCCAAACAGAGCCAGGACTAGAACACCTATTTTGACTCTCAGTCAATATTTTCCCACTATACCCCTCTTTTCTTAACCTGTTACCCTTCTTAATATTCTGTAGTCTAACCAACCTGGCCCACTACAACTCAACATTCTATCTCTTGTTGCCATGTCTACACATCTCTTGTCCCATGTCTAGAATGCATTCCTTCCTCCTACCTATTAGAATATTTAGGTTCCTTCAAGGTTCAGCTCAGGTATCACCTATTATGCAAAGCCTTTCCCCAACTTCCCCATTTGTCAGTGCTTTTTGCCCTTTGCGAACTCTTTTTCTTCTCCATGTACATGCTGCATTCCTCTCAGAATATAAGTCCTTTGTGGATAGGGGCTGTTTTATTTGTGTCTTTGTATCCCCTAGTGCCTAGCACAGGGCCTGGTATATATTTGGATGGCTCTGTAATCTCTTACAAATGAGTATTCTTTCCACTGCTGTAGATTATATATACTCATCCTCTGAGATTCTTGTCCATGACTTCCCATAAACACTAGGTGGAGCACTGGATAGAGCACTGAGCCTAGAATCAGGAAAACCTGAGTTCAAATCCTATTTCAGACACTAGCTAGACCCTGGGCAAGTCACTTACTTAATCCTGTTTGCCTCAGCTTCCTTATCTTTAAAATGAGCTGGAGAAGGAAATGACAAACCACTTAAACATCTTTGTTATTAAAACTCCAAGTAGGGTCACAAAGATTAGGACATAACTGAAATAATTTATCAACAATGACTAATGTAGTGGTGGTCTTTTTTTATATCTCTTGATGAATACCAATATACATACATAGGATATCTCTAGTCACATATATATCTTATGATAACCTATGTTAGGGCACTCCAGTGATATATTGCAACTTACCCATATTCTCCGTCTTTGTATGACTTAAAACCTTTAATTCTTCAAAGACTTTGGTATTCCATATCTCATAGCCATAGCATGACCAGAATAATAATGTTGTTTAAAAAGAAGTAGGACTTTGAATCAAGGGAAAGCTAAGGGTTATCTAAAAGCATCTACAAACTATTTGGCCTGCTTTCCCCTTTCAATTTTGGGCCCATTCACAGTGTCTGTTCAAGATAGATTCATTGTTGGAACACCTCTACAGGTCCTCCACTTGACCTCATGTCACAATCTGGACAATAAGTATTCTTCATCCTTTTCCTAGCTAGATAGTTAGATATGAGAAGGAAGGAAAGGCAATGCTTTTAACACTCAGGTAGTCTTCATAAGTTACTAGGCAGAAAAGAAATTAATCCCATGGTAAACATCCTTCTGGTGGTATCTCAAAATATAGCCAGGCATGATCATCTATCACTGGGCCCTAGGTTAGTCTTTTCCTCCATTTACATCGTATATATCTTGCATGTACAATTTTTTATGCCACCATCCTTAGTAGACTGTGAGTTTCTTGAGGGCAGGATTGGGGTTTGATTTTTTTCTTTTTTCTTTTTCTTTTTTTCTTTTTTTTTTTTTTTTTTTGTATCCCTAGTGCTTAGCACAGTGCCTGGCATATAGTAAGTATTTAATAAATACTTGTTGACTGATTGACTCACTCACTGGCTGGCTGGCTTTCCAACTTGATAGGACATGCCACAGTTTGCATTCTTCCAGAATATCTCTCTGAAATCCAAGGTCAAATCATTAGAATAGCACTTTAGAAAGATCTGAGTAGGAGGGCTTTTTTGCTTTTTTTTTTTTTAACAGATTAGATTTATATGGTACTTTACAGTTACAAAATGTTTTTTATTTGATTTGATTCTCACAACAATCCTGAAAAACAGAGAAGAGGTTTTTACTCTTCCCACCCCCTGAAACTAAGGAAACTGAGATATAGATAAATTCACTCACTTGTCCTGGGTTAGTAGTGCATTAAAACCCAAGTCGCCTGATTTAAATTGAATTTTTGTTCCCTTGCACTATAGCCGTCCATTAGAGAAGTTTGCCCTTTTTGCCCTGGCTAGCTCTTTCATCCTGCTTTGGGCTTCTGGGGGGATGGGGGGCGGTGGAGGGAGGAGAGAGGGGAGAGAAGGGTAGGAATTCTTTAGTTACTCATCATCCCTGGGTGCTTCAGAGAGGAGAACATCAGCTCCCTAAGGCCATCTCTTCACAGCACTACATGGAATTGAATATTGCCCAACTCCAAGGAAAACCCAAGCCAAAGCCCAGGGCAGCAGGGAAGAAGACAGAGACAAGGAGAGCCAAGAGAAGGAGACAGAGAAGCCCCTCAGGCCCCCATTACCTAGAGAGTCACTGCCCTAAACCAGTGGGATTCGGGATTCTGTCATCACAAGCCCTCCATCCACTGGGCTTAATTTCAACCTTTTTTGTTCCCACCCCAAGACTTACATTGTCAATCATGCAGCCCTGGTGGTATATATGGTAATTTGAATGAGTCAGGCTCAGTTTCAGAAGTCAAAAAATTTCAGTTCCAGTTCCAGTCCAAAGAGTGAGGGGAGGGAGGGTGGAGCAAGAAGGGGTGAGTGGGGAGGGAGCAAGATTTAATAAAAGGCTATTCTGTTCTCGTTCTCTTTCTGTCGGTGAGTCACCCTGCTAGTTAGAACTATAAAATGGCAAACATTGGTAAATAAGATAATATGAATGACACCGTGACTCAACCGAAATAAACACACATCTGTCACCTCTCACCAGGCTGAAAGCAACTAATCGGAACGAGAGGGTTCCATTTGGAAATGCGATGATGAATGTAAATAAGCCATCAACGATGATTTTTTTCCCCTGTCTATTACAAACAGCATTTCACAAGGTGTTGTTTTCCATCATGCACTGCCTAAGTGAGCCAGGCAAGCCGAGAACATTACTCATAGGCAAAGCCATGGGAAATCTGAGTGAGCTGGAAACCCTTTCCAGCAAATTGAGTAAAGAAGCCTTCATTCTGGACTGAAAATTGCAGTGGCTGACCTCTCTCCTGTTCATTCAGACAGTCACAGGCGGCGTGGCGCTAGGACTGAGGCTAGTAGATATCTCATTCTCCCTTCTGCCTGGGTCACTCAAATCTCCTTTGTTCCTGCCTCCTCCCACAAGCTTTTAACCTTCAGGGCAGGCCCTGGGACTGTCTCAGAAACCTTTAGTGCAGTTGCAATCACAGCATGCAGGCGTCTGCTGATGGTGAGGAGAGGCGTGACACTGGACTAGAGTGAGCTCAGGACTTGGAGTCGGAAGCTTTCATATTTGCCAGCTTTGTAACCTTTGGCAAGAAAAGAAGCATAAGTAACCAAAAAAAAAAAAAAAATTAGTGTAAGTACAGAGGAAAAAGGGCTGGATCCGTAGCTGAAGACTTGGGTTCAAATCCTGCCTCAGACATCATCTGTGAAACACAGGTCAAGTCAATTAGTTAATCTCTCTTGACCTCAATTTCAATCAACATTGATTTAGCACCTAGTGTGTGCTAGGCATTAAGGATACTCAAACAAAGCAATAAACAGCCCCTTTCCCTTAGAGAGCTCAACTCATCAATTGCTCCCGCTAATGGGCAGGTGAGAGTTCTTAGAAAGAGAGTAAAGCAAAAAACCCAATCATTGAGATCACTCCTTTTCTCCAGGCCACTACAATAGCCTGGGGCCTAAAGCCAAGAAGACCTCAGTTCAGATTTAGCCTCAAACATGGTAGCTGTGTGACCCTGGACAAGTCACCTAACCCTTGTCTGCCTTGGTTTCCTTATGTGTAAAATGGAGATAATAATCGCACCTACCTCTCAGATAATAGAAATAATATTTGTAAAATGCCTGACACCTAGTAAGGCTCTCAATGGATGCTTGTTCCCTTCCCTCTTAAGAACAGATTTTTTTTCCCTTTTACTGAGAACAGATCTCAAGGAGGACCCCCCAAGGAAAGCCACAGTTGCCAGCTAGAGTCTGGGCAATTCCATTACACAAGGATTTATTAAGTGCCTACTAAGTGTCAGGCATAGCATTAGATTCAGAAGATACTGAGTCGAAAACAAAACAGCTCCTGACCTTTGGGAGAGACAACGCATTCATGGAAAATGAAATACAAAATACATACAAGGGGATTTCAGGAGGGAGGACTAGCAATTGGATTGTTCTTTGGAAAGTGATATGGAATAAGCCTAGAAAGGTAAAGGGCTTTAAGGATCAGAGAAGTTTTTATTTGATCCTAGAGGCAAGAGGAAGCCACTAGAGATTTTTGGCTGGGAAGACTGGCATGTTCAGACGGGTGCTTTAGAAATCTCAATTCAGCAGTGAAGTAAAGGGTGGATTGCAGTGGGGAGAGGCTGAAGGTAAAGGGACCAATTAGGATATTATTGTAATCATTCAGGCAAGAGCTGATAAAGGGCCTGAATTAGGATTGTGGCTGTGTTAAGATAGAAAAGGGTACAGATGTGAGATAGACAGTGCTGGCCTACAGACTGGATGGGAAGATTAAGGAAGAGGGAAGAATTGAGGCCACTTCTCAAGTTGTGTGACCAGAAAAAATGGTGGTCCCCTCCATGGAACTAGGGACATTTAAAATACAGCAGGGTTTGGAGGAGGGGAATACGACCAGCCGCCCCTCACCCTTCAGGTGACAGCAGCAAGCAAGGCCCACCCCCCTGGAACCCTGGCATTCCACCCCCACTCACCACCCTCTAAATGCCCCAACTTGTCATGCCAATCACTCAGAATTGCTAAACTCTGCTATGCAGTGTGACAAAGGGAGAAGACAAAGACAGGAAAATGCAGCCACCTGGGGATTGTGTAAGCTGTTTGTAGTTGGCTGCCAAGCCATTAGCATTTTTGGCATGATTTCCTTCTCAGGCACTACCCACAGAGTCTCATTTCCTTACTCTCACCATCATGATGGAGGAGCCAGAGCATGGTGGCTACAGTTCTGGACAGTAAACATGGGGACTTGGGCTCTAATACTAAGCCTGGTTATCTCTGGGAAATGAGATAAAGGAATGACCCTTCTACCTGAGGCCTCCTCGAAGTGAAATAAGGGTCACCTCTAGAGTGACCTCTATTTTCTTTCCTCTCTAACAGATTGGCAAATGGAGAGGACAGAATTAAAAAGTCTGGTAAGAAGACTCAGTTCTACCATTCACTGGTAGACCTTAAGCAAGTCTCAGCCTCAGTTTCCTCCTCTGTAAAATGGAGATAATCATATTTACACTACCTACTTCATTAGGATCAAATGAGATAATTTTATAAAGTCCTTTGCAAGTGGCTCAACATCCATTTGCATAAAACTCTACCCCTTGGTGGAGATTGATTATTCAATGCTTTGGGCCTAGAGAGGGACAGAATTGATGAGTTTCTGAAAGGAGAGATCCTGGTCTCCGGGCTTCCTTGATAATATCCCTAGTCCCATTTTGCCACATTAGAGGCATTGAATTAGTCTATCGGAGTAAAACTACAGACTGGATGAAGTGCTGGGGAAGTCTGATCTTTAAAAGTAGAATGAAGCTCTTCTGTTCTCTGCCTCCTTATGCCTAGAAATTTTTCCAGGAGGACCAAAAAAAAAAAAAAAAGAATCTTTTAAAGCTTAGGTTTGGCTCACATTAGATCTCTTCAGAAGGGATTAACAGGATTCTCTCTAGGAAGGTACTCAACATATGAAGTTGGTTTATTTATTTTTTCTGTGACAAAAGAAAGGCTTAAAATACAAAAGACTCATAAATTTACATTGAAAAACACTTAAAATATGAAACAATAACCCATCACTCCTACTGTATGTTACCAGAAGACTGATACCTAAAACATTAAAACATGAGACACTTTGTGGGATGGTTGAACAGGCACTTATGCTTTGGCTTAAGGCCTGTATTGCCTGGGAATCTCAGGTGAGGTTCATATCTTCTGGGCATGCAGCGTATGCCTTAGGCTCATCCTGGCTGTAGTCATCTCCTCTGAGAAGATGTTGTAAAGATCATCTCCAATTGAGCAACCAGTCCCCAAATACAGAAGCTCCCATCCTCTCGAACCCCCAGTGTTGACGCCAACCTAGAAACATCTATCCCTGTTCAATCACCTGTGCTCAGGGAAGAAGAAAACAAAAAAATGAAGAGGTAGCCAGGGACTGGATATTCAGTCTCAAGCACACTTAGACAGACACACGTGCCCACTGCTGTTTCCTGATAGGTTCCATAATTGACAGAGAGGAAAGGGAAAATAAATTCCTTCTCCACTTGAGAAACCTGAAGAAGACTTTGAAGAGTCTGAACATGCTCAACAGATAGGAGGAGAGAGCATAATATTAGAAGTTATCTTTCTTTTTAAAGTCTACTAACCAAACCAGATATTTTGCTTAACTATTCATTGTCTATAACAGGGGCTTTATTTTTCTTTCATTCTCAACAGTGGGGAAAGAGGTTGGGGTGGGAGGGAGACAAGACAGACATTTGCTGATTAGATGCATGGATGGATAGATGGATGGATGGATGGATGGATGGATGGATGGATGGATGGATGGATGGATGGATGGATGGATGGATGGATGGATGAATAGATGGATAGATAAATAGATGGATGGATGAATAGATGGATGGATAGATGAATGGAGGGATAGATGGATGGATGGATGGATGGATGGATGGATGGATGGATGGATGGATGGATGGATGGATGGATGGATAATTTTTAAAAGTCTATTAAGTAGACAACTCTTCCTGTTAACCCTCTGTCCCTCCCTCCACTGTCACAGGTACTGAGCCAATAAGTCAACAAGCATTTAATAAGTGCTCACCTCTGTGAGCACTGTGCTAAGTGCTGGGGATACAAAGACAGACAAATATACTCTCTGTCAAGGAGCTTACAATGCAATGAAGGAGAAAATATATTTTAAAACAACAACAACAAACTATGTGTGTTTATATGACACATGCAGAGTAAATGGAAGATAATCTCAGGAGGTCTGCAAAAAGCCTCTTGCAGAAGATAGGATTTTAGCTGAGAATTCAAGAAAGCCAGGAAAAATGAACAGCAGAAGTGAAAAGAAAAAGCATTCTGGGCATGGAGGTACAGCCATAACAAAGGCAAAGGCATGGTGATGGCAGATGGGAAGTCAACACTCATGGGACAACAAACAGGATAGTGTCACTAGATCACAGAGTACATGGAGGGCAGCAGTGTCCAAAGACTGGGAAGTGAAGAAGGAGCCAGGTTCTGGAGAGCTTTAACTGCCAAAGAGGACTTCCTATTCAACCCAGAAGCAAAGGGAGTTTATGGAGTAGGAGGAAGATGTAAAGGAATTTTCTTTTTTTTTGTCATTTCAAGGCACAAGTCTACAGGAACCAATAAGACGACTCTGCCATCCCAAACTGAAAGTTCTTCAAAAGGACTAAGCCAAAGCACTTGTCTCTCCAAAAGCAACCCAGTGTCCAGATCAGGTGCTATCTTAATTTATGTGTATGTATATATATATATATATATATATACACACACACACACATATACATATACATACACACATATATACATATATATATGTATATATGTATGTATAGACACACAAAAAAGCATACCTATATACACACAGGCACAGATATCCTCCTTTTCACTCATGTAATATCTGTATATATAAACGCAACAGTGTATTATTACATATACATATACCTGATTGCTTCCATTTAATATGTAAATTACCTCCATTCACACACATAAACATGCGGAGACATGCATATGTGTATATGTATATAGGCACGTATATATGTATACATATATGTGAGCAGAGAGTTTATATATGAAAAGGCAGTGATCATGTGTGCATATTTATGCGTACATATATGTACATACCTATGAATGTGGGACTTAAATTATAAAATCTAATTTAAACACATATATGCATGTAGATTTAAATACTAAGATGGATCTGGGATCTCATGGATGTGGAAATTCCCTCCAACAATGCACATTACAACCCTTCCATGACTGTTTATCCTTTGTGATGTTTATCCTTGCACTCCCCAAATTCTCCCCCACCACCAGGAGAACCCCCCCAACATACCAGAAGGCTTCCCCACTTTGTCCTGATAACATGAAGATACCAGTGGAACAAGCCAGAGGTCTATCAGTTGGACCACTGCAATAGTGTCCTAATTGGCCTCCCTGACTCAAGCCTCTCCCACTATGATTTTTCCTCTACTCATCTGCCAGGGTGATTTGTCTAAAATGTGGGTCTGATCATGCCACATTCCAACTCAATGAGTTTCAGTGGCTCCCTATTGACTCTAGGATATAGTCAAAACTCCTTTTGTTTGTTTATTTAAAGCTCTTCATAACTTGCCCCCTCCCTACTTTTCCAGTCTTCTTAAACCTCTCTATATTTTATAATCCAACTACTGTAGCCTACTTGCAATCCCTCAAACGTGAGACTCCATCACTTGTCTCTGATTTGGAGCATGGACAGATATTCTCTTTCTGTTTCCAAGCTGCTCACTACATGATAAAGAGAGTGTTGACTGTAATCAAAGGCGTTCAAAACTGGAGTGCATTCAAAAAGCACTAATGAGCCAAAGTGAGAGCTTTGCTATTGTTCTTTTCTTCCCTGGCACTGCTTAAGGAGAGAAATATGTAAGCCTCTGGATGAAGAGAAGCTTGGGCCCTCACCATCCAAAATGAACACATGGCCCATAAATGTGGGTCTCTGTTCTTTGCCTCTTTAAGTTTGTCTTTTCCTCTTTTAGGTGATGGAGATTGGAGCTGGCTCTGACTTTGTGAGCTTCAAAAGGTCAGGAGAATAAGCCACCAGAAATCGAGTAACTGAAATCCATGCCAAGATTTGCCAGGAGCCAGACAGTGAGGAATGAAGTCCTAAGTACCCTATCCAACCCAATCCAGAAATGCCAACTACTGAATGCCAAACCAATCAGAAATGCCAACTATTCATCCATTGGCCATGCTACATTTGGAAATAAAATTGATGGGATATAATATAGAAACAACATTAAAGTGTGAGCCTGTTTTCGTCAATGACCAAAGTGGTATAGGGGAGAATGTGCTCCATAAGTGCTGGAAGGAAATATGTGTCTTGCTACATCTTTGCAGTAAATATTTCTTTGTAAAACCTAATTAATGTTAATTGGTTGACTAGAAGTAGGGGAACTAACAGTGAGAAGAACACATCAGGATGGGGATTGAAGATGATTACATTAGAGAAAAGCATCCTGAACTACTTGGGGGTATCCCTAGAACCACGAGCAATAGATATAGCCTTCTTTAGTCTGAGAGAGTAAGTTGAATGTTTCTCTACAAAATCAAGGCAGATCTCAACTTGAAGTGTGGTCGTTACGATCATAATGTCTACATTTCTCTAACACCTTAAGACTTAAAAAGTATGTTCCTCACAACTCGGCAAGAATGTATACATTATTATTCTTGTATGGTCCAGTGGAAAGAATCAGAAGTCCTGATCTCAAATCCCACCTCTGGCTTTTACTACATGCCTCACTTCACCTCTTTGGGATTTAGATTCTTCATCCATAAAATGAGGAGATTGGACTAAATGGATCTAGTGCTTCCTTCCAGCTCTAAATCAATGATTATTATTTTTATACCATGCCTCTGATTTTACTGCTATAGACAAGAAAAGCCCCTCCACCAATGCATATTAGCACCTGTCCTTAGTCAGTCAGTCAATAAACATTTATTAAATGTCTACCCTGTGGCAGTCACAGTGCTAAGAGCTAGGGAATACCAAAAAAGGTAAAAGGCTCATATCTAGGGCACTAAAAGGTTAAATGACTTGCCCAGCCATCCAGTATGGGTCATATGAAGGACTTGAACCTGGGTCTTCCCAACTCCAAAACCAGCTTTCTATTCACCTACTCATGACATCTCTTCTATTCCCATTTTACAGATTAGAAAAATGAACTAGGAGTCCATAGGACCTGAGTGAAGCTCCCTATTTCACAGGATTTTTTTTAAAAGTAAGGAGAGCATTTTGTTATTGTAAAGCATTATATCAAAGTGGATTTTTGGCCATGTTGGTTTAGATGTACTAACTGGATATCCAAATGGAGATATCTAGCAGGCAACTGGTTTTTGTTTGTTTGTTTGTTTTTTGTGGTGATTTTTGGGTTTTGTTTGTTTTTTTGCGGGGCAATGGAATATAATATAGTGACTTGTTAAGTTAAGTGACTTGCCAAGGGTCACACAGCTAGCAAGTATCAAGTGTCTGAGGCCATATTTGAACTCAGGTCATCCTGAATCCAGGGTCAGTGCTTTATCCACTGCATTACCTAGCTGCCACTTTTTAAAATTTTTATTATTATTATTATTATTATTGGCAGGGCAATGAGGGTTAAGTGACTTTCCCAGGGTCACACAACTACTAAGTGTCAAGTGTCTGAGGCCAGATTTGAACTCAGGTTCTCTGGAATCCAGGGTTAGTGCTTTATCTACTGCATCACCTAGCTGCCACTTTAAAAATATTAGTAGTAGTAGTAGTAGTAGTAGTAGGATTAGTATTAGTATTATTGGCAGAGCAATGAGGGTTAAGTGACTTGCCCAGGGTCACACAGCTAGTAAGTGTCAAGTGTCTGAGGCCAGATTTGAACTCAGGTTCTCTGGAATCCAGGATTAGTGCTTTATCTACTGCATCACCTAGCTGCCACTTAAAAAATATTATTAGTAGTATTATTAGTATTAGTATTAGTATTATTGGCAGAGCAATGAGGGTTAAGTGACTTGCCCAGGGTCACACAACTACTAAGTGTCAGAGACCGGATTTGAACTCAGGTTCTCCAGAATCCAGGACTGCCCCTTAAAGTAGATTGTTAATACCAGTACATAGCACTTCTCTGGAGCTGGGCAACCTAGGTCAGACCACAGTGGAGTACTCAGCTCCTAAGGCCTAATTCAATCAGCAGTCCTTCTAGTTGGAATGGATTCCTTATTGTCCTGTCAGCTGCTGGGAGCTTCCAGACTGGAATGCCTTCTGCAGCCAAAATCCTGTTACAGAGCCCAATTCAGCTTTCCAACCTATTAAGCCTGGGATGCTGGCTGAGGTAAATTCACTTCATTGCCATGCTCTCTGATGAAGGAAGGGTCCCCATCAAGGCCAACCCTGTCAGAGATGTGAGTAAGGTAAAGTTTGTTTTTCCAGGTCTCTTTTCCTCTCAGTCCATTTTTGTGTCCTCCCACCCCACCTCCACATTGTCTAGAATTCCCCTTTAAAATGCTTTCCCCACCCATAAGTTACTCATGTTTAGACCTCCCCTTTCCTGCCCCCCACCCTACAGAAAAGCCTTGCTAAAGAATTAGAAATTGAGGGGATGACCATACATTGGGGAATAACTGAAAAAGACATGGTATATGATTGCGATGGGCATTGTGCTATAATATCATACTGTAAGAAATGACAAGCATGAGCTTTTCAGAAAGACCTGGGAAGACTTCCACAAAGTGAGCAGAACCAGAACATTATACACAGTAATAGCAAGATTGTACACTGTTCATCTTTGAATGACTTAGCTGTTCTCAGCAATCCTCCAGATAGATAGGTAGGTAGATGATAGATAGATAGATAGATAGATAGATAGATAGATAGATAGATAGATAGATAGATAGATAGATAGATAGATAGATAGATAGATGGATAGATGGATGGATGGATGGATGGATGGATGGATGGATGGATGGATGGATGGATGGATGGATGGATGGATGGATGGATGGATGGATAGATAGATAGATAGATAGATAGATAGATAGATAGATAGATAGAGATAGTAAATGATAGATAATGGATGGATGAATAGATGAATGAATAAAAATGTACAAACCACTATTCTGGGTGCTAGGGATGCAAAGACAGAAATGAAACAATTCTTCCCTTCAAGGAACATACATTCTAATTATACGTTGTTAAGGGCCATTATAATGTCAGTTTCTCTTTCACATAACACAAGCAACTCCCCATTATGACTTCCATGTCTATCCCCAAAGCAATGACTAATTCTGTGGAAATTCCAGTTAACAAGATTGAATAAGGAAAAAGTGAAGGAGGGAGGCCTCTCTCCTTAGATCATACCATGGCTATTAACATGGTGTATTAGAGAGACTGCTAGATTGGGTGTTAGGAAACCTGGGTCCTACTCTCAGCTTTGTCACCCATTTGCTGTATGACACTTTACTTTTCTGGGCCCCAGTTTTCTTCTCTTTAAATAAGGGTGATAGACTAGATGATATCTCAGTTCCCTTGATAAAATTTTATTTTATCATTCCATTATTCTATGTCATTTCCAGGAAGGGGAAACCATGAGCCAACTCCCTTTATCCTGGAAAAAAATAGTTATTTAGTCTCTCTGTGCCCTTTAGCAAAATCTCCCAGCATGACTTAACAATCAATATCCTTTGTGAGGAAATTAATTGCTGAAAATAGAAAAGGTCAGTGCAAGAATATACCCTGCCCCCTTAACTGTGCCTTTAAGCCTCCAGGAAAATGAATTATTCATGAAGAAATCTGGGAGTCTTCCTGACACAAGGAAGTCCTAACAATCATTTTTAAAGTAGCTGAATAACTTAGATTCTCACTGGGTGCCCATCTTCTCCATGAGGAAAGACATGTACTAAGTCACCTTGGGTGATTGTAGTTCTACTAAGCCCCAGTGGAAACTGCCCCTTCATCCTGGGCTACGGAGGCCTGAGACAATCTATCAGGGGAAAATGAAATTCCTGTCTTCAGGGTAGAGTTGAATGGTAGAAAGAACCCTGGTCCTAGACTTAGGTAATAACTGGGTTAAACTCAATGTTGTGGATAGAATGACTAGACCTGAAGTTAGGAAGACCAGAGTTCGAATCCTACCTGAAATACTTACTAGCTATGTGATGCTAGGCTAAGTCACTTAATCTGTCTGCCTCCATTGTCTCATCAAATGAAAATAATAACAGCACCTATTTCCCAGGGTTGTTATGAGAACAAAACATAAAAAATAAATTTAAATATATATACATATAAACAAAAAGTTATGGACCTGGGTACCTCAGAGTTTTCTGAGATAAATCAAAGAACCTTCTCCTTGAGAAACTAAACCAAAGGACAGACACACCTAAAGAGATAAGTGGCACTGGATAGGACTGAGTTAGCTCCAGGACCACCACCCTTCATTCCAGTCTCCCCCACCCCTCAGGGAGATAAGATTAGGTGTGGCTGCTGCCTTTGTGGTTTGAGAGGCTGAGAGATGGCTTAAGAGATTCAGAGCCACCCCTCACTCAACCTCCCCCAGCCACCACCAATGGGGGATGGTCTTCCCCCAATAAGGGAACTTTCCACAGTCAGATGATCACCCCCCATGGGACCACCACCATCAGTCTCATATAAAAGTATCTGCCTGTCTCCTGCTCAGGGAGAAAGGTATCTCAGAGAGCCATGCCTTTTTGCCATGCCTTTTCCCCATGAGAAGTCCAAGGACTTCTCTCTTGGTTTCCTTTTTCTAGCCCCTAAATAAACTATTATTTTAATTCAATTTGTGTGCAAGAGGGTGTAATTCTTTTTTTTTCCTTTTTCTTTTTTTCTTTTTTCGTGAGTCAGTTGGGGTTAAGTGACTTGCCCAGGGTCACACAGCTAGTAAGTGTGTCTGAGACTGGATTTGAACTCAGGTCCTCCTGATTCCAGGACACTGTACCACCTAGCTGCCCCAGAGGGTGTAATTCTTTAAAAAGGAAATCCTAAGAACCCCTACCCCAAACCCCCATCGATTTCCCCCATAAACATAAAATATATAATAATAAATATCAAAACTACTATGAGTGTTTTAGCAAAACACTATACTATACATGTTAGCTATCAATATTATTGTTGTTATTGTTATTATTATTAGGATCTTTCCTCATATGTTCTAGCAGTATGACTCTGGGTGAATGAATCATTCTGAGCCTTGGTTTCTTTATCTGTAAAATGGGAACAATAGTTATAACAACTCCATGGACAACCTACTACACAGAGTATGACTATTTGGGGAGTATCTCTGACACACAACCTGGGGCAGCATGAGGGACTTCCATCCTCTGAGCACAATACAGGGATGAGGACAAAGCTGAAATTCCTCTTTTTCCTCCTTTCCCTCTAAAACCCCACCCCCTGACCTCAGGGGAAGGTGAAGAAAACAGACAATCACAGAAGTAGCCTCAGATGATGATGACAATGTCAACGATTCCAAAGACAGATCACGTTTATACAGTGCTTTAGGATTTGTAAAGAGCTTTTCTCATTTGATCCTCACAAACAACCATGAGCTTATTCTATCTACTTTACAGATATGGTAACTGAGGTTTTAGAGAAATCGAGTGACTTGCCTGGGGTCATAGATCCAGTAAGCACCTGAGGTGAGATTCCAATCCAAACCTGACAAACTGTCAAGTCCATCTTTTTCATTTTATAGAAGCAGATGACTCAGAGACTTAAACAGGAGAAGGGACTTGTCCATGGTTACAAAGTCATCAAGTGACAGAGCCAGAGCTATAACTAGCATCTCTTAGAATTTGTACTGCTCCAGCAAGAGATGTTGTTGCCCAGGTTCTATGGTGCTGACCATAGCCCCTCTGGCTTAGGGGAGGAAGGGAGTGGTCTTAACTGGGTTATTCTAGTACCAGTTATGAGGACAAGGGTGAAGACAGAAGCCTGGTATGAGTAAGCTGAGAAGCAGAGGTCAGTATCAAGGTATATAAATCATAAAACTGAAAGGGTCCACGGGGTAGAATGACCTAGAGCTGGAGGCAGGGTTAGTATCCAGGATCATCAAGTGCAGAGTTGAATGGGTACCCAGCTGAGTCAAAACTCAGCAGAAATAAGATTAGTCAAGGGCTGATAACCTGTGCAAATACCAGATGGGAGAGGCACAGATAGATAATAATACCTGTGGAAGTTTCAGTGCACTATAAGCTCAATATCAATCAACAGTGTGACATGGCAGCCAAGAAAGCTGATTTTGATCTAATATCTATGTTGAGAGATGTATAATCCAGAACATGGGAAGTGGGAATCCCACTGTCCTCTTCCTTAGTCAGACCACTATTCCAGTATTGTTGTTCAGTTCTGGGGCTTACACAGGAAGGATATTGACAAGCTTGGTTCCAGCCTTCCTTTCCAGCCTTGTTATGTATGAATTCCCTTTATGCATTCCCTCAAATTGGGCTTCTTGCTGTTTTCTTCTGTTTCCTTCAAAGATCAACTCAAGTGTTGCCTTGTACAAGAAGCCTTTCATAATGTCCCCATTTGCAAGTGTCTCTCCACTACATTGTCTTGTATTTATCTTGGATATATTTTACATATGTTTATCTATACCTATATCTAAATCTATCTATATGCATATACATATACACATAGAAGTAGATATATAGATAGATAGGTAGATAGATAGATGTTGTCTCCCTGATAGAATGTACACCCCTTGAGGACAGGAGCCATATCAATTTGGTTTTTATCTTACCATCTCCTAGCATGGTTTCTGACAAATAGTGATTAGTAAGTGCTTGCTGATTGATTGATTGATTGATTGATTGATTGATTGATTGATGACTTACTGGGACATGACAACTGACAAATGACTGAAAAACTATCATTTGTAAAAAAGAATAAAGGGTGTTCTACTTTTCCCAGAAGGAAGTTGGCACAGTTCTCAGTCTCAAGGTATAGAAATATAGTTACTGACTCTTTAACGTTAACACAATATTAATCAGAAAAATGCAAATTAAAAAAAACTCTGAGGTATCACCTCACACCTATCAGAGTGGCTAATATAACAAAAGAGGAAAATGTTGGATGTTAGAGGAGATGTGGGAAAACTGGGATACTCATCCACTGTTGGTAAAGTTGTAAACTGATCCAACCATTCTGGAGAACAATTTGGAACTATGCCCACCAAAGGGCTAGCCATCTATGCATAACCTTTGATCCATCAATACCACTGCTAGGTTTATATCCCAAAGACATCCCCAAAAAGAGAAAAAAGATCTATTTGTACAAAAATATTTATAGCAGCTCTTTTTGTGGTGGCTAAGAATTAGAAATCAAAGGAATGCCCATCAATTCAGGAATAGCTAAACCAGCTGTGGTATGGGATTGTGATGGAATATTATGCTATAAGAAAAGACAAGCAGGATGATTTTGGAAAGGCCTAGAAAGATTTATATGAACTAATGTATAATGAAGTGAGCAGAACAGGAGAATGTGGTTCACAGTGATAGTAGTAATATTGTTTGATGAAGATCTATGAATGATTTAACTATTCTCAGCAATATAATGATCCAAGACAATCCCAAAGGACTAATGATGGAGCATACTATCAACCTCCAAAGAAAGAACTGATATTGATTGAACACAGCCTGATGCATGCTATTTTTCACTTTCATTCTTTCATTTTTTTCTTTTCTTTGAGTTTTCTTATAAAGGACTAATAGGATAATGTTTCACATAATTTCCCATGGATTACCTATATCTGATTGCTTACCACCTCAGAGAGGGTGGGGGGAGGGAAAGAGGAATAGAATTTGGAATTAAAAACTTTAAATAATGTTTATTTTTTAAAAGATCTATATCTATATATATACATATATATATATAAACACTATAAAGGGGGAAGGGAGTTATTGAGACAATGTTTATTGACAATGTGTGAATTATTGGTAGCACAATCTAAAAAGATACATAAAATGTATGTGTTAATCCACTCTACCAGCCACCTAATTTCTCAAATGTCTATACTGGTCCCTAAGAGACAGAGCAGCATATATAATTATTCCAAGAAAATCAACCCTTTGCAGAATTATAAACTATATATAAGTGCAGTTAGAGGTAGCCCTGTTTTATTTTCAAAGGGGGAAAAAAGAACTGTAACTTTTTTCCAAATATATTAACACCAAAAAAAAAAAAAAGAAAAGAAAAGAAAGAGATTGTTAGATAGCTAGGGAGGGAAGAAAGGTAGGTGTACTCACAGATCTAAGTCATTCTAGCTACTTCCATGGGGCAGCTGGGGGCTCAATGGATAAAGCGCTAGGCCTGGAGTCAAGAAGACTCATCTTCCTGAGTTCAAATCTGGCCTCAGACACTTACCAGCTGTGTGACCTTCCACAAGTCACAACACCATTTACGGTGGTTTCCCCATATGTAAAATGAGCTGAAGAAGAAAACAGCAAACCACTTCAGTATCATTTCCAAGAAAACTACAAATAGGTTCACAAAAAGATGGACACAACTGAAAAACAACTCAACAACAACAAAGCTACTTCTACCTGTGGGGCAGGGAACATAGTCTAGCAAAGCTCTTATAATGAGCAATGAATGAAAGCTACAAAGAGGAAAATTATGCTTGCTATAAGGAAAAACTTCCCCCAAATTAGAGCTATCCAAAAGCAGACAGGGCTATCTGAGAAGGCAGTGTGTTCCCTAGAGGTCTTCAAGCAAGGACTATGCTTTGGAGATGTGGTGGAAGAGATTCCTGTTTACATATAGGTTGAATCAGAAAGCCCATTGATGCCTTGTGCAACTCGGAGATTCTGTGAGTCTGTGCATAACAAGAGGTGGAAGCCAATGCGTAAGAACCAATGTTGCAGTATCAAGGTGGTGACAGGACACTGATCTAGATAAGAAACACTCTTAATTTGTCTCACTCCCCATCCTCCTGTTTCTCCTGAATTCCCTTCTGCTGGAGAGTTCCTACTGCCACCATGGAATAACTTCCATAGCTACAGTGGAATTGGAACAATAGTTATCAAGGTCTAGGATGGGGCTCATGCCATTATACCCTGCTAGTTTCCTTAGCTTCCTGCCATCTACTCCAGGTTCATCTAACCTCCTTTCAGCCCACTCTTGCTCCAAGGTACCTTTGCCCTCTCCTGAAAAATGCCCAGAATTCCTCCTAAAGAGCTGTACTCCCCCATAGGTAGAATGTGTTCAGAATTTTCCTATTCTCTCAAAGCTTTGTTAGGTATTGGCTGGGAACGTGGTAAACCAACCAATAGCAATTCAACAAACATGTGTTAAGTGCATCCCATGTAGGCAGAAAGGAAGATCAAGAGTCAGCCTTGGAGTCAGAAAGACTTGGGCTAATATCTCACAGGGACAGAGCACCTGGTACAAAAAAAGAACCGATGATGTCAGTGATGATCAGAGGCCCGGAATTTCAAGGATCCATGGGCATGCAATTGCACAGGAGTCAGGAGATGGGAATTCTAGGAGGACTTAACCTCAGTGGTGGCCTGTTCTAAAAAGCCTGAGGCTCATATGCATGAAATCAAGGCAAGGATAGGGTGTGGTAACCCAACTCCCCCTCACCCCCAGCCTCAACTTGCATGTACCTCAAAGGCTACTTGTTATCTTTTGTGGTATCTCAACCTTTCTTCTCCTTCAAGCCTTCCCTTGATGTTCCTTTTAACCAGATTTTACCTAGATACAAATGTTATAAGCTTAAGGGGAGAGGTTCACAAATAGATTTTCCCCTCCTCCTACTCACCCAGGACAGTCATAATGGTAATGAGGGTAACAACAATAATGATGATGATAGCTCACAATTATATAGCACTTTATAATTGGCAAGGTTCTTTCTTCCAAACAGCTCTGTAACTGTGATGTAAGTAAAGCAAGTACTGGTAGTCTCCTTTTAAAGATCAGGAAGACAAAAGTTCAGAAAAATCGAAGCAACTAGCCTGAGGTCAGATGATGGTGGTGGTGGTGGTGGTGGCGGTGGTGATAATAACAATAAGAATAATAATCAATAAGAATATGTATATAACACTTTAAGATTTGCAAAATGCTTTACAAAATTATACCATTTTATAAAATTATACTGGGAAGTAGGCATTATTATCCCCATTTTACAGATGTAGAAACTGACAGGTTCAGGGGCAGGTATGTGGCGCAGTGGATAAAGCACCGGCCCTGGATTCAGGATTACCTGGGTTCAAATCCGGCCTCAGACACTTGACACTTACTAGCTGTGTGACCCTGGGAAAGTCACTTGGCCCCCATTGCCCCGCAATAAAAAAAGAAAGAAAGAAAGAAAAAAGAAACTGACAGGTCACACAGGTAGTAAGTGTTTGAGATTCAATTTGAACTCAGGTCTTCTGAACTCCAAGTCCAGAGTTCTGACCATTGATAGTTGTTCTCCTTCATTCTTGAAGAGGACCAAAATGACATCACTATTTTGAGTCAAGGTACAGTGTGTCCAACTGTGGCTGATCCAACTATACAAGTTCAGAAGGTTCTACCACAAGTTGGGCACAAATAGTCCATATGAACGTTTGGAGTGGAAATGGCTCTAAATTTCCACATCTCATGTTTCTTTTGACCTACTGCCATTCTGCCTTGCTCATAGAGCAAATTTAATGCAGGCATGCCACGCTGGGCAGTCCTATGCCAGTGTCTCCCATGCCATGCAAATCAGTTCTAAAGTTCTTTAGAAATACTTTGAAAGTGTCCTTGTATTGTTTCTTTTTACTCTGTGTGAGCACTTGCCTTGTGTGAGTTCTCTATAAAACAGTCTTTTAGGTAAGTGTACGTTGGCATTTGAACAATGTGGCCAGTCCATTGGAGTTGCACTCTCTGTAGTAGAGTTTGAATGCTTGACAATTTAGCTCAAGAAAGGACCTCACTAGTACCTTATCTAGATGTTCAGAATAATTTAAATGAAAGCAGTTCAGTTTCCTGGCATGACACTGGTATACTGTCCAGTTTTCATAGGCATACAACAATGAGGTCAGTCCAACGACTCTGTAGACCTTCAGTTTGGGAGGCAGTCTAATGCTTTTCTCCCACACTTTCTTTCAGAGCCTCCCAGACACCAAGCTAACTCTGGCAATGCTTACATCAACCTTATCATCTATGCGGACATCCCTGGAAAATATACTGCCAAGATAAGTGAATTTATCCACAGCATTCAATATTTCTCCATTTGATGTAACCAATTGGTTCCATGTGTGGATATGCGTCTAGTATGGGACTCAAATACAGGTCTGGTGCTCTTTCCACTATCACCCTAAGAGCTCTCAAGGATGATGACAACAGCTATTTGGACTCGTGGCATCCACTTTAGAAAATCTGAACATGATTCGAGAGAAACAAGATAAACAGTTAGCCATGCTATTTCCTTCACTTGAGAAGATTCTGGTTTTGAGGTACAGTAATAATACCTCATTTCTTCAAGGAGCTATGCTTCTACAAATATGGATATTCCTTTCACTGAAAGAGATTGCAGTTCACCCTCCAATGTATTTGTAGGTAGTTTCAGAAGTCATTAAGGATAGAAAAATAAAAATGATATGATGAGCAGCTTTCTGGAGATGAGCAAGCTCCTCCGTTTAAACAATGAAGGTTCGGTCTAACTCTGGGCCCATCCTTGGAAGCTTTCCTGCATAATAGATTCTCCAAGAGCTTGTGCTATGCTGCCATAGTCTTTTTTTTTTTCTTTAGTGGGGCAATGAGGGTTAAGTGACTTGCCCAGGGTCACACAGCTAGTAAGTGTCAAGTGTCTGAGACTGGATTTGAACTCAGGTCCTTCTGATTTCAGGGCCAGTGCTTTGTCCACTGAGCCATCTAGCTGCCCCTGCTGGCATAGTCTTAAAGAACCCTCCACTGGAGTCCATGGGGAAGAATCCACTGCCCCAACCTACCCCTTGTCCACAGATTCCTCTGTCATCTTCCTTTCTCCCTAATCTTGCTGCCAATGTTTCTTTCCTTTTCCCCCTCCTGCCTATTCCTCAGCCCCACCCCTGTAGGAAGGACCACAGAGTAGCAATTACATTCTGACCCCCTTTTTCTCCAGGGTCTTTGGCCCTCATGCCTCCAACCTCTTGGCTGCAGGGGAGACATACCCACTTAATGTCACTGTTTCAACCATCTGAGTTCAAATTTGGATTCTGCCATTTATTCAGGGAAAATCACCTAATATCTCTGGTCCTCAGATTGGAGATAAACCTCACAATCTCTTCTAGCTCTGAATCTATGATCCTTTCATCTTAAAAGTTACCAATTACAACCATTCTCTGCTCTGGGCTTGCTGTCCGTTTTGCCACCATATCCTAAAGGCTAGCTGAGCTCTTTGAAATCAGGGATTATCTTGCTTTTATGTGTATATCCCCAGCATAGTTCTTGGCATGGTAAGTACTTAATATGTACCTTTTCATTCATTCATTCTGACTTCCAAACTATCATATAACATCAGAGTAGGATTTTAGTGGGTGATAATAATAATAGGGAAGCTAGGTGGTACAATGGATAGAACACCGCGCTTGGAATCAGGAAGACTCATCTTCTTGAGTTCAAATCTGGCCTCAGACATTTACTAGCTGTGTGACCCTGGGTAAGTCACTTCCTGTTTGCCTCCATTTCCTCACCTGTAAAATGCACTGGAGAAGGAAATGGTAAATCTGCAGAATCTTTGCCAAGAAAACCCCAAAATGGAGTCACAAAGAGTCTTAACACAACTGAACAACAACACTAACAATAGTTCACAATCAGCCCTGTGAAACAGGGAACCCAAGTAGTAATATCTCCTGTTTACAGATGTGGAAATTGAAGCTTAGTGGTTCACTAAGCAATCACCTAGTGATTTGCCCAAATTCATGGTTAAACATCATTAGAGCTGAGACTCGAACCCAACTTCCTTCCAAGTCAGTATTCTTTCCATCATTCCATGCTATAATCCTAGACTTAGAGAATTCTGATCATTATTTTTATTTTAAAACACATCAACAACAATAACTAGATTTCTCAGGCTTTTCTGTTTATCTACACATGAGTAGTATGATCCATACACTGATTCAGATAAATGATCAGATTAGAATGGGTGGCAACAACAGCGGATGATAACCAAGGCTTCATGCAATAATATTTAGGTTCCACCTCTCAATGTTTCCTTTTTGCCCAGAGGCAAAAACAAGGTCTGTCTTACATCTTTTCCCAAGACCTCAAAACAACTGACTTCTACACAGGGCACTAAGTGATGCCCAGTGGGCCACCAGGAACCCCTTAAGAGCTCCTGAGAGTTCTGGGAATCTGATGTAAGGGTGGGCAGCTACTCGTTCTCAGGCAAACCCACAATCCATCCTACTGCACAGTCACTAAACATAAAACAGATCCAAGCAGGTTCTCAATCACCAAACTACTCTAGTTGGAGATTTACAGCATCCAGGACCTTAGAATTAATAGAGATCATTGGAAGAGACCTCAAAAAATTATCTGATCCAGAGGTTCTTAAACCTTATCTGTGTCATGGGTCCCTTTGCTAGTCTGCAGAACTCTAGAAATCCCTTCTCAGAATATTGTTTTCAAATGCATAAAACATAGTTAGGTCTCAATTAGGGATAATAGTGAATCCCCTAAAGTGGTGACAGTGTTCACATTAGCACTGTATATTCCCACTGGGCTAAAACCAATTACGGTATTTTGAATGATTATAACACCAAACATTGTGAATTCAAAAACATGCAACCACATCATATGATTCATTATTCACGCTAATCTGAGACCTGGGTATAAAATACATAGGATTACAAAGAAAATCAATTATATGGAAATAAAGATGTAATTTTTTTTGCATCCAAGTTCACAGGCCCCTAAAAACTCCACAGACCCTTTGGAGCTCTGTGGATCCCAGGCTAAGATCCCCTGCTCCATGTGATCCATCTTACTTTATAACTGAAAGAAGGAAATGGCAAAGCACTACAGCATCTCTGATAAAAACATGGCAAATGGGGTTATGAAGAGTTGTCATTGTTGCTGTTTGTCCTTCGTTCTCGAAGAGGACCATGACATCGGGGTGATGTCGTGACTTGCACTGAATTGGATTTAAGTGAGGGAGGGCTGTGCAAGGTCGCCAGCCTCACTCTCTCCTCCAGAGCTCTCTGGGTCCAGTGGTGAGATATATTTCAGGACAACTGAAGATAGTCCGGGATGTGTACGGCAATTGGGGTTAAGTGACTTACTCAGGGTCACACAACTAGTAAGTGTCTGAGGTCACATTTTAATTCAGGTCCTCCCAACTTGAGGTCCAGTGCTCTATCCACTGAACCACCTAGCTGCCCCTTTATTAACTGAAAAAGACTCAACAACAAAATTTACAGGTGAAAGACCTCACCAGGGAGAAGTGAAATGGAAGGAGGGGACTCGAACCTGGGTCTACCTCCAACACAGGTGCTTGTACTGCTCCATCATGCTGGCTCTCACGGCATGAATGATTTGGGGAGGGGTGAGAAATTGTCATTAGGACCCACGAGCTCTTCATAGAAGAGACGCTCCATAAATGAGAGATAGACATTGCAGCCCTGGGAAACAGTGCATTACATGACTAAAGCTCAAGGTGATATCCTGGCAAAGTGCTCCCCAGCCTAATCTATAATTGGAAACCTGGGAGTCTGCAAATTGTGGGCTGTGGGAATCTTCTGCCATAAAACTTTCACTCAGAAGCGCCCGGACTCAGCTGAGCAATTAAGAATTCTCTTCAGGAGATCAAAGGACCGGCGGAGGTTATCTCAGGAAGCCTCCTACCCTTGCCAGAGGAAGGCAGGAGTCAGATCTCATTATCCTCATTTTACAGATGAGAAAAAGAGGCTTCCTGGTGACTAAGTTCCTTGCCCCGAGCAAGCAAGCAAAGGGCGAGACCAAGAACAGGCTCTCCATTCACCTTATTCCCAGGCCACCATCTATGGGGGGACCCTCCTCATTCTGCTGGGTTTCTCCTCTGCTGGAATCCTGCATTATTCTTCAAAATTCCAAGTTATCTCATTCTCCTAGACCTAGAATACTATATTGGGCTTTAGAATCTGTCCCCTCTCCCCTTTTTCTCCCCACCCCACCCCCTTCATTTTGCTATTGTTCTTTAGAATTCCACACTGGATTTTAGACTTGGGGAGGAGAGCCACTTCAATGTGCTTGAAGTCTTGTTCTCTGTCCCAAGGGGTTGAAAGTAAATTCTTTACTCAGAGAGACCTGACCTCCTTTACAATGGAGTCTGGTCAAGATGACAGTTAGGCGGGGGCAAGGCTGGAAACTGAAACTTGACCCCAAGTTCTATACTCTTTCTGCTAGCCTCTTAAAAATATAGAAGCACACAAGAAACCCCAGTGCTGGCATTAAATATATATATGTGTGTGTGCGTGTGTGTTTGTAAGGATATATGTTAAATGTATGTATACACACATACATATATGTGTATATATACATATATATTCAATTCAAACAGCATTTATAAAACACCTGGCATAAAAATGCACTAGATAGTGGGTGAGATGCTAAAGATATAAAGACTAAAAATAGATAAATAAAAAGAAGTCTGATCTTAAGGAGTATATCATGTTCTGCTAAAAGGATATAGCATATGTACAGGTAAGTAACTCTATTATATATACACACTAAGTACAAGGTAATTTGGGGAGGTTGGAGCAGCTAGGTGGTGCAGTAGATACAACCCCAGCCCTGAAGTCAGGAGGACCCAAACTCACACACTAGCTATATGGCCCTGGACAAGTCACTTCACCCTGTCTACCTCAGTTTCCTCATCTGTAAAATGAGCTGAAGAAGGAAATGCCAAACCACTCCAGTATCTTTGCCAAGAAAACCCTGAATGAAGTCACAAAGTCAGACGTGACTAAAATGACACAACAACAAAAAATTGGAGTAGAGGGAACCAGCTACTGGGGAAATCAGGAAAATCCTCATCTAAGATACGGCATTTGAGCTTGGCTTTGACGTGAGCTATGGCTTCTAAGACATAGTTGAGGAGAAAACGCCTTGGATCATTGTGCCAAGGCAGGAGATGGAATGTTGCGTTTGGTGAACAACAATTAGACCAGATTAACTAAAACATAGAGCATGTCAGGGGCAGTAACACGTAATTCACTTGGACAGCTGAGTTCCGGACAAATTGCGAAGGGTTCTAAAAGGCAAACGGAGGAACTGGGATTTTATTGTATAGGCAACAAAGAGTCACTGAAGCTTCTTGAATAGGGCAGTGACATGGTCAGACCTGTACTTTAGTCATATCAATTTAGCAGCTTTATGGAAGATGGACTGGAAAAAGAAACAGGCCGGCAGAAAGGAGACCAGGCAAGTAGACCATTTCCATAGAGGTGATGAGGGCCTGCGTAAAGGTGGCTGTAGTATGAATGGAGATGAGAGAGATGCAAGAGATATAGTAGAGAGAGAATTGAGCAGACTTCAGACAGAGGATTTATAAACCACAGGTAGTTCAAAAATTATAGGACTGGACTATATTCTGAGAGTCCATTTGTCAGTCAGTTGTTTAGATCTCTGTCTCTTTCCATAGAAACCATGTAATAATAAGCCTTGCTGAGGCTTCCAACCCAGCCTGCAACTTCCTCCGCTATATGACCCAGCTATAGCAGGATAATAGGCCCAGCAACCTAAAGCTGGACAGAAATCTCAGGCCTCACCTGTCCAGTAATGTCAAACTCAAATAGAAAGGGAAGCCAATAAGGATTCCTAAGGGCTGCATATCTCCTTAGTTTTTAAATGTACCATTATCTATGTTTTATTGTATCTTTATTTTCTTAAATATTTCCCAATTAAGCAGACTATACTTAATGCTTCAGCGGAAGTCAAAAAAGCAGGGGAGGGGCAGCTAGGTGGCGCAGTGGATAGAGCACCGGCCCTGGAATCTGGCCTCAAACACTTAACACTTACTAGCTGTGTGACCCTGGGCAAGTCACTTAACTCCAATTGCCTCACCAAAAAAAAAAAAAAAAACAGGAGTAGCAATCCCTATCTCAGAGCAAAAGCAAAAATAGATCTTGCTGAAAGGTACCATAGATAATGAAGTAATATCAATACTAAACATATATGCAACAAGTGGCATAGCATCTAAATTCTTAGAGGAGAAGTTAAATGAGTTACAAATATTTCCCAATTAGCTGGACGGCACCCAGGAGCATTACAGATTTTGACACCTTTGATGTAGTCCAACTTTCTCATTTTATATACAAAAAGGAAACTGAGGCCCAGAGAGGTTATTACTTGCCCAAGGTCACTTAAGTAGTAAATATCAGAGATGGGATCTGGTATGCCCCCATATGGAAGTCCTCCTCACCCCCTTCACTTGCATGCATTTTATCTATTTGTACTAATCCAGTAGATCCTAATTGTTGGGTCAGGAAATTCATCTAGAAGTCTCCAGGAGCAATTGAGAAAGCAGGGGTTACATCACCCTGCAGCAATTCCAGAAGCAGAAAAAAAAAAAAAAAAACCCATCTCCCAGCTCCTTCCTGTAGGTCTGTGACAAGTGCTTCCTTTTCACCCTCAGGAACACAAAGCACTCCTCCTCCTCTCTTTCCTTCCCCTGGGAAAGCCAAGCTTCCTCTTCTCCAGCCTGCCACAGAATCACAGGGGCTCTCCTCCTCTCTTTCTTCTCGCGAGTACAGAAAGAGCCTCCTTTCCCTTCTCCCAGGGACATGGGGCCTCCCTCTTGCCTGGATCATTACAACAATCCCCTAATTAGACTCTGAGCTCCCAATCTGTCCCCATCGCCAATCTGTTCTGCACACAACTATTACAGTAATCTTTCTAAAAGCACCGCTTCTGAGTTGTCTTTCCCCTGCTCAAAAAGCTTCAGATGTCCTCCCTAACTGCCTCTAGACAGGGATCCTTAACTTGGAAGGAAAGAAGGAGGTCTTTGAATACACACGTGCACATATACACATATACACATACACACATGGACACATGTGTATCTATATGTCTATATAACATGATTATGTATACATATATATATATATATCAGTGTTTTCCTTTGTAATTCAATGTGTTTTATTTTACATATTTAAAAACATCATTCTGAAGAGTCTGTAGGTTTTTTATCAGATCATCAGAATTATTGATAACACAGCATGTATTAAGAACTCCTGCTATGGAATGACATTCCAAAAGGAAGTCTCTCAGAGGTATGAATCTATGGTTTGGTTTTGGTTTGGTTTTGGTGAGGCAATTGGGGTTAAGTGACTTGCCCAGGGTCACACTGCTAGTAAGTGTCAAATGTCTGAGGCCAAATTTGAACTCAGGTCCTCCTGAATCCAGAGCCGGTGCTCTATCCACTGGGCCACCTAGCTGTCCCTATGAATCTACTTTCAGAGCCTTGGGACAGAGAACAGGATTCTAAGCACATGGAATTGGCTCTGCTCTCCAAAGATTTAAACTCCAGTGTAGAATTCTAAAGAGTGACATAGTGCTCAGAATCCCTAGTTTCTATCAAGATTCAACACACATGGCACCTCCTATTATATACTCCTGGCTTGTAATGTGTTCTCTGCCTCCTGAAATTCTTATTCATTTGTTCATCTGTCTACTTGCTTATAAACAGGATCCTGACATCAGCATCTTGGCTAGAGAGCTAAGCTCAGTCAGGACTAGTTTCAAATCCACCCTCAGATATTTACTATATAGGTGACCGTGGGCAAGTCATTTACCTTTTTTTTTTTTTTGGTGAGGCAATGGGGGTTAAGTGACTTGCCCAGGGTCACACAGCTAGTAAGTATCAAGTGTCTAAGGCCAGATGTGAACTCAAGTCCTCCTGAATCCAGGGCCGGTGCTTTATCCACTGTGCCACCAAGCTGCCCCCTGCCTTCTTTTTCTTAGAGTTTTGTGGGTGTCATATCACCCTACCAGACCTTTTTTTTTTAAAAGTAATAAACATCTTTATTTATAGTTTTGGGTTCTAATTTTTATCCCTCCTTCCCCTCCCCCCTCTCTAAGGTGGTAAGCAATCAGATATGGGTTATACATGTATGATTAAAGTCATTTACCTTTTGTCTACTTCAGCATACTCCCTAGGACTTCTCTACCAAATCAGAGATGGGTTGTGATTTGCCCTGCTGGAGAGAATTCCCACCATGGGAATTCCTCATTCCCACAAAAATCACATATCCTTCTATCATTCCCTCAGAGAATGCAAGTTCCTCAAGGGTAGAAAATATTTTTCTTTTTAATTTTCTTTCTTTTCTTTTCTTCTCTTTTCTTTTCTTTTTTTCCATAACCCTAGTGCTAAGAAGCATCTTCTTCATCATAGACAATTAATGAAAACCTACTTGTTGATCAAATTAAGGGATTGAGAAGCCGTCTCCTCTCATCCCTCTTGCATAGCGGCTAAAGGGGCCTCTTCCTTCCCCTTCCCTTAGAGGGCCAAATGGGCACTTCTCCCCCATTGATACAGAGTCCTCTCCATTTTGTCCTCCTCCAATAGGAACCTCCCCCATCCCTCTTTCCACAGGAAAGCCACTTCTGCCTTTTCACACAAGGATATTAGGCCTCCCCCTTTGCCTTTCTCCCACAGGAATAGAAGGACTTCATCTCCTCCCTTCTTTCACAAGGACAGAGGGCTTTCTCTTTATGGGTCTGGAGGGATTCCCTCTCCCTCCCTACTCCCCCCCACACTTTTGGCTGCCTCCTCCATCACAGCAACTGCAAGAAAAGGCTTTCTTAGTAGAAGGGAAGAGTAGCAGCAGGAATGATGTGGGGGGAAGACTTGTTCCCACTGTGACTTCTTTCTTGTTTTTTAGTGAGGCAATGGGGGTTAAGTGACTTGCCCAGGGTCACACAGCTAGTAAGTGTTAAGTGTCAGAGGCTGAATTTGAACTCAGGTACTCCTGACTCCAGGGCCAGTGCTCTATCCACTGTGCCACCTAGCTCCCCCCCCCCCACTGTGACTTCTGTAAGAGCTGCTCCCAAGCCAGATCCTGGGGCCTTAGGGGCTGCCTTCAGACTTTCTCTCTTGCTTTCTGCTTGCAGGCTCACCAAAGTGCCATTTAATTGGCTACACCTAATGATTTTATCTTTGTGGTTTTAAGAAACCAAACCATCAAGACAGAGAAAACCAACCAACCACTCCTCCCCCCCACCCAAAGTAAGAAGGAGAATCAGCTGCAAAAGTCCCAAGGAGAAACCAGAAATGCAGCTTAGCATTGAAATACAACAGTATTTCCTACTTTGTGGCTCCCCAAACAGAGAAATACCTTCTCAAATGCTAGAGGATTCTGCCAGGTTTAAAACATCAGGATGTAGGCCTTCAGGAGGAAAGGAAGAATTCACTCAAATTGCATCTCAGCACAAAAGTCCCTTGGAGCCAGTCAGTTCCCTAAAGAATATTCCATATGAAGGAAGAGAACCCAAATGCTGGCTGTGGACACAACTATTCCTTGCCTTAACCTTGTGCACCCTGGAATGCGCATGTGGACCAGTGGCAAAGATAACATAATGTCAGCTATGTATGTGTATATTGCTTCAAGGTTTGCAAAGCACCTTACATATATCACCACCTTTAATTCTCACAACAACCCTGTGGCATTTCATGGATTAAGGAGAAGGCCCTGGGGAGGAAACTCCTCCTACCCATGTAGCTCATCACCTCTTGTGGGATTTAAAGATTTAGAGAGATGCCTCTGGCACTGAGATGTTAGGTAACCTGCCCGGGGTCACACAGCCATTAAGTGTCAGCAGTGGAACTTGAGCCCAGCTCTGCCTGGCTCCAAGCCAGCTCTCTATCCAAGATGCCATTTGGCCCCTCCTACAAATGAGAAAATAGTCATGACTGACATTCTAACAGGGTTTTCCACATGTCATCTCTTTGGATAGTCACAATGATAGATGGCATGGGTATTATTATCCCCATTTTACAGATGAGAAAACTAATACCCAGAGCGCTAAAGCACCTGACCCAATGTCAAACAGCTATTTTAGCAGCAAACCTCAGGTCTTCTGGTGCCAAAAACAATTCTTTTTCCACTATATCCTAGCTGCTTCTGGCATGGAGTCCTTAAATCTGAGTTCTCTAGCCACCTAATGGGCCAAGGCAGGAAACAAAAGTGGGATTGGAAAGGTAAAGGGTGTGGATTAACCTATAGGAGAGGCAGCATGTGCCAGTGGGGGACAGTAACATTCCTGAAAAAATAAATGTGCTGGGCCTAGGACATGGGGGAGGAGAAGAAGAGCCAATCCCCCCCTTCTCCCTCCACTGGGCAGGGCCCCGCGGATCAATCGCACTGCATCCCCAAGCATAATTTTTCTCCAGGGTTCATCAGGTTACAATGAAAAGGGCAGCTTAAAAGTAGAAAGAAGTCACCAGTGAACAGCTGCTGAGACATATGGGAATATAGAAAGGGGAGGCCAAATCTATTGCTTCTTCAGCATCCATGAGCTCATCCTATTTTTAAAAAGTTCAGATCTTTTCTTCCTGCAAGGGTCCATCATGTTCAGGTTTTAGATTTCGATCTGAGAGAGACCTCAGAGGGCAGCTGGTCTGACCTCTTTATTTTAGAGATGAGAACACTTAGACCCAGATAGGTTTAGTGTTCTGCCCAAGGTCACGCGTGGCAACACCTGGATTTAAATAGGGGTCGTCTGATTCCAAATCCACATCCTTTGCGGTGTTCTTGTTCTCCTTTTTGCAGCCTTGTTCTCCTTTTACTCTCTTGAGGGACAGCTCAGCCATCAACAGCCCAAAGCTTCCATGCTAGCCACCTTCCGCTCTGGAAGCTGTGGATCAATCTGCAGTGCCTTAGCTTTCTTGCTCTGAATGCTCTTGGCTTCAACCAGACAAGGTTCTCTTCCTCCTAGTGCTCTGGAGAGAGCCCTAGACCTAGAGTCAGAAAAACCTGCATTTAGCTCTGCAGACTTCGGGCAAGTGATTTCCCTGAACCTCAGTTTCTTAATCTGTAAAAGGGTGGAAGCGGGGATGTGCTGATTGAACTGTAAGGTCCCTTCCAGCTCAGACATTCTGTGATCTAATATGGGTTGGGAGGGTCTAAGTGTGGGATACATATTTCTGAGCAAACAGTTCTAATCCTTGACATCATCTCACTTCGGGTCTCCTTAGCCACCCAAGAGGCCCCTTCTCACACAATGCCTGGGCATCTGTTCAGCACTGACTCAGGGTGAAACAGGTCCCTCATTGAATCATGAACACTGGCTCATACATTTTGGCACTCCTTGGTGTGGGGCTGAGCAGGGCACAGAATAAGACTCTTCTGAACCACACAAAGTATTCTTGGCATTGCTGCCAAGGGGCCACCTCACAGAAAAAAATGAGATCTAGGAAGGGAGGGGAGGAAAAGTGAGCTCGGTGTATCCAGCTAGAGTCAAAAGAGCTGGTTTCCATTCTACGAGGTGGCTCAGTGGGTAGAGTCCTGGATCAGTCGATCAACAAATCAATCGATAAACATTTGTCAAGTGCCCACTAAGGGCCAGGTACTGTGCCAGGAGCTGGATAGACTTGAGTTCAAATTCCACCTCAGAAACTTCTGCAACCCCAGACAAGTCACTTCATTTCACTAAGTCTCAATTGCCTCATCCGTAAAATGAGGATAATAATTTCACAGGGCCATTTTGAGGGTCAAATGAGATAATTTTTGTTAGCTGTTTTGAATACCTTAAAGCACCATATAAGGGGAAGCTAGGTGGCCCAGGGGATAGAGAACCTGGAGTCAGGAAGATCTGAGTTCAAAACCGACCTCAGGCACTCACTGGCTGTGTAACTGTGGGCAAGTCACTTTACCCTGTCTGCCTGAGTTCCTCATCTGTCAAATGAGCTGGAGAAGGAAATGGCAAACCAGTCCAGTACCTTTGCCAAGAAAATCCCAAACGGGGTCAGGGAGTTGAACACAACTGAAACGACTCAACAACAATAATACTATATAAATGTGACTGACTATACCTCTTCTTCTCTCTAGAACTCGGTTTCCTGCTCTGTACAACCATGGGTGGGGGCGGGGAGGTAGGGAGGGCGGTAGATAGAAAAGAAGTCTAAATTCCCAAGACAGCAGCAAATGTGGAGTTAAGAAATCCTGGGTTCAAATCTAGCCTTCCATGCTTCCTGGCTGGGTGACCAAGTCACATAACTTTGTAGGGCCTCAGTTTCTTCACTGTAAAATAAAGGGGTTGACCTGGACATTCTCAAAGGCCCTCTCCACTGGCTCATTTTCCACCAGATTCACATTCTAAAGAGCTTCCTGCAGGCTGGAGAGGTCAGTATTACATTTTTTCCCCTTGTGCTCTCAGTCTCCTGTAGGTGGCGCCATTGAGTTGAAAGGAAACCAAATAATTTCCCGTCTCTTTTTACTAGATACAAGGATCTCAAATAGTGATAAAGTAAATGACTTGTTTACCTGTTGCAGAGAGATGCCCAAGAGTGGTAGACTGTTTTCCTAAACTGCTAATTGTTCTACTTCCATCTTCACCTCCTTAGTACCTCAGGTTAGTTCTTATTCATTTACTTATTCGATTCAATCCACTTTAATAAACATTCTGATGGGGGGAAAAGAATGGTGCCCATCCAGGTTACAGGGTGGACTGTGATTGGAGCAAAGGAGAGACAAATTAAGCATTCTAGGAAATTTAATGGGAGAGATCACTTTTAGTGAAAGGGCTCAAGGAAGGCTTCGTGGAGGAGGTGGCATCTGAGCAGGTTCTTGAAGGAAGAAAAAAAATCCAGTAAATGGACAAGGAGAAAGTGGATTCCAGGCAAAGGTGTGGCAGTAAACATTTAACAACCTGCTTTTTGAAGGAGGGAGGGGGGATGTCCCCACAATACACTTTCATCATGAACATTTTCTCCATCACATTCTCAAGTCTAGACAATTAACAAAACATGCATCAAGCCCTGATTTGTAGCATTTGCTAATAGATGAGGTATAAATGCTCATACTGAAAATTTAACAATTGGCTCTTGCTAGTAGGAATTGGTTCCAGCATGTCCCTGACTCCAGGATTGGGTAAAGCACTTAGGTAAGGCACTGGGAGAGTATAGGATGTGATTGCAGAACAGTTAGTGGAGCAGCTTGGCATAAAAGGCAGGGAGGTAGAAGGGAAGGTGTGCTGGATTTGCTGTGGCAGAGGACCTGGGTTTAGGTTCCTATTTCTTCCTTTGTGTAAGTCTCTTAACCTAGTTAGGCCAGAGTTTCGTTAGCTGTAAGATAAGGGGACTGCCAAGATCATCTTGAAGGTCCTTTTTAGCAGGCAGATCTAAATATAGAATGTGTGAAAGTAGAGGAAATGAAAGGAGGCTGGAAGGATTCCTGGGGCCCCACTCAATTTTTTTTTTTTTTTTTTGCAGGGCAATTGGGGTTAAGTGATTTGCCCAGGGTCACACAGCTAGTAAGTGTCAAGTGTCTGAAGCCGGATTTGAAGTCAGGTCCTCCTGAATCCAGGGCCGGTGCTCTATCCACTGCGCCACCTAGCTGCCCCAGCAATATTATTTTATAGGTAATAGGGAGCCACCGAAGTCAATAAGCATGTATTAAACACCTACTTATGTGCCAGACACAGTGCTAAGTGCTGGGGACTCTCTAGGAGCTCACAGTCTAATGGGGGATGACAACATGCAAACAACTATGTACAAACAACATGTATACTGGATAAATTAGAAATAATTCACTGAGGGAAGGCACTAATACTAAGGGAGAACAAGAAAAGATTCCCATAGAAGGTGTGATTTTGGTTGTTGTCAATTCGTTTAAGTCACATCCTGTTCTTTGTGACCCCATATGGGGTTGCCTTGGTAGAGATACTGGAGTGGTTTGCTATTCCCTTCTCCAGCTCACTTGACAGATGAGGAAACTGAGGCAAACAGGGTTAAGTGATTTGCCAGGGTCGGTCTGGCCCTGTGTCTGAAGCCAGATTTGAACTCAAGAAGGAAGATGAATCTTCCTGAGTTGCAATTATATCTACTGTGCCACCAAGCTGCCCGATTTTATCTGGAACTTGAAGAAAACCGGTGAAGTCACAAGACAGAAATGAAACCAGAGAAAATGCCCAGAGTCTAGAGTGTAACATCTTGTTTGAAGGATAGGAGGGAGGCCATTGTCACTGGATTGAAGAGAGTGTGGAGGTGATTAAGGTGCAAGAAGACTGGAAGATTAGTCAGACTTTGTACTTTACAAAGATTGGTTTGACAGTCGAGTAGAGGATGTACTGCAGTGGGGAGAGACTTGTGGAAGGGAGACCTAATATGAAACTGTTATAGTAGTCCCAGCCTTAATGAGGTGGTAGCCTGTACCAAGGCGGTGGCATTGTCAGAGAAAAGGAGGGGTGCATACTGCAAATGTTGATTCAACAGGACTTGGCAGAGGCAGCTAGGTGGCACAGTGGATAAAGCACTGACCCTGGATCTGGCCTCAGACACTTGACACTAGCTATGTGACCCTGGGCAAGTCACTTAACCCTCATTGCCTCACAAAAAAAAAAGGACTTGACAACAGATTGGATATGGGAAGGGAGAAAGTGTAAGAGGAGAGAGACAGAGACAGAGAGAGACAGAGAGGACTTGAAGATGACACCTAGGTTGTGAGCCTGGGTGGCTGGGAAGCTGGTAGCATCCTTGACAATAATAGGGAAGTATAGAAGGGAAGAGGATTTAGGGGGAAAATAATGAATTCAGCTTTGGGCATGTTAAGTTTAAGATGTCTACAAGACATTCAGCTTAAGAAGTTTAATAGACCTCTAAAAGTTAATACTTGGTAGACTAATAGTTAATAGACCTCTAATAGTTAATTTAAAAGTTAGAGATGTGAGTTTAGGGGTTAAGGCTATTCAGTGAAGCAGTTACTACCTTGACCTGTGAGGTACATTAAAAAAAAATAATAAAATAAAATAAGACCCAGTCTCTGCCTACTAAGACCTTATGGTCTACGTGAAGAAATTTAATAGATTATAGATATAACATATATATATATATACATATATATATATATAAAATATGTGTGTGTATGAGTGTGCATGTACATATATATACATATATATGTGAGTATATATAGACATACAGATATATAACTGAAGAAGACAAGCTATCTGGCACAGCTAATTTGTGCTTTGACAAGTTCACAGGAAGAAGAGATTACTTTTGGCTGGAGTGATAAGGAAAGACTTCAGAATAGAAACGAGAGGAGATGAGACTTGAGGAATAAGATTTTTATAGGCAGATAAGTAAGAGAGAAGGAAGAGGGTATTTCAGGCAGAGGGAACGCCATAAGCAAAGACAACTAGAGACTAGAAAAGCCAGGTAAACTTATGAAATAGAATGTGGATGGTTTGGCCTACATAGAGCATTTCTACAGAGGAATAGTGAGGAATCGACTTGGAAAGGTAGATTGCTGACAGTTTATGGAGGGTATTGAACCTCAGGCCAACAATTGTAGACTTTATAAAGAGGACACTAGGGAGCCACCGATAGGTTTGATCAGAGTAGGGAGGAGGGTTTTTTGTTTGGTTTTTTGGTTTTTTGTGGGGCAATGAGGATTAAGTGACTTCCCCAGAGTCACACAGCTAGTGTCAAGTGTTTGAGCCTGGATTTGAACTCAGATCCTCCTGAATCCAGGGCCGGTGCTTTATCCACTGTGCCACCTAGCTACCCTGGTTTTTTGTTTTTGTTTTTGTTTTTTTACTTATCACCTTGTATTGAGTTTGAGTTTTTCCAATTGGATAGATCTGGTAGCTTTGGAAATCAAGCAAGCAACCATCTATTAAACACCTATGATGCACCCAGCCCTGTGGAAAGCCCTGTGGAGGAGATACAAAGATATAAAAGATATAGACTCCGCCCTCTGCGAGAATCCTGTAGCATAACTGAGGAGAGGAGGCATCTGGAAATGTTTTCTGGAGCCAGGAGTTTCTCAAAGGAAATAGATCATAGGAATATATGTGTGTGTGTATGTATATGTGTGTGTGTATGTGTGTGTGTGTGTGTGTGTGTATGTATATGTATATATTTAGAGCTTGAGGGGACCTTAGAAGTCATCCAGATCAATGCCCTCATCTTACATTTGAGGAAACTGACTCTCAAAGAGCCCCATGAATGTCAAGGAAAGGCAACCAGCATTTATTAAGTGTTCACTATGATCCAGGAACTATGGTGAGCACTGGAAATACAAGTAGAATCAGAAAAAAAAAGGCAGTCCCTGCCTGAGTGGAGGAACCCCAATACATAAAAGGGATGCTTGAAATCAGGGAGCTTGATGGGGAAAGTCTCTGCCCAGGGGCATGGTGTGGAAGTCTGCAGAGTCAGAAGCTGAGCCAAGAGGGGAATGAAGGTTGGGGATCCTAGGCCTGCGCCCCAAAGGGGAACCCCCAGAGGTACCCACAAATGGAAGAAGGGAATTAGCAGGGGTGGAGGGATGCTCCAAGGGAGAGAATGTCCCAGGAACTCAGGGAAGTTCCGAGGTGATATGGCAGCTGAGGAATGCAGCCAAGTTCAGAAAAAAAGCATTTATTAAGAACTTATGATGTGCCAAACACTGTGCTAAGGGGTGAGGATACAAAAAAGAAAAAGAAGCCGGTCCCTACTTCACAAGGAGCTCGCATTAAAATCAGAAGAGAGAAACTATACAGATAGGTTCAGCTGCAGCAGAAAGGGAAAGGCCTGCCTTATCATGGTCAGGAGTCCTTACCTTAATAATCATTAGGGGACTTTATCTCTCAAGAAAGGGAGCCTGGAGGAAAGCAATCAATCAATGAATTCATCAGTAAAGACTTCCTAAGAACATACTATGTTCCAGGCACTGTTCTAAGTGCTGGGGATCCAGAAAGAAGGACAAGACAGTCCTGGCCTTGAGGAGGTTCCAGTGTAATTGGAGACATCATCATTGGGAAGGGAGAGTGGTCCTGAGGGTCAGAGTGGAGCAGGGATTGTTCACTCTCTGAGCTAGATGGAAATGAGGAGTCCAGCCAGGATTGTAAAGGGGGAAGAGGGCATTGTCAGGAAGTATGGGAGTTGGGGAAGGAAGGCAAACCTGGGAAGAGGGAGAGCAACGTTTTTCTTTTTGCCTCCTCTCCCTATCAAAGCAAAGCTAAGAGGGAATGGAAACGGGTAGATCCATTCCCTCAAAGGATGGGAAAACAAATACAAGGAAACAAAATAATTGATAGATAAAAAGATCATCCTTCAAGGGTCCTTGGTTTGGGTGGGCTCTCTAGTGTTGTGCTATTACTATTACTAATAGCAACAGTAATACTAATAAAGTTCTATGAGCCTCCTGTTGGGGCATTAGCTATTGTCATAGAAAGCACTTACATTGAGGGGACTCTCAGGACAGGTTTGTGTGAGACAGAAGCAGAAAGTGACTTAGAGTCTTCAGCCTCTGTTCTTCTCACTTTGTACTGCCAGAAAAATAAAAAATCTGCCCAGAGAAAATCCCACGGAAAGAACCTGTCCCTAAGAACACTTGTCCAGTGGGAACAATCTTTCGTTGGGGATGTAGAACTTCCTGTCCCCAGCAGTGTGCAAGAGATTTCCCAATCAAGTGACTTCAGAGTCATACTGCTCTGTTGCCCTGGTAAATCATTTCCATTTCAAACCAGTGAAAAACGCCTGGTATGTAGCAAGCACCTCCTAATCACAAGATCTAGTGGCCCCTTTTGAGTTCTCATTCTCCTTGACCTCTCTAAAATATCCAAGATGGCAGACTTACCCTCTGCTACCCCATAACCTCTCTTCCTTGTGCTTCAGAAATAACACATTTTCCTGGATCTCTTCTTACATTCCTAACTCATCTATTTAACTAATTTAACCCAACTCAATTCAGTTCATTAAACTTTTATTAAATGTCTGCTATGTAGATGTAGTTCCTGCCTAACCAGTAAAATTCAAATTTCTTTGCCTGTCATGGTAAAAGCAGCAGTAGGTGATATTTATTTAGTACTTTGAGGTTTACAAAGGATTTTTCTCATGACAATCTTGTGAAGTAAGTAATATTAACATGATTGTCCTATTTTATAGAAGAAGAAACTGAGAATCAGTGTATTATTCAGGGAAAAATCTTGGAACTATTTTAAGATAAGGAATTCCTGAAAATCATTAATGGCATAATAGATAGAATTCTGGGCAGTATGACATACTAGATAGATTGCCAAACGTAGTTCAGAAGTTCAGATCAAATATTACCTTGGATACTTAATAGCCATGTGACTGTGGGTAACTCAGCTAACTTCACTTTCCTTATTTGTAAAATGGGAATAATAATACTTGAGTTACAAAATCCCTTGAGGTTATTATCAATATCAAATGAAATAGCACATCAAGTATTTTGCAAACTTTAAAGTTTATATAAATATCAGTTATTTTAATTCTTATAGTCTGCAGACCTGAGTTTAAATTCTGCCTTGGACATTTTCTACCTGTGTAGGCATAGATGATTTAGTTTAATCCCACAGAGCCTCAGTTTCCTCATCTGTGAGGTGGGAATAAAATTTGCAACTACCCCACCTCATAGGTTAACTATGAGGAAAGTCTTTGGCAAACCTTAAGATGCTATTACTAATGTGAGTAATTATTATTTTAATAATAATTATTATTATTATTGTTGTTATATGAAAGTTCTCATCTTTTCAACAAAGATAGAAATGGCTCTAGTACAAGTCATCTTACAACTCTTTACATTTAATAATCTATGGGCTATTGAATAAAAGTTGTAAATTATAAAAAGTTGTAAAATAAAAGACTTTCTCTATGCTCATTGAAAGTATCCTTAATATAGCTCTTAGAGCAAACAGGTTGTGGTTGTTCATCCTTCATTTTCAAAGAGGATCAATGACATCAGCAGGGGGGTTGTCTTGGCTTGCAAGTGAATTGGATTTAAGTGAGGCAGAGCTGTGCAAAGTCATCAGCCTCGTTCTCTCCTCCAGGGTCATTTGAGTCCAGTGGCAAGACATAGCTCAAGATGTCTGATGATGGCTCTGGATTCAATGGGAGGCCATGACCTTTTTAAAATAAGGTCTTTCCCAGGTATCAGTTTGTTTGAGGAAATGTCCATTCAATAATTAAAGGCCAGGTAAGAATTGAGGCAAAAGATGGCCTAGTTTGGAAATTGCCTATATAAAGGCAAGCCAACACCCTCTCTGCAACTTAATTGGAGGAGGAGATATATAGGGGTTGCTAAGTTCAGAGAATGAGGCATGACTGATATGGAGTCTTCCCTCCCCCCCAAAAAATGGAGGCTTTAGGAAGAGGGAGGAGGAGCCTACAGGAACACAGTTAGACAGCTGAGGCATAGTGGTATAGTTGGGAGAATCAAGGAAGTGGGAAGAAATGAGGACTGTGGGGACACTTGAGAAAGGGAGACAAGTTAGAAGACTTTTGCAGTAGGCCAGGCAAGAGGTAGCAAACAGATTGACAGCAAGTATAATTGTACCTTATCCTATTGCCACATGACTTTGATTTCATCTGCTAGGTCCCTATATTCTGAAAGTGTTTTGTTTCATGGAAGTGTAGAGATTGAGTATTTGACATTGGCAATTTCTATCAAAAATGTTCTTAAGTCTTTAATTGAACTATATTACATAAGGGTAATTATAATCTATAATCACATTCCAGTAGAGTATATTGTTTGAGTTCCCAAAGATATTTCCAGGTCTTTATTTGCAGTATAGGGCTTTGTTATCTGTCAGTCCATGAAAGATAATGAGCTTCTGATTCTAACCACCAGACCAAGCCTTTGTAGTTATTTGGTAGACACTAAACCGGCAGCCTTTAGCGATGCACAACTTCTACAAATTCCTTGCAAAATCCACACTGATCCCTAAGTGCAAGATTTTTAAGTATAACCCTTCAGTCATTTCTGGAATCAATGTCCTGATCTTGAATGGCCATTATAAACCCTTCTGATCCATGAACAAATCCACGTGACTCAGCTGTTTGCTCAAAACTTCCTTATTGAAATAATTTTGGCTGAGTTCAAGCAGATGTCACCCACAGAGGACCTTGTGATGCCTCTCTTGGCTACTGTTCCCTAGGCTCTATTTGGAGGAAAACCACTCTCAGTTACATTTGACAAATCTGATGCCATATACATTATGTCAGACTTTATTATTGTTCAGTGAAGTGATGCCCCTTGTTCCAAAGTTACTGCTATAGAGGTTTTTTTTAACCTGATATCATGTTCTGAGAAGAGAAAGAGAAGAGAACAAGCATTTATTGTGTCTACTATATGCCAAGTACTGTGTTAAACATTTTAAAATATTTCATTTGACCCTTACAACAACTCTATGAGGTAGGTGCTTGTTATTATTCTCATTTTACATACAAGGAAACTGAGGCAAACAGTGTTTAAGCAATTTGCTTAAAATCAAACTATTGTTAAGGGACTGAGGTTTGATTTGAACTCTGGTCTTCCTGACTCCAGACTGAGAGCTCTATCTACCTACTAAGAATCAAATGACCCAGGGGCAGCTAAGTGGCACAGTGGATAGAGCACCGGCCCTGGAACCAGGAGGAGCTGAGTTCAAATCTGACCTCAGATACTTGACACTCACTAGCTGTATGACCCTGGGCAAGTCACTTGACCTCAATTGCCTTGCAAAAAAAAATCAATTGACCCTCTGACCATAGTGAATGAATGAATCAAAGAATGAATGAATGAATGTATTAATGAATGACTGAATGAAAAGTGTTAAGTGCTCACTACATCCAAAGCACTGAAAAAGACAGTGGAATACAAACAGAAAAGGCAGTCCTTACTGTAAAGGAACTCATGCTCTAGATGGGAAAATATCATATATATATATATTATATATAATGTATACATATATACACATGCATATATATATATATATATATATATATATATATATATATATATATATATATGCGTTTTCAGCTGCAAGACAGCTGGAAAGACTTCATGAGCTTTATGGTGCAGAGGAAAAACAAATAGCATCTCTATTAATGAGGCCTTATCAGTTTTTGATGTGTAAACATTTATTTGATAGGACCAAGGACTTTGATCATGAGAACTTTCCTTTCTGTGTCTTCAGTAGCTGTGGCTGCTTAGGAAGCAGGTTCTGGAGCTCCTGCAGAGGGAGTTGTCAGTTCATATCTCCCCAAGGGTTGTTTCCATGAACTATGGTTGTGGAAGCCTGGGAGGACAGATGGATGGTCTGAGGATGCTAATATTCCCAGGTCTCTTGGACTTACCTGTCATCACTGGTTGTTGGTAGTCACTGCAAAGATGGTGAGCCCCTTCTGCACAAAAGTTGTTCTTCTCAACAGTGACTGTAAGCATTGACCTAGAAGCAGTGGCAGTGGCCTAGAGGACACTACCATCACCTAGGCTCTTGGGTACATTGTCCTGTAACCCAGTCATTCATATTTCAAGAGCCCAATTTACCAGCATTTCAAGTTTCTACCAAGCCTTCCCAGCTACCCTAACAGTCTGAGGGGAAAAAAAAGTCCACGTTGTATATCACTCTGAGATGATTACTATTATTGTTACTGTTGTTGGTATCACTGACTCAGTTTCTAGATATCCTTTAAAACAAAACACAAATGTAATTATCTTTCTCCATAATCCCCATCTATGGTAGTAGACCTTTTCCCAATTATTATTTACACAACACTTTGTCTACCCTTCTGTAACAGACCTGTCATGCCTTTTTTTCTTTCTTTCTTTCTTTCTTTCTTTTTTTTTTTTGTGAGGCAATTGGGGTTAAGTGATTTGCCAAGGTCACACAGCCAGTAAGTGTTAAGTGTCTGAGGCCGGATTTGAACTCAGGTACTCCTAACTCCAGGGCCATTGCTCTATCCACTGTGCCACCTAGCAGTCCCATGCCTTCTTTTTCTTAGAGTTTTGTGGGTGTCATATCACCCTACCAGACTGTCAAGCCTATGAAGAGGGTCTGTGTCTTAGCTAAATGTATTGTGAGAAAATAATTATTAATAATGGATTTCTTGGGGGACACAGGGACTCAGTCTTAGGTTTCTCTCTTTACCCCCATCTTCAGAAAGCATAGTTCTTAGAAACTTCAGCTAATCTCTTTTGGGACCAGCCCAGGAACCCATAGACTGATCAATAGAAATGGAGATAGAAACCACACCTATTTGAATGTGTCTTTG
Organism: Dromiciops gliroides; assembly: GCF_019393635.1. NCBI lineage: Eukaryota > Metazoa > Chordata > Mammalia > Microbiotheria > Microbiotheriidae > Dromiciops > Dromiciops gliroides. Next base: position 107,699,690 of record NC_057861.1, read on the forward strand.
CCCTCAGAGGGTTTCTCTACTAGATCTTGATGTCATCAACTAGAGCTCATTTTACTATGGGCCACTCTCAGGTCATGTCAATTAATGGAATTGAATGATGCTAGCCAATTAGCTTTGATCAGTATGTAAAAGCCACCTCTATCAGAAGAGGAAAAGGACAGACCATGATGTGAACGTCATTCTGGGTCTCACTCGAGAATGGCAAGGCTGTCCAGTTGGTGAATGCTCTCATCTTTAGGTAATGTAGGGCTTCTGAACTCTGCTTGGGACCATGTGCTCTCTCTTACAGACAATATGGCGCTGAGGGTTTTTCAGCTTGTGTTAAATGTGATAAATGCTCTCCTAGTATTTAATATACTCTATCAAATGCTCAGTATGTAAATGGGTACAATAGCCATTAATTTATAAGTAGCAATATTTTAGAAAAAGCCAGCCTGGTTCCTCAATAATTTAGCTTATAAAATAGTTAGCCCAACAATAATTTTTTAAAATACAGTATTGTGGCAGATAAAGGGTGAAATCCCCTCAGTATTTCCCAGCACCTAACACAAAATATGTGATCTACACAAAATAGTCATTTTATATGCCAAGTCACATCAACAAGCATTTGTATACATATTCATTATACATGGTGGCGGAATTTATTTGAATTCAACTTAAGACAAAGAATAGCAAAGCAGTCTTAAAAATTGAAAGTGAAATTCCATCTGCCTCCAAGCCCTGAGAGATGAGAATTTCAGACCTTGGTTGTTTCCTCTCTGTGCACTTTAGCCTAACAACTACTCTACCTCGTAGGCCCCTGTCTCTCATAAAACAGAAATAACCATATGGAACATCATGAGTAAACATATTCTTGGTACCACAGTTCAGAAACCCACAGCTATGATTTTGGGGGTTTTTATGGGACCCCTTGAGTCTCAAAGGCCTCATAACTTTTTAGAACCTTGTTGAGATGTGCTACATTTCTCTCCCACATACCTCCTCATCACAATTCTCTTAGGAAGAATGAGATAAAATAACGAATGGATGTCTTTCTTCATATATCTATGGTGTACATCAGTGCCCTAACATGTCAATCACTCAAGTAACAAACATTTATTCAGCTATTATTACATGTTGTTAAGCACTGGGATACAAAGAGACAGCAAAAATAGGCCCTGTCCTCAATGACCTTATTCTATTATATGTAAATAAGAACATAATTTGTAAATCCAGAGTAGATAGAAGTTAACTTTAAAGGGATGGCACTAGCTATCCTGAGAGAAAGGTTTCCCAGAGGAAGTAGTGATTGAACTGAATCTTAAAGGAATCCAGATATTCTAAGATTCAGGGCTTGCAGGGAGGGCATTTCAGGCATGGGAAACAGCCAGTGCAAATACATAGAGATGGGAAATAGTGGGTTTTTGGTTTTGGTTTTTTGGTTTTGGTTTGGGGTTTTTTTTGGTTTTTGCAGGGCAATGAGGGTTAAGTGACTTGCCCAGGGTCACACAGCTAGTAAGTATCAAGTGTCTGAGGCCGGATTTGAACTTAGATCTTCCTGAATCCAGTGCTGGTGCTCTATCCACTGTACCACCTAGCTTCCCCAGGAGATAGTGTTTTATGCAAGGAACAGCCAGAAAGCCAATATAACTAGCTTGCAGCATGCCGAGAAGGCAGTAGAATGGCAGAATGTCAGAAAGGTAGGAAGGGGTTAAGTTGTAAAGAGCTTTAAGTGACAAAGGATTTTATATTTGATCCTGGAACTAACATGAAACCACTGGATCAAATAAAGTCCTTAAAATAGTTCATGGCTCATTGCAGGCACTTAATAAATGCTTGCTCTCTTTACCTTCCTTCTCTCTTCACTGAGGGGCAGAAATCAGAGCAATAAGTCACACTGAGGTCAAAAGTACCCACGATATTGATTTCTGAATTTAAAAACTGAAGAGCCAACTCAGACTCCAGATGAAAACACCATTAGGCAGGTGAAAGCTAGTAGCTGATGTCTATTTCCATTGATGTTCAGTCATTTTTCAGGTATGTCCAACCCTTTTTGATCCCATTTGGAGTTTTCTTGGTAGAGATACTGAAGTGGTTTGCCCTTTCCTTCCCCAACTGATCTGACAGATGAGGAAACTGAGGCAAACAGGTTTAAGTGACTTATTCAGGATCACAGAGCTAGTAAGTGTCTGAGGCCAGATTTGAATTCAGGAAGACTCATCTTCCTGACTCCAGGCCCAGCACTCTATCCCCTGCACTGCCAAGCTGCCTGCTATTTCCATAGCAAGGTCATATATACATATAATATACGGCCTTCTTCTTATCTTCTTGAATGTGTCCAAGAAGTCATGTTCAGATACAAGCAGAGCTTTTGATTGCATCACTCTATTGGAAGGCAATGTACATCAGTCAGTAAAGCTATTACGGTTCTGAGTCAAGTTGCCCTGGAGAAAAGTGCTTGATCCAGAGGAGCTAGAATGAGTTCGAGGGGATCACCAGGGACCAATAATGGTAAAATGCCTCCCATGCTAACTACTTGTCCTCACTGCAAGGCCGACTCTGGTCTGGTAATAGATCAGGCACTCAGTAATATAATTTTAATAGATCCCACATACCCCACCAACGTGTGGCAATTTATCATAGACTGAAACCCCTCAGAAGATACTGAGGACACCCAGGAAGATAATGAAAGTCAGTTTGGAAGATAAAATTCCTTTCAATGAGGTGAACAAGGTTTTCCACTGAAGGATCAATACAGATAAATAACTTACTAAATATACTCAATCAACTAGCATCTCTTAAGTGCCTACTATGTGGTAGGCACTATCCTGGGAACACACACAAAAAAGCAATAAGAAATTAAAAAATATAAAGACCCTTCTCTAAAGGTGATTACTATGTGAAGGAGGAGCTCACAATGGGGTGTATGGAGAATAATTCTGGACTTGGAGTATAAAGAATGTGAATTCAAATCTAGCTTCTGATATTTATTAATTGGGTAGCCATGGGCAACTCACTTGACTTCTTTAGGCCTCCATTTTCCCATTTATAAAATGAGTATTATAATAACAGTACCTATTTCATGGGGAATTAGGGGGATCAAATGGGATAATGCAAAGGTTTGTCAATGTTAAGGCTACTCAAAGATTAAATACTATTTATAATTACCTTACAGGTATGTAACATTTTGCATTTATAATGGTTTGTATCCCCAGCATCTAACACAGGACCTGGTACATAGTGTTGTTGTTATTCAGTCATTTAAGTCGTGTACAACTCTTTGTGATTGCATCTGGGCAGAAATATTGTAATGGTTTGGCATTTTCTTCTCCAGCTCATTTTACAGATGAGAAAACTGAGTTAAACAGGGTTAAGCGTCTTGCCCAGGGTCACATAGCAAATAAGTGTCTGAGGCTGGATTTGAACTCATGAAGATGAGTCTTCCTGACTCCAGGCCCTGCAACTCAATCCACTGTATCACCTAGCTGCCCTATAAGTACACACATAGTAGGTGCTTAATAAGTATTTAGTTGATTATGTAACTAAATTTGATCCCGCCAGCAACCCTCTAAGGTAGAAAAGGAAAGTATTACCTTTCCTGAAAGATATTACTAAAGGCAAAGGAAGCAGTTATTCCTACACACACACACACAAACACACACACACACACAACGTACATTTGTGCTGAAGTGCTTGGGGTTTTTTTTAACCTTCTTTTAAGGTAAGAATCTTATAAAAATTTTATTCTTCCTATAATTAAGAAAACTAAATATAGAATTATAAAACTCTAATTAAAAGTAATTATAAATATTTTATGTGAGACATTCTTTGTGAGACAATAGTTTATGTGAGCTTTATAACAAGTAATCCAGCAAGACCTCATATGCTTACTAGTATCTGTATGACTTCTTATTAAGTTTCTTCATTTTACAAATTTAGTTGAATATAATTAACATTTTAATGAAATAAATTACAACTTGGAAGATGTTTAACTAAAAACTATATATAAACTCAATTTAGATATTGGGCTTTTAGATTTGAACAAAAGTTTGCAACACTTAGCTCAACACCTGACAAATAAAGTCTTAAATCCAGTTCTGCATTGAGTTCAGTTGAGTATTTTTATTTAAAACAAGAATAAAGCGAAAATGCTTGCTCACACAAATGCAGGGTAGAAGATGGCAGGAGAATTGAGGGGTGGGGCAGGGCAATGAGGGTTAAGTGATTTGCCCAGGGTCACAGAGCTAGTAAGTGTCAGGTATCTGAGGCTGGATTTGAACTCAGGTCCTCTTGGTTCCAGGGCCGGTGCTTTATCCACTGTGCCACCTAGCTGCCCCAGTAGGAGAATTTTTAAGCACCCTTGCTGAAAGATAGACATTCATATACTATTTTTAGATAACTAATCAAAACACAAAAATGTCTACTTTTGATATGAAATATTTGTCTTGGGACAGCTAGGTGGTACAGTGGATAGAGCCCTGGCCCTGAAGTCAGGAGGACCTTAGTTCAAATCTGGAATCAGTCACTTGACACTTGCTAGATGTGTGACCCTGGGCAAGTCACTTAAGCCCAATTGCCTCACCAAAAAACAAAAGAAAAAGAAAGAAAGAAATATTTGTCTTTCTACTGACTAATGAAAAGCATTGTATAAAATGAAAAATTACTTAAACTTCAGTTGTATTTACAGGTATATTGATTTGCTTTGTTTTCTTTTTTTTTTAAAGTTTAAATGTAAACTAACCTCTGAAATGAAAAAAAAAATCTCTTTAGATATAACTTTCTTCTCTGTTACCACTGGAATACAAGTTATATTTTCACAGAAACTCTACTTAATGGCTAATTACTGTTGCCAATCAGTTCATTTGAAAACCCTCCAGATAGAATAAGTGGAGGATAAATTTAAATTGGGAAGCAGCCTTAATATTGCCATTAGTAGCAACATAAGGTTTATTTCTCCAGAACATTTTTGATGGTCCATAATGGTTTCAAGATGGCAACTTGTAATGTAAATGGCCAGCTATCGTAGCTTTCAGTCTGACATTTGTGTTGCAAGAATGCAAATGTTAACATCTTGCTCACATGATCACATAGCTGATAAACTATGATTACAAATTAACAAGGGGAAGTATTCTGGTGCAGGGTACAGAATGCAAATGAGAGAGTGTGTGTCTGTGTCTGACCATATATTGGGAATAGGTTTGCACTTGAACATTAACCCCTTGTGGCAGTTTGGAAACAATTTGATGACAGATTGAGTAACTGCAAAGGCATTTTGTTTCTTAGTCAGAAGCATTTGGAGTTTGTGTAATCTCTGTATAAAAACCAAAATAAGTATGTCCATGATTATGAATTTCAAATAACTGCATATATATATCATATATATGTATATGTACATATAAATCTATAATGCTTTAAACACACATTTGCTGGTAGTCACAGAGAAAAGAAATATTTATTTGTTTGTTTGCGAGGCAATGAGGGTTAAGTGACTTGCCCAGGGTCACACAGCTAGTAAGTGTCAAGTGTCTGAGACTGGATTTGAACTCAGGTCCTCCTGAATCCAGGGCCAGTGCTTTATCCACTGTGCCACCTAGCTGTCTCTGAAAAGATATATTTATAATATAATTGGAGATTGCTTACTACTTAGGGGACCATTAAAAATTATCAAAAAAACCCTCAGATTATCAATGTGAAGCCCTAAAAGGTTTACAAACCACTAAATGGAAACCTAGGCAGCCAGGTGGCAGGTAGGGGGGACAGTGGATAGAGCTTCAGGCCTGGAGTCAGAAAAAACCCAAGTTCAAGTCCAACCTCAGACACTTACTAGCTGTGTGACCCTGGAAAAGTCACTTAACCTTGTTTGCCTGTTTCCTCATCTGTAAAATAACTAGGAGAAAGAAATGGCAAACCAGTCTAGTATCTCAGCCAAGAAAACCCCAAATGGGGTCTTGAAGAGTTGGATGTGACTAAAAGCAACCAAACAACAACAAATGGAAACCACTGAAGTAGGGGAATCTTGAGAATGTTATGCTGGGAGGATTACTTTACATTATGGGTTGGATGAGATGAAGATCAGAAGAGGGACTTGGGAATGTTTGGCCTGGAGAAGAGAAGATGGGAAAATTATAGCTGTCTTTAAGTATTCAAAAAACTGTCAAGTAAAACAGGGATTCAATTTTTACGACTATAAACCTAAAGGACAGAACTAGGAGGGACTGGTTGATGCTGAAGAAACAGATGGGGTTTGGGATAAAAAAAACATTTCCTAATAACTAGAGCTACCTAACAGTGGAATGGCCTACCACAGGAAATATTGGGCTTTCTCCCTTACTAGAGGTCTTCTTCAAGCAAAAGTCAGCTGACAAATTATCAGGTCTGTGTAGAGGGGACTCTTTTTCAGTTATGAGTTAGATTAATTGGTTAATTAATAAGTCCCTTCCAATTCCAACATACTGGGATTCTAACCCATGGGCCTCAGTTTCATTATTTTATAAATGGGGTCAATGATACCTGCCTTGTTTGGTTTCATGGAAATGTGAAGAATCAAATGAGATGAGTTCTAGGAAAACTCTTTGGAAAGGATTAAGTGCTATATAAGAAATTTAGCAGTAGTGCTACTTTCTAAAGAGCCTTCTTCCAGTGTACCTCACTACACACACACACACACACACACACACCAACAAGGGAAGGTGGGGTTGTTTTTCTCAGAAGTGGGCTCAGGGGTTAGACATACATTTAACAAAGTCAACGTTCTGTTAGCCCATTAGTGTTTCTCAGAATGAGTCATTATTTTTTTCTTTTTAAAAATAACAAATGCTATCGACATCACTATTTCAGCACTCTTTCTCAGATCTTGTAACTTCTTTTGCAATTGCATTCCAAACAAACCCAACTACTTTCTCAGGCCTGAATGCTAGTTTCTCTTCTGCTTCAAACAGACTGTGAAGAAAAAGGAATCTAATCACTTTATAAGGTTCACTTTCTAAACATGGATCAGAAATGGCTGGGATACAGGAATTACTGGTGGGAGATATTCACCCCTGGATTTGGGCGACTTCTCTAACCTAGTTTTTATTTCTGTATCTATCATTTAATTATTCAACTAATTGATTGGGTATCCCCTATTCTGTGCTAGGCAATGAGACAGCCACAGTGTAACCAGAAAGAAAGGAAGAAAGAAAGAAAGAAAGAGAGAGAGAGAGAGAAAGAAAGAAAGAAAGAAAGAAAGAAAGAAAGAAAGAAAGAAAGAAAGAAAGAAAGAAAGAAGGAAAGAGGAAGGAAGAAAGAAAGAAAAAAAGAAAGAAACCTGATGAGCTCAACACCTGGAGACCTGGGTTCAAGTTCTGATGCCATCACCAACTCACTGTGACATTGAGAGAGTCACCTCTCTGAGTATATATTTTGTTATCTGTCAAATAAGTAGGATACATTAGATGCTCTTTAAAGTGCCTTCCAGTGACATTCACCGTTTTGTGAAGGAGTCAGGATCCCCTGAACTCAAGGAACTTAACAGACTAACGATGTTTACTACACTCTCTCTTCACATCCTTAGGCATCTTTGACGCCTTTCCCTCACACCGCATATCCAGTCTGTTGCCAAGCCTCCCCCCACCACCACCTCTCTCTCTCTCTCTCTCTCTCTCTCTCTCTCTCTCTCTCTCTCTCTCTCTCTCTCTCTCTCTCTCTCTCTCTTGTGGGGTAATGAGGGTTAAGTGACTTTCCCAGGGTCACACAGCTAGTAAGTGTCAAGTGTCTGAGGCCACATTTGAACTCAGGTTCTCCTGAATCCAGGACCAGTGCTTTATCTACTGTGCCACCTAGCTGCCCCGGACACACTACCTTTTGCATCCATCCTCTTCTTTCCACTCCTCCAGCCACCACCCTAGTTCAGACCCTCACTTTGTCCATTAAAACAACCTCTCAATTGGTTTTACTGCCTCCAGTCTGTCTCCTGACCAATCCATCCTCCACCCAGCTGTTGTTCATATTCCTAAAGCACAGCTCTGACCAGGTCATTCCCCTGCCCAAGAACTCCAGTGAGCTCCTCTTGCCTCTAAGATAAAATACAAACTTCCCTATTTAACTCCTAAAGCCCTTCCTGGTCTGGGATCAGTCACCTTTCCAAGCCTATATAGAACACCTAACTCTCCTTCATACTCTGTTCTAAGCAAACTGGCTCACTTGCTGTCTCCCATGAATGTCATTCCAGTTCCCAACTACAAAGACTATGGCCCATGCCTGGAATGTGCTCTATATTCACTTCTGCCTCATAGTATTCCTGACTCCCGTTAAGGTATAGCTCAAGTGCTGACTGCTGCTACATGAGGCAGCTAGTATTCCCACCATCACCCTCATCATTACTTTGTGTTCACTTTCTATAGAATTTATATTAACTTTTCTGAGCACATTTTGTTTCCTCTCCACCACCACCTCTACCCCATAGAATATGAGCTCTTCAAGGGCAGGAGCTAATTTGGTTTTTGTCATTCATTCATTCAACAAACATTGATTAAGTATCTACTCAGTGCCAGGCACTATTTTAGGTGCTGGCAGTTGCAAAGACAAAAATGAAATAATCTCTGCTTCAAGGACCTTACATTATAATTGGGAGAATGGAGGGAGAGAGTGTATGCATGCAAAGTAATTTCTGAGGGGAGGGCATTAGCAGGAGAATCAGTAGGGGTTTCCTATGGAGGGTGGTACCTGAGCAGAGCTTTGAAGCAAGTTGGGAATTCTAGGAAGCAGAGATGAGGAGGGAAAGCATTTCAGATAAGAGGGATAGCCTATGCAAAGGCATAGAGTTGGAAGATGAAATGGTGCCTATAGGGAACAGTAATCAGACCAGAGTACCTAGGATGGAGAGTAGGTGGAGCCAATTCTTTTTAGGCACTTAAGAAATGCTTGTTGACATTCTACAGATCAATTTGGAACTATGCCCAAAGAGCTATAAAGCTGTGTATAACCTTTGATTCATCAATACTACTACTAGGTCTGTATCCCAAAGAGAGTAAAAAATGGGGGGGGGGGGACAGAGGGGGAGGGGAGAACCTATTTGTATAAAATTATTATAGCAGCTCTTTTGTGGTGGCTAAGAATTGGAAACTGAGGAAATGCTCACCAATTGAGGAAATGGCTGAATAAGTTGTAGTATATGATCACAATGGACTATTATTGTGGTATAAGAAATGACAAGCAAGATGATTTCAGAAAAAAGTGGAAAGACTTACAGGAACTGATACAAAGTGAAATGAGCAGAACCAGGAGAACATTGTATACAGTAACAGCAATATTGTACGATAAAGAACTGTGAATGACTTAACTATTTTCAGCAATACAATAGTCCAAGACAACCCAAAGGACTCATGATGAAAAATGTTATCTGCCTTCAAAGAAAGAACTGATGTCACCTGAATACAAATAGAAGCATACTATTTTTCATTTTCTTTCCTCTTTTTTTTGACAAAATGACTAATGTGGAAATGTTTTACATGGTTGCACAGGTATAACCTGTATCAGATTAATTACCATTAGAGGAAAGGGGAAAGAGAGAGAGAATTTAGAACTCAAGGCAAAATAAAAAATAAAAAAGAATGTTAAAAATTGTTTTATATGTAATTGGGGAAAATATAAAATATTATTTAAAATAAAATAAATACTTGAATGAATGAATGTTCTATCTTAGAGAATCATGAAACCTGAGTTATGACCTGATATTTTGACATTTTGCAATTTGTAGGATGATTCATGTTGATTCTGAAAACTTAGCCTTCAGAGTAGGCATCATGGGAATTTGCTCAGTCTGTTATTCTAGTCCTGACTATGCGCTGTGTGTCAAGATAATGGAATGTGGTAGATAAGGGGATTTAGCAGATACTCAGAGGCCCACCTGGAGATTAATCTAAACTGATTGAATTAAGTGAGAGTGATTGACTGCTGATTAGCCTATGTCCAGTTAACTAGATTATAAGCACATCTGGCTGGCCCTTAAGAGGGTATTGTTCTCAGAAGCTAAAAACTTTGAACTTAACTGGAGACCATCTTGGGGTCCAGTGAACCAATGAATTTGAATGATGCTAGCCAATCAGCTTGAAGAACCTCCCATTTCTGGGAGGAGAACATGAAGAAGGAAGTTGACGCTGGTAGGGGATTTCTTCCTCCTTGGGTTCAAGACATTGGTTTGGTGGCAGGACTTCAGGTGGGAGGTTAAGAAGGCTAGGATTTCCATGCTATAAGAAATCTGTTCTCAATCTTTCTCTCTCTTTACTATCTTATATCTTTTAATAAACCTCTTAAAAGCCTAAACTCATTTATCAGTGATTTTAGCCAGTTTCCCCCCAAAACTGGGGGAACAGATTAGAACCCACATTTAGAATTTTAAAATACACAACTGAACACCTCTCAAAATGAGACCCAGAAGGACAATTGATTGTCTTTGTCATTTTCATATAAAGGGAAGGGTACCTCTCCTCTACCATGCCATCTCTGTCTTTACCATGAATTTGACTTCTGTATCTGAAAGATCCTGAACAACCCTGGATCTGGGCCCACTCTGAAGTAAAGATGGCATGGCCAAAGCCCCAAGCAAAGAGAATCAGATTGTAAGTCAGCACTGGGGCTTGAAGTCTGGTTCTGACATTTACTCTAATTTAAACCTTGGGCAAGTAACTTCCTTTCCCTTGGCCACAGTTTCCTCATCTGAAAAATTAGGGGTTGGACTAGATGACTTCTAAGATCTCTTCAATTCTCAACCATACAATGATGATGACGATGGTTGATGGTGATGATGAAGAAGAAATACCAACAACAATAATAACAAATGCCATCTTACCTTTGTCTACCACTTTTAAATTAAAAAAAATATTTCCACATTTAACAGAGGGGTAGGACAATATTCTAGAGTAAGTGCTGGACTTGAGGTTAGGAAGACCCAAGTTCAATTCCTACCTTCAACACTTAGTAGTCATGTGGCCCTAGGCATGGTACTTAATTTCTCTTAGTCTCATTTTCTTCATCTGCCAAATGGGTATAATAATAGCACCGACTTCACAAGGTTGGTGTGAAGATCAAATTAGATAATGTAACTAAAAGCTTTCTGCAGACCTTAAAATGCTATATTATATAAATATTATATTGTGTTATTATGGCATTATGGCATTATTATAAATGTTAACTAAAGTTCAGTTGAAATGAATTTCTCATCCATCACCAAATTTTATCCTTGGCTATGTGATATAAGCAGCTATGATTTCCCCTGTTTGGCAGATGAGAGAACCCAAATTTCAGAAAGATTAAATGACTTCCCCAGAGCTACACAAATAATTAGTAGCAAAGTCAAGGTTCTGCTGACTACCAGCCCTATCAGAGGTCTAGAAGATCACATTCTGTGCCAAAGGAGACTGACTGACTCTCTGTCCCTTTCACAAAGGAGTCAAGATCCTTGGTCTAGTGACAGAGGCTTAAACAGTGGCAGTGGCAGGACTAAAGCCCAGGTCTTCCAATTGTCATTCAAGAGATTTTTATGACGCTACATTTCTTCTCTTTGACATATACATTTATTCCACAAATATTCACTGAAACCTAGGGGGATGAAAATACCTGTTTGTAGGGGTATCTAGGTGGCACAGTGGATAGAGCACCAGCCCAAGAGTCAGGAGGACCTGAGTTCAAATCCGGCCTCGGACAGTTGACAACTTACTAGTTGTGTGACCCTGGGCAAGTCACTTAACCCCAATTGCCTCACCAAAAAAAAAAGAAGAAAATATCTATTTTTTTGGAACCTGGATGAGAGATAAAAGGAGTGGGAAAAAGCATGGATTGGTAAGAGGACCATCTCTGACTTCTGGTTTTATCTTTGTTTTGTTTTGTTTTTTTCCCATTTCATCCCACAAGCTGACTTCAGTAAGGAGCTTCAGGAGTGACTACGGGTGCTCCAGTGGCAGAAATGGTTCTTTGGAGCTGGGCTGAGATGACTGGAAATGTTCCAGCTTCCCTTCAGGCCCCTGAGAAAGATCTTGACCTGGGCCTCTACTTTGCTCAAGCTTTGGTCAGCTTCCCAGGGATTCCAGCCCCTCTTTGAAACTGAACCAGGGAGCCTTTGCCCTTAGCCCAAGGGCTGTCTCCTTTTATTATTTTCTTTCCTTTTTAAATAATATCCCCCCCACCAATTACATGTTAAAACAATTTTTAACATTTTTTAAAGTTTTGCTTTCCAGATTCTATCCCTCTTTTCCTCACTACGCTCCCCACCTCCCTTAGACAGTAAGCAATCTGATACAGGTTATACTTGTGCCGTTGTGTAAAACATTTCCATATTAGTCATTTTGTACAAGAAGACTCAGATAAAAGGGTAAAAAGGAAGGGAAGTAAAAAATAGTATGCTTTAGTTTGTATTCAGACAACGTCAGTTTTCTCTAGAGTGGATAACATGTTTCTTCATGAGTCCTTTGGGATTGTCTTGGATCACTGTATTTCTGAGATTAGCTAAATCATTCAGGGTTATTCATCATACAACATTGTTACTGTGTACAATGTTCTCCTGGTTCTGCTCAATTCATTCAGCATCAGTTTATGTAAATCTTTCCAGATTTTTCTGAAATTATCCTGCTTGCCATTTCTTTTAGCACAATAATATTCCATCATAATAAAAAAAAAGCTGCTATAAATATTTTTATACAAGTAGATCCTTTTCCCTTCTTTTCATTATTTTTGAAAGTTCCATGAGCACTGAACCACAGGTAGAGAGGTGTGGAACCTCCTACCCTTCTAGGACCCCAAGCCTGCTTGACTCCCAAGATTCATCTATGGCACCTAATTCTTGATTACTACCACTCCCCCCGACTCCATAAACAATATACATGCACACACACACACACACAGTCTCTGTCTCTCCTTTTCTCTCTTTGTGTCTCTTTCTTCACTTCTCTCTGTCTGTTTCTGTCTCCCCCTCTTCTCTGTCTCTCACTCACTCTCTCCCCAGTCTCCCTCTCTCTTTCCCTCCCCCATCTCCTTCCCCACATCTCCCTCTCCTTCCCCACTTAATCTCTCACATGCATATCCCTTCATTATGACATCCATTTCCACTTTCCCTTTTTCTTCTTCTTATAGGCAGTTACATACTGAAGACCATAAGAGTGTTTTATTCTAGAGTTTAGTCAGCATGCTGTAGTAGGCGGTAGTATTCAGTAGTAGATAGAGCATTAGCCTTGGAAGCAGAATGCCTGGGTTCAAATCCTGATTCTGCCTCTACTGGCTGTGTGACAATTACCAAGTCCCTTAACCTCTCTGAGCCTCCATTTACTTCTGTTCAGTGGAGAGGCAGACTGGTATAGTCAAAAGACCACTGGACTTGGAATTAGGAAGACGAGTTTGGATCTTAGGGCAACTAGGTAGATAGAGTGGATAAAGTGAATAGAGTGGGGCAGCTAGATGGTGCAGTGGATAGAGCACTGGCCCTGGAGTCAGGAGTACCTGAGTTCAAATCCAGCCTCAGACACTTAACACTTACTAGCTGTGTGACCGTGGGCAAGTCGCTTAACCCCAATTGCCTCACTAAAAAAAAAAAGTGAATAGAGTACTGGGCTTGGAGTCAGGAAGATTCATCTTCCTGAGTTTAAATCCAGCTTCAGACATTTACTAGATGTGTGACCCAGGGCAAGTCACTTGACCTTGTTTGCCTCAGTTTCCTCATCAGTAAAATGGCCTAGAGAAAGAAATAACAAACCACCCCAGTATCTTTACCAAGAAAACCTCAAATGGAGTCACAAAGTCAGACAAGACTGAAAATAAGTGAACAACAGCTGAGTTTGAATCTTGTCTCATACTTAAACTTATTAGCTTATTATTGGACTGTGGGCTAGTCACTTAAGCTCAGTTTCCTCTTCCATAAAAAGAGGGGGATTTACTTGATAACCTCTAAGATCCCCTTCAGCTCTAAACCTATATTCTTATAACTTGGAATCAAGAGACCTGGGTTTGATTACCTCCAGTGGAGAATACTAGCTATACATAAGCAAATCCTTCTATTTCAAGATCTTGATTCCTTCACATGAGAAGATTAAATTCGATGACCTATAAATTCCCTTCAAGTTCTTCATCTATGATTCCCTCATCCTATGAACCTCTCCAAGTCTCAATTTCCTCATCTGTAAAATGGGAATGATAATACATTTAGTACCTATGTCCTGGGTTGTTGTGAGGATCATTGAAGAGAATATCTGTGAAACAGTTTTTAAACCTTGTTGTCACTTATTACTATTGCTTTTATTGTTGCCTACCTCACCTATGACAGGCAGGATGACATGGTGGAAAGAGAACCAGCCTTATGGTCAGAACGACCATGATCCACAGCATGCCCCTCAGCCTCTCCCCTAGCTCTAATCCTTCCCTTTTTTCTCTACACTTTCCCTCTGTTTGTAGCTTCAACAGTTCATGTGAGCTTCATTATCTCTATGCTGATGACTCACAGATCTCTGCTTCCATAGCTGGTCTTTTTCCTAAGCTCTAGGCCCACATCACTAGTTGCCTACTGGACATTTCAGACTAGATGTCCCATAGCCATCTCAAATTCTCTATGTCCAAAACTGAACTCATTTTTTTCCCCACCAAATCTATTCCTCTTCTGACCTGAGTGCTGGGCCTGGAGTCAATAGCACCTGAGCCCAAGTCCAGCCACAGTTACTTACTAGCTGTGTGAACTTGGGCAATTCACTTAACTTCTGCTTGCTTCAGTTTTCTTGGTTGTAAAGTGGAGATAATAACTGCACCTACCTCCTGGGGTTATTGTGAGGGTCAGGTGAGATAACATTGTAAAGCACTTAACATAATGACTGGCGTATGGTATGTGTTACATAAATGTTAGCTATTGATTCTGTTGTTACTAATATTTCTTTTGAGGGCATTGCATTCTTCTCATCTCCCAGAATCATAGCATCAGCATTATTTTTTATTTTTATATCAGCATTCTTTTAACTCCTCATTCACCCTCACCCCAGATAGTCAATCACCTGTCAGATCTTGCCATGTTGACCTTCATAATATCTTCAGTAAAGATCTCCCCCCCTCTCAAACAGCTTCTACTCTAGTTCAAACCCTTATGATCTCTTGCTTGTACTATTGTAATAGCTTCCTTGGTATCCCTACTTTAAGTCTCTTCCCTCCCCAGTCTGTTTTTCTCATCTTTGCCAAACTAATTTTCCTAGAGCATAAGGTTGACCACTTGTTGTTTTCAGTCATTTTCAGTCCTGTCCAACTCTTGATGATCCCATTTGGGATTTTCTTGGCAAAGATACCAGAGTGGTTTGCCACTTCTTTCTCCAGGTCATTTTACAGATGAGAAAACTGAGGCAAACCAGGTTAAGTGACTTGCCTAGGGTCATACAGCTGTTAAGTATCTGAGGCCTGGTTTTAAATCAGGGAAATTAGTCTTCCTAATTCCAGGCCCAGAGCTCTAACCACTTCACCTCCTAATTCCTCTTCAGTTTGATCCTGGTGGAGCAGCTAGGTGACTCAGTGGATAGAGCACTGGCCCTGGAGTCAAGGGAGTTCAAATCTCACCTCAGACACTTACTAGCTGTGTGACCCTGGGCAAGTCACTTAACTCCAATTGCCTTAAACATTCTAGGCTAACTCTAGTCATCCTGATATCTATCTTGCCACTGGTCCCAGGTGGCTCTGGAGGAGAGAGTGAGGTTGGTGACCTTGCACAGCCCTCCCTCATTTAAATCCAATTCACTGCAAGTCATGACAACACCCTGATGTCATGGTGCTCTTCAAGAATGAAGGACAGGGGGGCACACCTAGATGGCTCAATGGATGGAGCACCAGCTTTGGATTCAGGAGGACCTGAGTTCAAATCTGGCTTCAGACACTTGACACTTACTAGCTGTGTGAACCTGGGCAAGTCACTTAACCCTCATTGCCCCCCCAAAACAAAAAAACAAAGAATAAAAAAACAAAAGAATAAAGGACAAACTTTCCAGTCTGGTTACATTCTACTCCCCCTCTACTCACACTGAACTCCAGCCAAACAGTCCATTCCTTTGTTTATATATAACACTCCTCCCACCTCTAAGTCTTTTCAATAGTTATCTCCACCCCTGCCCCCACCCACATGCTTGGAATAAACTGCTTCCTCATTTCAGTGTCTCAGAATCCATAGTTTCCTTCACAGGTCAGGAAGACCTGAGTTCAAATCTAACCTCAGACACTTACTGGCTATGTAATTCTATGCAAATCACCTAAACTCTGTTTGCCTCAGTTTCCTCATCTGTATAATGGGGATAATAATAGCACCCTCCTCCCAGGGTTGTTGTGAGGTTCAAATGAGTTAATAATTGTAAAGTGCATAACACTGTACATGGCACATAGTAAACACTACATAAATGTTAGTTGCTATCATCCTCACCCTCATCCTCATTTGCATTGGTAGAGGGGATTTCCTCACAGGAAGTTCCTTCTATCTACAAAATCACAGATCTGAAAGGAAGGGCAGAGGAAACCATTTCTGATAATGTTGTTACAAGAATGCAGTGTGATCATGTATGGAAAGAACTTTAGAAACCTTAAGATTATAGATGTCAACTATTATTCTTCACAAGAGAAAAGGATTGTTGTCTATTCAGGAATACAGATATGTATAATAAAAACAACCTATAAAGCAAACTATGCAGTCCTAGACTGGGTGTTACCAAATCTTTAAAGAAAATATTCCATTTCTGAGACGCACCTTCAGGATTTTCAGCTGGCTAAGAACACACATCATGATGCCCAGTTCCTTTGTTGCCTTCCAAACTGCTGGATTTCTAGTCCAGGAATCTGCAAGCGTGTAGTGTTCTCCTGATATTCATTAATACAGACCAAAGTATGCTATTTCTCACTTTCATTTTGTTTTCTTTTATTCGAGTCTTCTTGTACAAAATGACTAATATGGAAATGTTTTCCATAATTGCACATATATAACCTATATCTGATTGCTTACCATCTCAGGGAGGGGAAAGGGAACAGAAGAATAGAATTTGAAACTCAAAACTTTAAATAATTTTTTAAAAGTAAGAGTGTAGTGTTCTCATAGTTTGGTGTTTTGCCTCCAAATTCCCAGGGTCTGTGGGACATTGCTCAAAGTATGGGCTTTTCAGCCTCTAGATGAAAGCTGTGTGAATGATGAGGAATTCTGCAACTGGCATTACAACACACTCCTTAGGTTCCTGGGCTCAGGTCATTGGCTTCTTCCTCAGCATGGCACTGTGAGAACCCCAGATCCTTGACAGACTTGGTGGGAGAAAAGGATGGTCTGTTGCCTTTGCTGCCTTCTGCCCCCAGAGGACTCCCCTACTGATTTGAGATTGGATCTCTTGGGCATTCTATAATCCCAGTCTCACCCTCATCCAGTTAGGAAGCCTAATTCCTAGCACCCTCAAACCTATTTTCCTGTCTCATTACTAAACTAGGTCTATAGGCTTTCTTTGCTCAAACAGAGGGAATAGAAAAAACTATCACAATTATAGCTTCCTGATCATCCAGAAAACAATAATTCAGTCCACCATTCATTTGCAAAATTAATAATAACAACAACAACAACAACAACAACAACAAACAACTCCTTTTATAATACCTAACGTTGAAAAGTACCTTAGAGGTCATTGAGTCTATTTTTTTTTTCATTTTTATAGACGAATAAACTAGCAACCAAGGAAGTAATGTGACTTACCCATTATCACACAGTATTGGTAGAAGGGATTTCCTCAAAGAAATGCCCATCAGTTGGAGAATGGCTAAACAAGCTATGGTATGGGATGGTGATGGAATATTATTGTGCTATAAGAAATAACAAATAAAAAGCAGCATGATTTCAGAAAGACATGGAAAGACTTGTATGAACTGATATATAGGGAAGTGAGCAGAACCAAGAGAACTTTGTACACAGAGACAACAATATTGTTTGATGAAGAACTGTGAATGACTTAACCATTCTCAGCAATACAATGATCCAAGACATTCCCGAAGGACTATTGATGAAACTTACTATCCCCCTCCAAGGAACGAACTGATATTGATCCAACACAGACTGAAGCATGCTATTTTTCACTTTCTTTCATTTTTTTAAATTCAAGTTTTCTTATACAAAATGACTAGTATGGTAATGTTTCACATAATCATACATCCCAGTAGCAGGGATTATAGGCATATCTGATAGCATACTGCCTAATAGCATACTGCCTCAGGGAGGGGTGAGGGGAGGGAGGGATAAAAATTGGGACCCAAAACAATAAATAAAAATGTTTATTTCAAAATAATTTTTAAAAATAAAGAAGGGATTTCCTTACTAGGTGTTCCTTTTACCTATAAAATCACAGTAAATAGTGGAGTCAGGACTTGAATGCAGGTCTTTGGGCAGCAGATACCATGCTCCCCATATTATATTATCACAGCCTTCTATGAAAAAGAGAGAAGAGGTCCCAGGAAAAGAAGGACTAAGACAACATTTCACCTTTTTTTAAATTTTGTTTTGTACGTCCTCATTTAAACCTCAAAGTCAGTCATTTTGCGGCCACCCTCCTCCCCCACCAAGTCTGTCAGGGATTTAGGGTTCTCAGCAAGCCATGCAGAGGAAGAACCCAAATGACCCGAGCCCTGGGACCCAAGTAGTGTCGTAATGCCACTTGCAGAATTCCCTCATCGTTCACATAGCTTTCAGCTAGAGGCCAAGAAGCCGGTACTTAGGGCAACGTCCCACAGACTTTGGGAATTTAGAGGCAAAGTGCCAAGCTGTGAGAACACTACACTCTTGCAAATTCCTGGACTAGAAATCCAGTAATTCTCCTAAACTAACTCAGCATCTTCTCTTTGTTCTGTTAGAAAGGATAATGAATGGGTCACTGGGTAGTGACCCAATGACCAACCACCATTCCAGAGGACTAATGATGAAATAAGCTCCCTACCTCCTGATAGAGAGGTAATGAACTCAAAGTGCAGATTGAGACATATATATTTTTAGACATGTCCATTGTGGAAATTTGTTTTGCTTCACTATGCAAGTTCATAACGGGGGATTCTGTTTTTCTTGCTTTCTTCATGGGGGAGGGGGAGGGAGAGAGGAAGAGAGAAGGCAGTTCTTCATTTGAAAAAAATTAATTTAATTTTTTTAAAAAAGAGATTCTCCTCTTCCTCCTCCTCATCCTCTCTCTCTCTCTCTCTCTCTCTCTCTCTCTCTCTCTCTCTCTCTCTCTCTCTCTCTCTCTCTCTCTCTCCTTTGCACCTGCAGCCTAGGTTTATGACCTCAAAAGAAATGTGAGATGCACAAATTTAGAGAAATCTCCACTCAAAATGTTCATATGGTTTATTTGTGCCCAACCTGTGGTACAGTCTTCTGATCCTCTATTGGTCTCATCAGTCACAGTCAGACACACTGTTCCTTGACTTTAACATAGTGAGGTAATGTTGGTCCTCTTCAAGCATGAAGGACAACAACCAACTGGACTTGTGATTTCATTGGTATAAGGAGCTTCCAGTGGTTCTTCCCATGCAGATTAGTCCTTTCTCTGAAATATGTCATCTCTATAGGTTGCCTGGTACCCTAAGAGGGTAAATGATTTGCCCAAGGATACAGCTAGGATATGTTGGAGGCAGTACTTAAACCCAGGACTTTCTTACTCCAAGATCATCTCTCCATGTTGTTCCTTAGTTCCTCTTGCCCATTTGTTACATGGAGGCTCAAATATTCCTGCTAATCCCTGTAGCTAAAACCTACTAAATTAACAAAGGTTGAGAAAAGTTGCAGTTAATAGAAATACTGACTGGTATTTTATAGCATTTTTTGGGGGGTGGAGCCTGGGTCTCCTTATCTTTCCCAGGTTGGAAGTACACCAGCCACTCAAGGTCCTCATCTTAGTGCTTATTAGTTTGGCCCTTTAATCTGCTTCATTTCCAACTGGGGCTGGTTCAACTCTCCTTAGGCAACCTAGTGGTTTCCTACTTTCAGAAGCTCACCATATTGGTACAGGGTTTAGTATAGACACTCAATCAGTTTAATACCGATGTAGTTCAGAACTCTTATGTTAAAGTAGTTCACCAGCCTCAGTTTTTCCCAGTAGCAGGGATTATAGGCATATACTGTCATGCTTGGGAATGTATGTTTGCATTCCTTATATTTTAAAGTTTTCAAAACATTTTACATATGTTATCTACCACCATGGAATGCCTACTGAGCCTTATCACAGAACCCCAGAGCTAGAGAGACCACGAACATTATCTAGTTGAACCCCTTCATTTAACATAGGAGGACCCCAAGACCCAAGGGTTAAGTGACCTCATACCTTCTATTAATAACTCTTTCAATCAGGGCAAGTCTAGTGGTATGGAAGGTTCTAGCTATGTACCCTATTCAGTAGTCAACCAAGAATGAATGAATGAATGAATGGATGGATGGATGGATGATGGATGGAGAGATGGAGGGAGGGATGAGTGAATGAGTGAATGAATAGGAAAAGCCTTTATTAAGCACTTCCGTAATGTGTCAGGTACAGTGAAGCAATGGGAATATAAATGCAAAAGGGAGGGCAGTTGTTGCCCTTAAAGTGCTTCCTTTCTAATGGAGGAAGATAGCTGTATACAGGGGAGTGGTATTGAGGTAGGGATGTTTTGGTCAGGGAGGGTGTTCTTTCCTAGAATGGTAATGTTGCTTTTGTTACTGTTCCCAAAGACCTTCATCGAAGGCTAATAATAATAACTCCCATTTATTTAACATCCCATAATACCAAGATCTAGAGCTGAAAGGGACTTTGGAAGCTATGTAGGCTAACCTGATCATGCTACAGATAAGGAAACTGAGGCCTAAGGATAGTAAAAAAAAAACCAAACTTTTGTCCAGTTCCATTCCAAGAAGAAATAGAAACGGGTTCCAAAGCCAAATACTTTATCTGCCTGCCTAAGTGGTTTTTGTCAGATGAGGAGTGGACACTTTGTGTAGCGGAAAGCATGGTCAGAAGATCTGTTTGAATTACTGTCTGAACTTTCTATGTTTTCCTGATAACAACCCTGTGAAGCAGGGAATGCAAGAATTATTGTCCCTGTTTTATAGAAGAGGACACTGAGGCACTGACAGGCTGTGTGACATGGCATGTGACATAGTCCCCTAGGTAATAAATGTCTGAGATGGGTTTGAACTTAGGTCTCCTGACTCCAAGCTGTATGGAGCAAACTGCCTCAGTTTACCCAAATAACTCGAGGAGACCACCAAGTCAAGCAGAGACAGATTTATTACATCCTCATGAGGACGGGCAAAACCCAATTACACATTGAAGTCTTGCAAAGATATGCCCAATCCTCTAGGTTTTTATAGTAATCTTGAAAAGGACTGTCCCCACGTACACCTAGGGTGGATGAGCTCACAATCTAACATCCAATCCTGTCTCATCCAAGGTGCGTGTTCAGCTCGTGATCAATGTATGGAGACATGCATACGTGTTCCAGGAGCAAGGGGGAAAAGGGGAGGGGGAACAAGGTCAAACCAAAGGAAAAGGAAACAGGGGAGTGAGAGTCAGATGTTTCAAATCTCACAGTTCCTACTGACTCCCCTCTCCAAGCCCCTGTCTCTAAAGATAAGGATGACAGGGTTAAAATTTATCTTCGGCTATGTTGGGAAGTCAAAGAAATAATTGGCAATTAAACTTAAAGGAGACAGTGAGAATTTGACAAGCAATAAACTTCTAAACTAACTATATTGGGTCAGGGCTGGGTACCTTCCAGACCCCATCCTCAGAGTTTAATCTGACTCAAATCCATAATCATATCATACAAAGCCAAGTTCTTTTCTTGTGACACAGAAGAAGACCAGATCCTTGACCTCCAAAGGCCAACTTGCCTGACCCTCCATTCAGATATTCCGTATAGTTGAATGGGGGAAATGGAGTTGTTAGAGGAAACCGGGAAGAAAAGTTCACAGGACTTAAATCAGGAGGCTTGGGTTAGGAGACTAAGAGTCTACCACTAGCTGATTGTGTGACCTTTGGACAAGTCACTCCATGTCTCTGGGTCTCAGATTCCTCATCTTTTAAATGAAAGACTTGGACTGAATGATCTCACAGGTTCCCTTTCAGCTCTAAAGAATTCTGTGATCCCAAGATGTAGCCACAGTAACCAGCTCCAGGCACAGTTGTGAAATAGCTCCCATTTGTGTATTGATTAACAATTTACAAAGTGCATTCAATTCAACAGATGTAGATTAAGTGCTTACTGTATGCAATCTGACCTACCATGTGCAAGGTGCTTGTGCTCACTCCCATCCTGTGACACACAGGTATAAGTAAAGTTCGCATATGGCAACAACCATCCCCTCCACATTCCCCTCCTCTCAAACTATCCCCAAGCACATTGAGATGTCTGATGTGGCACCAGCATTTGCTCTTCCTGCACAGGTTCCACGACACATAGGACAATGTAAAGAACAATGACTTTCAAGTCAAAGGACCTGGGTTCAACTCTTGACTCTGGTGCTTATGGTGTGACCTTGGGCAAGTTATTTCCCCTCCCTGGGATTCAGTTTCCTTGATTGTAAAAAGAAGGAATAGGGCTAGTTGATCTCTTAAGAAGTTTTCCAAACTCTAAATGCATGATCCTATGAACTCCTCATGCCCTATCCACACTTTACCTGTTTTTGTACAGTTATTTTCATATTGTCTCCCTCTTAGACTGTTAGCTTCTTGAAAGGAGGGACTGGGTTCTTGTTTTTCTGGTTTGAAGGATTTTCCCACAAGGCTTTCTTTGTATTTCCAGTGCTTAGAGCAGTGGCTAAAACATAGTAGGTTCTTATTAAATGCTTGTTGTTTTGACTTGACCTAATCACTACTAAGATCATATTCTTTTTTCCCCATTAATCACAGGCCTTCTGAAGACCATGCCTTAATGTCAAATCCAATGCCTTTTTCTCCCTTGAATTCCTTATCTTTGATCTTTCTGTAACATTTGGCATCATTGACTTCCCTTCCCTCCAAGGTGCATTAATCTCCCTTGGTTTCAGAGACTCCACAGCCTTCTGGTTCTTCTAACTCCCAGCCTGCCCCTTTTCTGTCTCTGTCACTGGCTCCTCTTATCCCCTCATTGTTGGTGTTTCCCTATATGACCTTCTTCTTTCTTTATTTCATCTCTTCTGACTATTCCATCCAACTTCATGGTTTTACCTGCCATCTCTGTGCAAATGACTGTCAAATCTACATGAACAATCCTGATTTCCAAGGCTTTCCATCCGTCTGCTGAAGATCACCAGATGTTCTGCTGGCACCTCAATCTCAACATATCTCCTACCCATATCTCCCAGTTAGTCCTCAAGGGCCAAATAAAACATTTATAATTATTTCCTCCCACATACACATATAAGAAAAGCCTTTCAAATATTTGAAGATATTCTCCCCCCTAGTCTTTACTTCTCCGGGCTGAAAAAGCCCAGTTTCTTCAACTGATTCTCATATGACATACACTCAAGGCTCTTTATCTTCCTGGCTGCCCTTCTCTGGACACTCCCCCCAGTGTATCAAAGTCCTTCTTAAATTGTGGGACCCTGAAATGAACACAACACTCATTCAAATGTGTTCTGAACAGAACAGGACAGAGTACAATCCAGTCATTTTTCAGTCCTGTCCGACTGTCTATTACCCAACTTGAGATTTTCCTGGAGTAGTATGCCATTCCCTTCTCCAAGTTATTTTACAAGTGAGGAAACTGAGGCAAATGGTGTTAAATGACTTGTTCAGGGTCACACAGCTAGTAAGTATCTGAGACCAGATTTGAACTCAGAAAGATGAGTCTTCCTGACTCCAAACTCAACATCCTATTCACCTAGCTGCCCCACAGGGCAAAGTACAGGGAGACTATCACCTCCTCAATCCTGGAACCTTCTCCCCTCTTAGTAGAGCCTAAGAAGGCATTTTTTTGGCTGCCACACAACAGTACTAACTCATAGAGAACTTTTAGACTATTAAACCCTCCAGGTAGTTTTCAGAACAACTGTTTTCAGGCTACATTTCTCCCAACTTATACTTCTGAAGTTGGTTTGTGTGCCAAAGAGCGAGATTTTCCATTTCAATTTCCATTACAATCTATGTTAGATTTTACATTACAGACTCCTTATTGGATTTCATCTTACCTGCTTCATCCCATGCTCTAACCTCTCAAGATCCTTATGAGTCTTAAACTCGATCATCCAGTGTGTCAGTTATCCCTCCTAGCCTTGTGGCACCTAAACATTTAAAGAGTAGGCCATCAGTGCCTTAACTTAACTCAGACTCAAACAGAGGATCAAGCAAAGAATCTGAAGCATTCCCCTGAAACCTCGTGCCAATTAGACATTGAACCGTCAACAACTATTCTTTGAGTCTATCCATCGAATCATTTCTAAATCCATCTAATTGTATTATCATCATTCTCATCTCATCCAAAGGTTGGCAATCTATGGGCAAAATCCAGTCTGAGGTCTGCATTTTTAAAATCCCAAACTAAGAAAGATTTTTACTTCTTTAAAAAGCATTGCTTTGTTTCTAACATTCCTTTTTTTGTCTTAAGTTCCAAATCCCTTCCTTCCCTCCTTACCCATTGAGAAGGCAAGCAATAGAATACATGTCAAATCATGTAAAGCATATCTCTATATCAACTAAAAAAAGGAAGTGAAAAAAATGATACTTCAATTTGCATTCCATCAATTCTTTCTCCGGTGATGGATATTTTTATATTTCTTCATTAAATTTTACCATATTTTAAAATGTAAAAGCCATTCTTAGATCACTGGCCTAGAGTATGATTTGGCCCTCGAGCCATAGTTTGCCAATTTATGATCTAATCTACATATCTCCAGAATAGCATAATATACTATATCCAAAGTTTTACTAAAACCTGGGTAAACAATAGCCAGAGCATCTTACCTAATGCTAGATTACAGTAATACTGTCCAAAAAGAAAAAAGCAATGAGATTAGTCAGACCTATTCTTACTGAAGCCATTCTTGTTCTTTGTAATCACTGCTTCTCTTCTGAGATGTTTGCTAACCATCTGTTTAAGGATGCCAGTCATTGCTGGAATTTTACCAGGAAGTGAAGTCAAGTCACTAGAGTATGGTTTTCAGTCTGTTCTCAAGAGGACCTGAGTTCAAATCTAGTCTCACACACTTATTGTCTGTGTGACCCTGGGCAAGTTACTTAACCCTGATTGCCTCCCTAAAAAAGTGGAAAACAAAGCAAAATGAAGCAAAAACTGACCTGCAATCTTGTGGTTACCCTCCTATTTTCCACGGTTCTTCGATATCACTGATAATAGCTCAGCAATCCTCTCTTCCCGAAATGTCCTTACCCTCCTCCCCCTCCATGTCAATCTTTGCCCATGGCCGTTTTTCAAGGTCTAATTCATGAATGTTCCCAGACCCCACCCCAGGCAATAGTAATCACCCCATCCAGTGACAATGGCTTTTTTGCTATTCCTAGCACATCACATGCCATCTCCTAACTCCAATAAGTTTCATTGGTTGTTCCCCACACCTAAAACTCTACCTCCTTGTCTACTCATCCTGGCTTCTCTGGCTTCTATCAAGCTAAAGTCCCACCTTCTCTTTCCCTCAGCTGAAGTCCCACCTTCTATAAGAAGCCTTTCCTGGTCCTCCTTAATTGTAGTCCCTTCCCTCTGAGATTACCTCCAATTTATCCTGTCTTTCTCTTGTTCTTACATAGTTATTTGCATATTTCCCCACCCCCTTAAACTATGAGTTTCTTAAGAGGAGTCACTTCTTTTGTCTTTCTTTGTATCTTCACCACTTAGCACAGTTCCCAGCACATAGTAGGAACTTAATAAATGCTTTTTGACTTGACTTGATTTGACTTGCCAGTTCTTTCAAAACTTGAGATGTAGCTCCTCTGAGTCAAGTGACTTGAATTCATCAAAGGCGATGCAGTAGTCTTATTTATCTGAGGTATCAACTTTTCCTTACTTTCTTGGACATAAGCTCCCAGTTAGTCATTTTTGTTTCCAATGGAAAGACCACTCTCCTTGTCAGAGAAAACCAAAGCAAGATAAGAGTTGAGCAGCATTATGGGCTGTCTTTTCCCTTTTAGCAATTACTGTTGCCCCATCCACTCCAACCAATGGTCCTGTCCCTTCTTTGATCTTCCCTTTTCTCTCAGCATAGGTCAAAAACAAGCAACCTCTCTTTTTTTTGCACTTAGGTCTCTCTTATTCTAAGCTTTAGCAATGTATTCCTGTCACCTATCACATTCATGTTCTAGGTTGCTAAATCAAAATGCTAACACATATTGAGCTAGCAATCCATTAAAACCACCAGGTCATTTCCACAAGAACTTTTGTCTATACACAACTCCCTAATCCTTTACTTCTAGAATTGAATTCTTTTTTTTTTTTTTTTTTGGTGAGGCAATTGGGGTTAAGTGACCTGCCAAGGGTCACACAGCTAGCAAGTGTTAAGTGTCCGAGGCCGGATTTGAACTCAGGTCCTCCCAACTCCAGGGCCGGTGCTCTATCCACTGCACCACCTAGCTGTCCCTACAATTGAATTCTTGACCTCAGATGTAGAACTTTGCATTTCTCCTATTATCTTTCGTCTTATTAGATTAGGTCCACGTTTTTAACTTATTAAGAAGTTTGGGGATCTTGACTCTGTCAAGTCAATGTCAGGTTCCTCTAAGACGCTAATAAAAGCATTGAGCAGCATAAGGCTAAGGATAGATTCCTCAGGGACTTCACTAGATATTTCTTCCAGGTTGACATTAACCCTTTAATGACTATTTTTGGGGTTCAATCATTCAACCTGTTCCAAATCTACCTGACAATGCTATTATCTTGCTCATACTTTTTATCTTGTCTACAGAGTTTTAGAGACTGACAAATATTTTATTGAAATCTAAGTCTACCATGTCAACAGAGTTTCCCTGATTTTCCAGTCTAGTTACCCTGTGAAAAAGGAAAATGAGGTTATTCTTGCATAGCCTGTTCTTGATGAAGTCATGCTGGCACTTAGTGATACCTGTTCCCCTTTCTAAATGTTCACAAACTATTGCCCTAATAATACCTCTTCCAGGGTCAGGGTTCAAAGTCAATCTCACCAACCAAAATTCTGAAGTCCTTAATTTTTCCCACACACAACCTTATTTTTTTTTAGTGAAAATGTCTTTCCTTTCTCTCTACAATCATGTATCATTTCTCCTGTTCTCTATGACTGTTAAAAGGTCATTGACAGTGGTTCAGAAGTCTCATCTTTCAGCATTTTAGGATTTGGTGTGCTACAGTCAGCTCTCAGGAGCAATTGTTAATTTGTTAGCATGAGCATTATCACACCTCAAAAGTAGGAAAATCGTAGAAATCATGGCTTGATTTATTGTTCTGTTTATTGTCTAGCCTTTAGAAAGAAGCAGAGAAAATGTTCATAATGCAAATTAAATTTAAAAGTGTGTCAGTGCCTTTTCAGAGAGTCAAGTGTTAAACATGTACCAGTACCCCTGCTTGGGAGATAGTTCACCTGGGCCTGGTGATTGTTGTTTGTCTTTCATTATGAAAGAGGGCCAAGACATTGGGGTGATGTCATGACTTGCACTCAATTGGATTTAAGTGAGGGAGGGCTGTGCAAGGTCACTAACCTCATTCTCTCCTCCAGAGCCAACTGGGTCCAGTGGCAAGATATATATCAGGATGACTGGAGTTGACCCCCAATGTTTAAAGCAATTGGGGTTAAGTGACTTGCCCAGGGTCAAACAGCTGGTAAGTGTTTGAGGTCACATTCAAACTCAGGTCCTCCCAACTTCAGGGCCAGTGCTCTATCCACTGCACCATGTAGGTGATATGAACTCATGAAGGCAGCACTATAGATCTATTCTTATCATCTCACTTCTCCAGAGTTGACATTTAGCCACCTTTGTTCTACTTTTTCCACTCCAAATGAGCTAGGTGCTTCAGTGGATAGAGTATGCAGCCTAGAGTTCAGACCTGAGTTCAAATTCAGCCTCAGACAGTAACTGTGTGACTCTGGACAGTCACTTAACCATATTTGTCTCATCTTCCTCATCTGGAAAATAAGCTATAAAGGAAATGGCAAACCACTGTAGAATCTTTGCCAAGATGGGGTCAGGAAGAGTAAGTAAGACACAACTAAAAAAAAAAAAAAACAAATTCCACTCCAAATATTGCTTTTGAGGGTAGAAAAAATATTCAAACTAAAATCTAAGTACTTTGTTTTCATTTTACATTATTATAGCATGTCATTTCCTTGTTCAAGAAGCTCCAATAGTTCCCTGTTACCTATAGGTTGAAATATAAGCCCCTCTGGCTTTTAAAAGATCTTTCCCAGTTTGGTTCCAATCTGCCTTTCCAAGGTTATTGCATGTCATTATCCTTCATGCCCTCTACAATTCAAAGCAACTGACCTGTTTACTGTGCCCTATGCAAGACAGAAATTTTAAGTGCTTACATTTATACCAATTAATTTCATCTTACTCTATTTAAAGCAGTGTTATGGCCTGTCAAGATTTTTTCAGGGAGGGGGGTGGTCGTCAGAGGGATTCTGACTATCATCCAGTATATTAGCTATATCTCCCAGTTTTGTGTCATATATGCCTTTCCCACTTCTGGGACTTTGCAGAGACTATGCCACATGCTTAGAACATGCTTCCTCTTCACTTCCACCTCATAGAATGCTGGGCTTCCTTCAGAACTTAGCTCATGAACATACTACTCCTTATTAGGGAGCCTGTCCTCATTCCCCCTCTCCCCACTTACTAATGCCCTCTCCCCAGAAATAACTTTGTATCTACTTTGAATATGTTTTGTATTTAATTTTCCACGTATGTGTTTCATCAAGGAAACGTACCGTTTCTTGAGGAAACAAAGCGGGGAACTGTAACGATTGGAATGATGCCACCTGCTGGAGACTTACTGTAGAAGAGTTCCGCCCATGAAGGGAAGGTCTTTGAGGGCAAGACCAGGAGTTTTTTCTTTGGCATGAGGAAGTAACGCGGGCGAGTGGGAGGAGGAAGGAAGAGACTGGCGCTCAGTCTCGGGCTCTTTCCTGGGGACGCTGGCGGAGAAGGGAGCTAAAAATGTGCTCTCCCTTTAATAGATAGAAATCTAGGCCTTTCTCTCTCTCTTTACCAAATTCTTGTTTTCCTTAATAAATGCTTAAAAGCCTAACTCCTGCTAAAGCTTATAATTTATTGGCGACCACTCATTAGATATTTTAGACAGACTAGCTAGAATTTTAACCCTTACATATGGTTGATTTCCCCATTCCATCTCCCAATGCCACACAACAGAATGTAAACTCCTTACAATAAGAGATGGTTCCTCTTTGTCTCTGTATCCCCAGGGCCTGGCCCTTGTTTATATCCTTCTCTAGAAGTTCACCTCCTTGCAGCTTCTTCAGTTTCTCTGCATATCTGAGAATACCAGTGGAGCTCACGGAGTTGCCATATATTATCCCTCGCTCTTCCCCTATGACAAGATTCTCTTCTTTTTCACTCATCCTTCATTCATTCCTTAAAGACATCTTCTCCTCCAGCTCTCCATAATTCTTTGGCTGTAATGCGTTGATTGCAGCCCGCTCCTAACCACCACGCACATTTCCATCATCCTACGCTTAATAACTCATTTTCAATTCCTCAGAGACCCATTTTCTGTGACTCACGGCCATACTACATCACCAGTGATTTGTTTTTGTTGTTGCTCAGTTGCTTCAGTCGTGTCTGTCTCTTCATGATCCTGTTTGGGGTTTTCTTGACAAATATACTGGAGCAGTTTGCCATTTCTTTCTCCAGCTCATTTTACGGATGAGAAAACTGAGGCAAATGGGATTGAGCGACTTGCCCAGAGTCAAACAGCTAGTAAATGTCTAAGGCTACAGAGTGATTTTTCACTCCAATTTAGCAATGTCTCTCCTTAAATGTGGTGTGTCCAGAGGAGAGAATGATTCCCCAGACATTATCTGAACAGGGTTAAGTATTGTAAAACTATCAACTCCTTACTCTTAGACACTGTCTGTTAATTAATGAAGTCCTAAATCACATTCATTTTCTAGGTTGCCATATCACACAGTTGTCTCATAGCAATCAAGTCTCACTAAAACCCTACAGATCTTTGGGGGGGGGGGGGAAACTTCTGGATAGCCACATTGCTCTTATCTTGTACTCTTGAAATTGATTTATTTGAATTTTTACATTTATTCCTGTTAAATTTCAATAGATTCAATTCAGAACAATATCCTAATCTATTGAAATATTTTTAATCCTAAGTCTATATGCAATGTGTTATCTATCCTTCTCAACTTTCTGCAAATATGATGAACATGTTATCCATGTAACTAATAAAAAATGCTAAAAAGCCAACCACAGACCCTTGGGGCACTTCACTGGAAACCTCTCTTTCAAGCTGACATTTAAATATTAATGGCTCTTTTAGGGACTCAGACATTCAACTGGTTTTAAATCTATCCAAAAGTATTATCATCTAGTTCACACATCCCTAGCTTTTTTACAAGAAAAGTATTAGAGATTTCATTGAATGCTCTGCTAAGGCCTCATTAAACTTTACCTACAACATTCTCCTGTCAGCAAACCTGACCAAAAAGGAAATAAGGTTAGATTGGAATGCCCTCCTCTCAACATAGTAATATTTAATATAAAATTTTAAAATCCTTGACTGAAGCTGGTGGATGGTTTGAATTCCAGACTTCTGAACCACAGTAGAGATAAAATCAATCAAGTGTCTACATGGAGCCACCAGTGTTATGAACTAGGCTACCCTAAGGAGACAGACAAACCCAGGTGGGAAACAAAGCTTGTCAGAGCTCCGGTGCTGATCAGCAGTGGGACTGGGCCTGTGCAAAGCTGCTGCCCTTACAACTGGGGTGAGAATTGTTTAAATTCCTTTTCTGGATGTTGTTTAGGCATCTCTTTACATCCTTGTTTAGGCATCTCTTCACATCCTTGGGATTTTGCCAAAATTGAAGTCAAAATCACCAGGCTACAGTTTTCAAATTCTAGTCTCTTCTCTTTGTTGAAAATCGGGACCCCATTCGCACTTCTCCAGCCCTGCAACACATCTCTCACTCTCCCCATCTGTGCAAAGATCAGCACTCATAGTGCTTCAGCAATCACGTCTTTCAGTTATTTTAGGACATATGCATATCTCTCATCTAAGCCAGGTGACTTGAACTCATTAAGGAAAGCCAGATGTCTCTCATTCTCTCTATTTATCCTCAGCACCAACCCCTACTTGTCTTGTTCTCTCCAGTCCAAGAGAGAAGACAGAGCAAAACCAAAATTGAGCAGCACTTCTGCTCTTTCTTTCATCTTTCTCCCTTCCCCAATATGGCTATTTAAATCATTTTAAATCCTTTCTTGTTGTCCTCAGCTCAGCCTGAATTGCAGTTGCTCAGGGCACTTATCCTACTCTTTCAAAATGGATTTCTTTTATTTGACCTTGTTTCCATCTTCAAAATACCAGATGAAAATAGATGCCTGTGATGCCACAGAATTCACTTTTTTCCAAGTCCTTTTTCTCCTCCTCATTGGAAAGCATGGCAACAAGAATTTTCATCTCCTGGAGACAATTCCCTTTAGTACATGCTTATGGTGGAGGAGTTAAAGACAATGAATCCATCCTTAACTTATCATTCAGTTTCAAGAACTCAGTTGTGTAATTTCAACAAAAGTCTCAATGAATACATGATCTCTCCATAGTAGGTACTCCTACCATCATTGCAGATTACCACATGCTCATGCCTCTCTGATCCATTTGTCTTCCCATCTGTCCTCCACAGGTGGTCCACTCTACATGCTGAGAATCTCCTCCTTTATCACCTGACAGTGTGCGGGTATAACTGCAGCATACAGGCCATCCATCTGTCATCACTCATTGCCACTAATTACCAGCCCACTTCCTTTTCCAGTCATGAATCTCTTTGATGACATCTTTATGCCATTTCCCCCACACACAATTCATCATTCATAATGTGCTGTGGCCTATTTGCACCCATCATGTGTTGCTAAATAACAAATTTGAATGGCTCATGGTTTTGGTTCCTTAGACATTGTGATATTCCTTAATGTGTAGCTATATAACATCACTGGAAGAACATTGTTGTAAAAAATAGAATTAAGTCCATCATTAAATCTACTTTTTTAAAAGACTGTTAAGGCTCTGGGGCAGCTAGGTGGTGCAGTAGATAAAGCACCAGACCTAGATTTAGGAGGACCTGAGTTCAAGTCTGACCTCAGACACTTGACACTTAATGGCTGTGTGACCCTGGGCAAGTCACTTAACCCTCATTGCCCTGCCCCCCCCCAAAAAAAAAGACTGTAAGGTTCTTTATAACAACTTGCCAAAACATGGGGATGATCACATTTCACAGACTGTAAGAATAATTTGAAGATTTTATCCAAGATCGGTCATGATGGTGCACATCGATAGGCCCTGCTACTGGAACTAAGGCTGGTGGATGAATTGACCTTGAGAGTTCTGAGAAACAGAAGAGATGAAGCCAATTGGGTGTCTTCACTAAGTCTTACACCAATATGGTGGACTTCCCGGGAATGAGGAACCACAAGGCTACTCAAAGAGGGTCAAACAGGGCATCAAAGCTACCATGCTACTTAGCAGTGGGATTGGGCTCTTTGAGAGGCATTTATAGCCTGAGCAAGGAGACCAAGTCTTCAACAACCACAAAAAGATCCTATGCAAGGAAACTGTTCTATGAAAAACAATAGGAAGAATTCATAACCAGTGCTGCGCATGCTCCATGGGATACCCCTCTCCCCACCCCCTCACACACAAATGTAAAACATTAGTTCCATGGACTGCCTTATGGGGTCATTAAAATGTCATAAGAAGATAAGAAATACTTGAAATCAGGCCTCTGCCCCAGTCATCAAGGACCATTTTTCAGGAGCTCGGGAGATAAGAACACCAGTGCCACTTTCCAATTTGCCTCCAGCTTGAACCCTTTGCTTATTGCTGCCCCTGAGCTAACAAAAAGCCATCTTTCTGGTTTGGTCCTCACTGTGCTCTTCTCACCCATGTATCCAATCCCTTATGTTAACGTTCACATTCACTCTGCAGTAGCTTTGCTCTAAAATGAGCAAGACTGAGACAAGATAGAATATCCAATTACCAACACAGCAAGTGTCTCTAACTTTGGCTCTTTAGGATTATTGTTCATCGCTGTCCATGGAGGTAGTAGGAGAAGTGTAACTGTATTGTTTAAGTGATTAAAGTCTTGTGTCTAAACATTCACTCTTTCTATATTTGACAGCTTCTTCTTTACTGATCATGTGATGGGCACAGCTTCTGCCTGACTTTGTTAGCATGCCATCTCACATTTTTGGTGTCCTGATTATATGGAATATATGGAAGCTAAGCCACTAATAACAGTAAAACCTGCAAAATATTTTCTTCTAATGGCCCTTCATGGACCATTCATTCCTGAATTCACCTAAATCCTTTTTGAAACTATGCTTCAAAGAACACTGGGTATAGGGGTAGAAGACTTGAGTTCGAATTCCCACCTTGCTACCTCTAGAATCTTGACCTCATCACTTCACTGCTATCTCCTCATCCATAGAATGGGCTTCATTATAAAGCTCTTTATGCAACTTATCTCAAGGGATGTCGTGGGACTCCATTTAGACAATGTATATAAAGTTATCTGTTAACTTGAACCATAATTATTATTATTCTCAGCCTGTACGATCTCTTTGGTTTGGGGATCAGACCTATGATTTCACTGGTATGGGGAGTATCTACTAATGCAGGTTGGCACCTGCTCTGCAACTTACAACTCTTAGGGAATTTCCTGAGACACTGAGAAATGTTAAATGAAATATCTAGGATAATACAATATGTGACAGAAGCAGGACTTCAATCCAGGTCTTTCCTAACTCCAAGGTCAACTTTATCCTCTCTGTCTCATTGTTTCTGATGACTGAGGCAGCTAAGTGGTGCAGTGGATAGAGTACCTTGTTTAGAATCAGGAATACCTGCATTCACATCTAGTCTCAGACACTTACTAGCTGTGTGACCCTGGGCAAGTCATTTATCTTCTGTCTCAATTTCCCTCAGCTGTCAAATGTTTAATAGTAGCATCTCTCTCCCAGAGCTGTTGTGAGGATCAAGGATATATTTGTAAAGCTTTTAGCACAATGTCTAACACATAGCAGGTGCTTGATAATACCTTTTTCTTTCCTGTCTTTTAGAGTAATAAATTTCATATGTATAGCCCTTACTTTATAAAGTGGTATATCCTTTCATACAAAGGATCTTGGATTTCCTTAGCATGGGGAACTCCTTTCTTTGTGATCATTCCTTCCACCATCACAAATCACAACCCTTTGTGACTTTTCAGACTGGCCCTGGAGAACTGGCTAAGGATCATAGAAGGAAAATCACTGCCCAGGGTCATATAACTCATAAGTGTGAGAAGCAGGAATTGAACTTAGGACTTCCTGATTCTGAGCTTGACATCCTATGCACTATGCCAGTATAGCTGGGCTTTTCCCCTAAATTGAAGAATTTCATGTAAGTGCGCATATGCAGAAGATGTAATTGGATTAGTGGTGAGAATAGTGAGCCCAGCATAACTCTGGGTACCCATATAGGGTGAAGAATTGGTATCAGAGCTTCAGGGAGAGATATGTACATGAGTGGTTCTAGGCATTCTTTGGGAGATTTTATATATACATATATATATACATACAGATAGATAGATAGATAGATAGATAGATAGATAGATAGATAGATAGATAGATAGATATGGAAAGACTTTAGAGGTTGTAGACATGTAGGGGAAACTAGTGGCCCAAAATATCCTTTATTTCTAATTTATCTCCTTAGAGACTTTCCCTTAAGTGAGATTGGGCCTTCTCTTTTGTTTGAACTGAGATTTCATTTCACTCACTCCAAAGAGCTAATTCGCTCTGGTGTATTTGCTAGTATACCCCAATCTAGGCACGATAATTTCAGTTCTATGTTATGGATAAATGGGTTTAGTCTGTATTCACTGCTTTGGATAACCAGAGTTTGGTGGGAAGGAGTTAAGCTGGCAAGGGTTGGAGAACAAGGAAGAAGTTTTTGTTCTGAACCTAGAATAAGATTATTTAAGGGCAATGACTAGATAGAATTCTAGTCCTGTATCTCTTTTGGAGATACATTGAAGAAAGGAGCAAATACCCTGACATGGCTCTTCTCCTGTTCCCCTCAAAGTGGAAATTAAATTTTCCCTTAGAAAGAGGTTGGTCAGGGGCAGCTAGATGGCACAGTGGATAGAGCACCGGCCCTGGAGTCAGGAGTACCTGAGTTCAAATCCGACCTCAGACACTTAACACTTACTAGCTGTGTGACCCTGGGCAAGTCACTTAACCCCAATTGCCTCACTAAAAAAAAAAAAAAAAAAAAAAAAAAAGAGGTTGGTCAGATTCCAAAGATACCTAATTATGCCACCAAAAAGCCTTATGTAGAGCAAGCCATGTAGACATCTATGCCTACCAAAGACACACACACACACACACACACACACACACACACACATCTTCTAACAGAAAACTTCAACTTACTACTTGTCCTAAAACTGTCTTTCTCAGGCTGTAGAGGGTGGCCCAGACAGGGTTTGGTGACTGCCTTTTTATCTCCACTTTCTGTATTCTTCATGGGTTTCTCATTTCCCAGTTACCTTCTTATCTTCATGCAGGAATTTTAAACATGAGGGCAATAAATAGTCTTGCTAAAATTTAATTCTGTAAACACTCCACTTTTAGTTCCTGTGCTTTTTGCCTGGGTATCGGAATAGAGAGAAAAGTTCTAATCTTTCTGGTTTGACTAAAAATAGTCAGGACATCTCTGTGTATTCTGTCTGCTCAGCAAGTTACATTAAGGAACTGGAGGATTGTGAAAGGTGATCTCTATTTGAAACAGAAGCCAGATGTCCTTTTGTACTCTGTGGTGACTTGCAGAAGATGTAGGGGAGGCCTGGTGTTTGCTGGGTCATCTTGGGAACTTCCTGCATGGGCCCAGGGGTTGAAATATAGTTGGGGAACACAGTTAGCACACAGTTTTTTCACAAGACCTTACATTCAATCAATTCAAAAGCGTTTATTGAATAGATATTATGTGCCAGATACTGGGCTAAATGCTGAGGATACAAAGAAAAAGAAAAAATATGTACAGCACCTGCCCTTGAGGGGCTTACATTCTAATGGGGAAGACTACATTTATATGAAGTTATATTGAAGGTACATAGAGGGGAGGCAGAAAGTAACATTGAAGGGGAAGGCTCTAGCAAGTAGAGAAACCAAGAAAAACATCCTGAAGAAAGTTGTATTTGATTTAAGTCATAAAGGAAATGAGGGATTTGGGGGATGGGGTGGGGCAATGAGTGTTAAGTGACTTGCCCAGGGTCACACAGCTAGTAAGTGTCAAGTGTCTGAGGCCAGATTTGAACGCAGGTCCTCCTGAATCCAGGGCTGGTGCTTTATCCACTGTGCCACCTAGCTGCCCCAAAATGAGGGATTCTAAGAGACATAAGGAAAAGCACATTCCAGGAAAAGAAGTTCGGAGGAAGACCCTACAAAGGTACTGAGGAAGGAGATAGAAGATCCTGTGAAAGAGACAGTAAGTAGAGAGTAATGACTGACATAATATAGAAGACTGGAAAAGTAGGAAGGGCCTAGGCTGTCAAGAGTTTAAAGTTCAAACAAAAGTCTTTCTACATGATCCTGGAGGGAATGAGGATCCACTGGTGTTTACAAAGTTTGCCTCAATTTCCCTTAATTGTCAAATGTGCTTAATAATAGCATCTCTCAGGGGCAGCTAGGTGGCACTGTGGATAGAGCACTGGCCCTGAAGTCAGGAGGAACTGAGTTCAAATCCAGCCTTAGACCCTTAACACTTACTAGCTGTGTGACCCTGGGCAAGTCACTTAACCCCAATTGCCTCACCAAAAAAAACAACAACAACAAAAAAATAATAGCATCTCTCACCCAGGGTTCTTGTAAGGCTCAAATAGGTAAATTTGTAAAGCGCTTAGCACAATTCCTGACACATAATAGGTGCACTTAATAATGCCTACATTTTAGGAAAATCACTTTGGCAGCACACCTGTGTGAAAGATAGATCTGAATGGGGAGAGACTTGAGGCAGGGAGACCAATCAGACGGTTATTGAAATAGTCCAGGCAAGAGATGACGAGGGCCCAAACTAAGAGGTGGCTTTATGAATAGAGAGAAAGGGATGCATGAAAAGAAAGAAGTCGTGCTAGAAATGACAAGATTTGGCAAATGAGCGGATAGATGTGATGAGAGAGAGTGAAAAGTCAAGGTTGACACCACGTTTGCCAACCTGGGTTATTGGGGGGGGGAGCTACATTTGACAGTAATATGGAAATTTGGAAGAGGGGGAGGTTTGGGGTGGAAGCAAATGAATTTTTTTCTTTTATGTTGAATTTGAGGTACCTAAGAGACATTCAGCTCATGCAGAGTTTGGAGGACCAAGACTATAAAATTACAGCATCTTTGTGATGAGAGGGATTTCAGCTGTCAGATGTCAGCTCCAATTCAGACCTGAAGAATACCTTCCACAACATAACAAGAAGTCACCATCTAGCTTTAGCTAGAAAAGCTCTACTGAGAGGGAAAGTTACTACCTCCTGAGGATTTCCTTCCTACTTTGAAATAGCATGAGAGGGCAATGGGTAAAGCACTGACCCTAGATTCAGGAGGACCTGAGTTCAAATCCAGCCTCAGACACTTGACACTTACTAGCTGTGTGACCCTGGGCAAGTCACTTAACCCTCATTGCCCCACGCCCCCAAAAAAGCATGAGATGCCAGGAGTTTTTCCTGAAATCAAGCCTAAATGTGCCTCTGCAATTTTCCACTCTCTGCTCCTGATTCTGACCTCTGGGACCAAGCAAAACAAATCTCTTGCAAATGAGAGCCTTCCAAATGGTTGAAGTCATATCTTCTCCCTAAGTCATCTTCTTCTTCCAGCTAAATAATGTCCAGTACTTCAATAAATCCTCACATAGAATGATCTTCAGCTTTTACCTTCAAAAGTACCTCCAAGAAGCCTTGGTGTGTGCAGTGACCACACCCTGGTAAAAAACATCTAAGCCAACAGGATAAACCAGGATAACAGTTACCAACAGGCCTCAAACACTTCGGTAAGGTAGGGGGATGGCTACCTCAAGCATGTGAAGACTTTCCTCTGGTGAAATGGGAGGATGCGAATAAGTTGTTCCAAAGACCAAGAGAATGACTGAAGTAGGCACCTGTGGAGTACTTAGGTCTTGGTCAGACATCAAAGACACAAAGGTCATCTATGGCACCCTTGGCCATTACCAGTCATCATGACTTTTGTCTTGCCACTGGATTCCTGTGACTCTGGAAGAGATAGTAACACTGACAACCTTGTGCAACTATACCTCACTTAAATTTAATTCATGCATGAGTAAAGACATGACCCATCACATTGTGATATCATTGGTTCTCTTCAAAAACAAAGAGCAAAAACAACTCTCAATAGCCTTGCTAAAGGGTAGCATCTTAAAAAACACACATTCTGCAGATGTACTCTGACCAGGGCAGAATGCTATGAGACCATCACCTGCTTCGGCCTGGGTGCTATGACTTTGACCAAAAACAAACAAAAAAAATTGATGTCTTTTGTTTAAGCACCAGAGTCATTTCTGGAAATGCTCCACCTCCCCACGCCCTCCAAATTATATGTTTGTTCTCTTAGAATACAGAAAAACAATTAAACAAAATCACTTAGTATTGGTGACCCCATTTGATAACACATGCACCATTTTGCACTTGTAGTTTACTGCTCTGCTAGGGGTTGAGACATTTGTCATTGACTATTCTCTTTGAGTATTATTGGTTTTTCCACTGCTAAAAATTCAGTTACTATTTATTGATGTTTCATTTACATTGTCCTAGTCATTGCGTGTATTGCTCCATTGGTTCTATTCCTCTCCCGTGGCATCAGCTCATGCAAATTTTCACATTTTCTCTAAGTTCCATTTACTCATTATTTCTTACATTTATTTTTTTATACTGGACCTGTAATTGCATTAATATACCATGGTTTTTTCAACCATTACCCAACTGAAAGGCATACATTTTCTTTACAGCTATTGGCTACCATAATAAAAAATGATACTATGGCTATTTTGGCATCAATTGGACCTTTGTTTCTTTCTTTGACATTCTTGGAGTGTAATCACTAGGCCAAAGAGTTTAAATACTTTAGTCATTTTTCTTGCATAATTCTAAATTAATATTCAGAAACTGTTGGACCAATTCACAATCCCACTCACAGAGTCTGAATGTGCCTGTCCTCTCATATTTCCTCCAACACTGACCATTATCTGTTATCTTTACAAGTTTTCAGGTAAAAATCTAAGAATTATTTAAATTTACATTTCTCCTGTTATTCCATGATTTAGAGCAAATCTTCATGTGGTCATTTATACATAGTTGGCAATTGTTTTGAAAGCTGTTCATATCCTTTAAGAGCACATTTACTAAAGAAGCCTTCTTGGTGGTATTATATATTTGTGTCAATTCTCTATATATTTTGGATATCAGATTTTTATCAGTGATATTTGATGCAAATAAACATTTGCTCAAAAGTTTTTCTTCTTATCTCATCTTCATTTATTTTTTTAGGCTAAGGTTTTTTAATTTTATGTCATCAAAATTGTCTATTTTGTTCTTTATATTAGGCCTCTTTTAATATAGCCTAAGATGGTATTAGGTTTTGGGGTTTCCATATCACATGGTTGCAGTCCAC
This sequence comes from Dromiciops gliroides, assembly GCF_019393635.1. NCBI lineage: Eukaryota > Metazoa > Chordata > Mammalia > Microbiotheria > Microbiotheriidae > Dromiciops > Dromiciops gliroides. Next base: position 107,739,484 of record NC_057861.1, read on the forward strand.
CAAAATCTCCAAATCTTTTTCAACAAAACTTCTATATAATCATACCACTCTTATCTTATGGTGTTGAATTTTGAGCCCCTGCATGAAACTTTACATTCATCCCCACTAGATTTCATATTGTTAAATTTGGCTCAATTCTCACCTGTCACAATCTTCTTAGATCCTGACTCTGCCAACCAGTGTGGGAGTTATCCTTTCCAGCTTTGTGTCATCTGCAAAAGTGACAAGTAAATCACCTATGCCTTTCTCAAAGCCATTCATTAAAAAATGTGAAACAGCATGAGAGACTCTTGTCAAGTGCTTGACTGAAAACTAGGTGAGCTGTATCTACAGGATTCCTCTTGTCTACCTCTATATTTAAAAAGGGGTCTCAACATAGTTTTTTCTCCCTATTTCCCAATAGCTCTACTGCTTTTGGACTTCTCTAAAACTCTCCAACGTGTTTGCAAACTGAGTGTCTTCCCTTAGTCTTTACCCATTAGATTGTAAGTTCCTTGAGGGCAGGAAGTCTTCTCCTTCTTCTCCTTCTAGTTCTCCTTCTCCTTCCCCTCCTCTTCCTCATTTTCCTCCTTCTTTTGTCTTTGTATCCCCAGTATTTAGCACAGTGCCTGGCATATACCAGGTACTTAATAAAAGTTTATCAACTAACTGGCAATCTAGTAACAATTTCAAGAAAAGAAAATGGGGTTATTCTGACATGACTTATTCTTGATGAAGCTATGCTGGCTCTTTATGGCCATTGCTTCCTTTTCCAATCATATTCCCTAACCATTCCCTAAATAATCCATTCTATTAAATCACTCATTGGAACATGTTTAAAGAAGGATTCATGCATTAAACAGAAAGACGAACTAAATCCCTAGAATCTATTCCACACAAATTTATGCTCTGAGCGCTACTTTTGACTCAATCAAAGATACATTCTTGTGTATATTCTCTTCCTCAACCCTCACCCTGGTGGAGGTATGAAAGCACAATGAAAATGGCAAAAGGCTGAAAGACCCATGGAAGCCAGAGATAGAATAAATGTGGCTGACTCGGAAACTTTGAAAAAAATAATAAAGTCCCACATAGAACTGGAAAGAACTGATGAATATCTGAACAGTACTCCCGTCTACATCATTCATGTATGAATTCATCTCGCCCAGACCTGATAACCTCCAGGAATGGAGATCACACTACCTCTGAGGCATTTCATCCTACTTTTGGACAACTCTAATTATTAGAAGCCTTTTCCTTACATCAAACCTAAATCTCCCTCTCTACAAACTCTATGCACTGCTCCTAGTTCTGCCTTCTGGAACAAGGTAGAATAAGTCACATTTTAAGTCTCTCCTCTGCATGGCAGCAGCCCTTCGAATATGGGATGACAGTTGTCTTTTCCCCAAGTCTTTTCTTTAAGCTAACAATCCTTTGTTCTTCAGATGGTGTGCCAGTCCTCTGATTCCAGTTTATCAATGTCCTTCCCTTGGGGGAAGCAAAATGCAATAGTGGAGGTGGGAGGCGGTCAGAGAAACTGAGTGTGAAATCTGGGCTCAGCCACTATTACTTATATGACCTTGGACAAATCAATAATTTCCCTTTCTGAACCTGAGTTTCTTTACCTATAAAATAAAGGGTTTAGGGGCAGCTAAGTGTCACAGTGGTTAGAGCACCAGCCCTGGATTCAGGAGGACCTGAGTCCGAATCTAAGCTCAGACCCTTGATACTTACTAGTTGTGTGACCCTGGGCAGGTCACTTAACACTCATTGCCCTGCAAAAAAAAAAATTGTTTTTTAAATAAATAATAAAAATAAAAGGTTTGGACTAGAAGACCTCTAAAGTACATTTCAGTTTTAAAGCATGTCCTAAAAAATGGGCAAAATTGTTCCTACATCTGTCTTCTCCTACATTCAGGCTGTGAGGAAAGCATGAAATCAGAGAGCAACAAAAGAATTCCTAAGCCTCCACCTGAGAGAGAGAGAGAGAGAGAGAGAGAGAGAGAGAGAGAGAGAGAGAGAGAGAAGGAGGAGAGAGGAGAGGAGAGAGGAGAGAGGAGAGAGGAGAGAGGAGAGAGGAGAGAGAGAGAGAGAGAGAGAGAGAGAGAGAGAGAGAGAGAGAGAGAGAGGGAGGAGAGAGGAGAGAGGAGAGAGGAGAGAGGAGAGAGGAGAGAGGAGAGAGAGAGAGACAGAGACAGAGACAGAGACAGAGAGACAGAGAGACAGAGAGACAGAGAGACGGAGGAGAGAGGAGAGAGGAGAGAGGAGAGAGAGAGAGAGAGAGAGAGAGAGAGAGAGAGAGAGAGAGAGAGAGAGAGAGAAGGAGGAGAGAGGAGAGAGGAGAGAGGAGAGAGGAGAGGAGAGAGGAGAGAGGAGAGAGGAGAGAGGAGAGAGGAGAGAGGAGAGGAGAGAGGAGAGAGGAGAGAGGAGAGAGGAGAGAGGAGAGAGGAGAGGAGAGAGGAGAGAGGAGAGAGGAGAGAGAGAGAGAGAGAGAGAGAGAGAGAGAGAGAGAGAGAGAGAGCGAGCTTTCATCACCCACCAGCGAAAACGACACAATAAAAAGATATTGGCAGACTCAGAAAAGGAGGATGAAGGCCAATAGGCTACGAATCCCATTGCCACCAAAGTAGCAGTGCCTTTCCAGGATTTTGTCCTTAAACTCATAGCCTAATAAACTATCCTTAAATAACTCTTCTAAAATGAGCTGTTGGTTTCCCTGATTGCCACACAGAGCAGACAGATAAGAAACAGAAGTAGAAATGTTATTTTGAGGAACCACTCAGAGAATCTACATCTCCTGCCTTCTCCTGACCCAGAAAGTCTATGAACATTCATAGAAGTTTAGGTGAATTACACTTAAAGCAAATTTGATTATGAACATCTAGATTTAGAGAGGAGAGGGATTGGGGCGTGGGTATTGCTAGGCAATTTTTAACTTTACAAAGGGATTTACCAACAAACTTTCCTAGTGAGTGAATTTAATATGGAATTTCATTTTCAAAATTTGGGTGACTACTCCAACTGAGAGAAATTGGAGACTCCTCGGAATTGGGAGGCTGGGAATTAGAGAGTGAACTCATGTTCAAAGTAGAGGGTGAGGAGCAGGTGAGGCAGAAAGTGGTTGATGGTGGTGCAATATCTTAAGGTTGGTGGGGGGGGGTAAGAAGATAACTGGTCTGTGGGTAGTTTGTTAGTAACCCATGTTCCCAACCTGTTTTTGATGGTGAGAGAGCATGGTGAGCAAGTTACTTGATAAGAGTCAACAGAGTAAGTGTTAGAGAAGAGACCAGCAGGACCCAGGAGGTATATGAACCAAAGTATCCCTGGTGTTTGATCCTGGGTTTTCTCCTAACCTGTAATCTACTCATTGAGGAAGGTGGGGTGTTTACAAGTGTAAACTTCTTCATCCCAGGTCCAGCAATAATAAACATAAATCTAGTACACATAAATAGTATATGCTATTGGAGAAGTAAGGGATAATGAAAGCTGTTGTCATATCCAACCTAGCTTTGCCTAACTGAAGTGTACCAGCTGAGTTTGCACACAGTTTCCTTTCCCTAGACAAGGGTGACTTAGTTGGACTGATAAAACATGGCATCAGTTATTCAGGAATACATCCACAGTTTAAAGCAAGACATAATGGTGAAGGAATGGGGAGAGAGGATATGGGGAAATAGGTTGAAAGAGATACTGAAAGCTAATCTAAAGATATGAATCTGTCTAGCAATCTTCCCCACCATTGATGATTCTAGATGGCAAGATTTATAGAGATCATCAACTATCAAGGAAACATCACCTTTGAAAGGTTCACAATGTTGTATTTGTTCAGCCTTAATTTGAAAACGCCACCATTGAATTAATTTGAACCACTGGAACAAGAAAGTCATGCCCATTCTTTTCTAGGTGGTGCAGTGAATAGAGGGTTGGGTATGGATTCAGAAAGACCTGAGTTCAAATCCATCCTCAATTTCTTACTAGGGGTCTGACCCTAGGCAAGTCACTTGACTCAAAAATGGAGAGAATACTATTACCTGCTCCCCAAGGTTGTTATAAAGATCAGCTGAGATGATATTTACAAAGGGCTTAGCATATGTAGGTACTATGCACATGCTAACTATTATTAACATTATTATCAACAATCAAGATATTTGAAAAGAATCTTGGACTTAAAAATAAAAGATGTGGATCTAAGTCTGGGAGTTCTATTAGAGGTAATTTCTCCTGCCCAAGTCTTAGTTTCTTCAACTATAAAATGGGGGTATTGATATTTGCAATAAAAACAGAGCTACTGTTAGGATCAAATGGGATCGAGCATTTAATGAACCTATGAAAATCTCAATTATTAATATCGTTCAACCCTGATTTGACAATCACCCAAGATACAACCTACCCTGAACTAGACCTGACTTCTCCTCTTTCCTAGGAAGATAATAACCATTTCTAGGTCGTGTGAGCAACAAGATAGAGGACTGGATATTTTTTCTGATCTCCACAACCTCTCAAGCCTCTCCCAAACAAGAATTATGTACCAAAGATAAAGCAATATCATCTTTCTCCATGGTCTATGACATTTGAAATCTAAAATAAGATTTTTTTAAAAAACCACAACAAACTGACTCACTGATCCTGAACTCACTCAGCACTCCTCCCTCACCTTCTATACTACTGGCAACAGTCTACACTAGCAGACCCTAAGATCCATGACAAAACCCAACCACACTCCCTAATCATCCCTCCTTCTTTCAAATGTTGTAGAGACCTGTTGTTGACATTTGCTCAGGCAGTGAAAGACAAACAACATGGCAAGTGGAAGCCTTTAAGGACCAAAAGCTTGTTGAGAGCCACAATCCTGTAGCAACAACACTGCAAAGTTCTGAACTGCTATTGTCAGGAAGGATAACCCTGGAGGACAAGTTCAGCAGCTCTCTGAATTCTTGGTACTGGGAAATAGGGGCAGCAGGACAGTATACCATGGGTGGAGGGGGTGGGGAGAGGTAGTACTCCACTAAGCCTGAAGGAAAGAGTGTTTCATCTAGTTCTGACCAACCAAAAGTCACTTGGGGCAGAAGCCTAGCCTGTTGAACCATGAATTGTGGGATTGTGTAGGAGTGTGGGAGGAGGCTGAGATGCTTTGAGATCTAGCCCCCAAGGAAACCAACATTAGAGGCAACAGGGTCAGAAAATTAATAGGGAGAAATTGAGGGGTGGGTGGAGAGACTAAAATTACCAAAGATTTCAAGAAGAAAACTCAAAAACCTTGAACACAAGCAAATAAATCAATAAGCAAAACATTAACGACAGAAGGAAATATGGCTTCTAGATCTAGTAAATGAGTTCAGGCATCTATTAATAAATACTGCAAAACAAAGGAAAATGTTCCAACTTTTGGTAAGAAAGAGCACCCTGTGGAATGTGAGAACATAGAACCACAAAATGCTATTCTTGGTTTGTTCAAAAAAGAAATGAGAATTATGAAAGCCAAATTTATGGTTTGTATAGCAAATATAATAGGCAAAATAGACATTGGAATCTGCCATGGCAAGCAACAATAGAAACAAGAAGAGAGAACAATAGACTGGAAATGCAGATATATAGAAGTGAAAGATAATCTAAAAGAAGAAAAACACAGAAACATTAAAAGCATAAAAAATATGTTCACAGACTGGCAAAACATATTCATCTTGAAGACAAGATTCATAGAGACAACCTAAGAATCAGAGATCTCCCAGAAGAACATGACAGGACAAAAAAACCTTACCTCTATGATGAAGGAAATAATAGAAAAGAACTACCCAGAACTTCTGAAAATAGAAAATGAAACACCAATAAAAAGAATTCACAGATCCTCTGGAGAAGAAAAAGGCTACAAATTCCAAAACACTTAGTGATTAAATTTAATAATTCAAATCAGAACCAACAAGCTCTAGAAGAGATAAATGAAAGACCTACAAATACAAAGGAAAGGAAATTCTAACATAAGACTATTCTGCACCACCAGAAAATATAGAATGGAATGGAATAAAGTATTCCAAAGAGCAATGGAACTAAGTATACAGATCAGAGTGAACTACCTTGCAAATCTAAGCTTAATCATAAAAGAAAAAAAATGGATACTCAATAATAAAGTTATTTGAAATATTTTAGAAAGAAAACCAGGACTGAAGATTTGCTTCTCAAACACCCCAAATGACAGAAATGCAGGAGTGAATAAATGCAGCAGTCCCAAGGGCACAGCAGAGTGACAGTAGAGAGGCAAATTATTGACTTCTTTCTAAATGTATGCAAGGAAACAGGATGAAGGCAAAAATCTGGTAAAGGTAACAGTGAAGAGTCAGACTGGGGGTACTATGGACAGAACCTAGTGACACCCAGTTTACAGGTGAATTTTATGAGGTTTTTTTGGTGCAGTTACATTACAACATGGGAGGGTAGATGGAGGGCAGTGAAGGGAGTAGGGGATAGAGAGGATTGTGTGATATGCCACAGTCAAATCAAGGGCTAGCAATGAGGGGCAGGTGACCTTTGCGGTCTCAGAAAGAGAAGACACTTCAGGGCAATCAGTGAAGATGAGAAAAGGATTCTAAAGGGGAGGAGAAGAAAGAAAGCTTTGCTTTGGTGGTAGGAGGGAGTGGAGAGATGTTCTGAGAAAAGAAATGGGGACCTTGCACTGGGTGTAGCCTGGAGAATTTGGTGCTTGAAAAGTTTATTTATCCTGTGTTAGGAGTGGGAAGTTGCATCAATTGGGGAATGGCTGAACAAGTTGTGGTATATGAATGTAATGGAATACTATTGTGCTGTAAGAAATGACAAGCAGGCAGATTTCAGAAAAACCTGGAAAGACTTAAGTGGACTGATGCTGAATGAAGTGAGCAAAACCAGGAGAACACTGTACACAGTAATAGCAACATTGTGTGATGATCAACTGTGATAGTCTTGGCTGTTCTCAGAACTGCAATGATCCAAAACATTCCAAAGAACTCATGATGGAAAATGTTCTCCACATCCAGGAAAAAAGAACTGTGTATTCTGAATGCAGATTGAACCATACTGTTTCTACTTTTTTGTTGTTTTTTCTCTTTTTCAAGGTTTTTCCCTTTTGTTCTGATTCTTGTTTCGCAACATGACTAATGCAGAAATGTGTTTGTTCAATATGATTGTACATATATAGCCTATATCAGATTGATTTATGTCTTGGGGAGGGGGGAGGAAAATTTGGAACTAAAAGTCTTATAAAAACAAATGTTGAGAACTATATTTACATGTAACTGGAAAATAATAAAATACTTTTATGATTAAATTTTTTAAAAAGGAGTGGGGGAGTTGGAACTCTTAGGATCAATTGACACCTGGGAGAGTTGGACAGCATGGACCCATGGAAGAGATCTTGAGGCAAATTGAGGGGAAAAAGGTAACCAGGAGAGTGCATATAGAATAGCCCAAGATGGGCTGTATATTCAGAGACATGTTGGGAAAGGGGCCCTACCATGGGGCAATGTCTGTGACACCTGCAATTATTAGCATTGTTCTGGAAGTGAGACACTATAGAAAAGAGGAATCCATGAGGCAAGCTCTACAAGGCAATGGCAGAAACTGCCTGGAGGGGAGAAGCTGAGAAGTTAGAGTGTATACCTTGAAAGTTGTGATTGCATAAGGAAAACAGAGAAACAAGAGAGACCAGATAATTATAGGGGTCATGAAGCAGAGAGTGGGGGGTCTAGAGTAAACAGAGAAGATAGATAATGAAGAGAGTGAAAAAAGTCAAAAAAATAATAACTAATTGAAGGGGAGGAGAAGGCAGGGATCTATTTGATTAACTGAGAGGAAGAAAAGGAGAGAGGAATTATATAGCCAGATTAAAAAAAGAGGAGAGAAAAAGGAATAAGCAAAACCCCAAGGGGAAAGGAGAAGATTGCAATCTTTTCTCTTCAAAGATTTAACCAGCCTGTGGTCACACCCTTGTGTTCTATCCCACTGCTTTGTATAAGGGTACCCAGAGCATCACAGAATCTCAGAGGTAAAGGAGACTTAGTTTCTTGTCCCATTCTCTCTATAAAATTTTTGTTGCTGTTGTTCAGCCATGTTCAGCTCTCCATGACCTCATTTAGGGTTTCCTTGTTAAAGATACTGGAGTAGTTTTGCCATTTCCTTCTTCAGCTCATTTTACAGATGAGGAAACTGAGACAAACAGGGTTAAGTGGCTTGCCCGGGGTCATGCAGCTAGTAAGTGTCTGAGGCCAGATTCAAACTCAGGAAGATGAGTCTTCCCGATTCCAGCACTCTATCCACTGCACCACCTGGATAACTTTCTATAAAACAGAAATCATAACATTTTCATTCCCTTCAACTTCCTCACACACACCTCATTTTGAGGAAAGCATTTTGTACATTAAAGCCTATAGAAATGCAGCCAGTTACTATAAAAAGTGCCCCTCAGGTGTTCAAAACTATGGAGGCTCAGGCAGATACTAAGCTGGCCTCTTGTCAGTCCGAGCTGGGTTAAGTGCCTCTTAAGCATGACAATGACTATGCTTCCTGGGGTCTGTGCAGGGAGCAGGCACTTGATGGTAGGCTATATTGTTTCTGCTCATTGGTTGGGAGCTGACTAGGATGCAGTGACTTTTGTTCTGTAACACTTGGCAAAGGTGGGTAACCTTTTTCCTAACTACTGCATCACAGCAGGCCACTGAAAGGTGCAAATGTGCTTTCCAGTTAGATTTTGAAAAGGGCAATAAGTGGAGGTATGGATTGCAGAAATATGGCTATGGGAGAAGGTAATCCCTTCCCCCGGGTGAAGTGAAGATAACTGAAATGAAGGTTACCAGGGACTAGGGCAAAGTAGAGCTTCTTGTTGTCAATATTTGGAAATTGTTTACAGTTACCTGTGGGTCAGAGAAGCAAGGAGATCTGCCAATGTTCGCACAGCTAATATGTGTCAGGGGCAGGACCTGAACCCGGATCCTCTTGACTCTAAGTCCTGCACTCTTCTCCACTACATGATGCGGCCTCTCTAGAGCCCCTAGTTTTCAAATAATAATGATAAATATTGCATAGTATTTAAAAGCTTACAAAGCACTTACCTAACCAGTAACCTTGGAAGTAGGTAGTAATTATTCTCACCATTTTACAAAGGTCAAACCATTTGTCCAGAGCCAAAATATGATAGTATTTGGAACTAGAAAGGACTTTAGATATCCAAACACTTCATTTTACAAATGAGGAAACTGAGACCTAGAAAAGAGGTTTCCCCAAAGTTCTACAGGTAAGAGGTGTCAGGATCATGTTAAAAATCCAATGCTTCCTTCTCCCCTTCCCACCCACCCCCCACACACATATAGGCATATTGTCTCTCAATCATCTACCTTTATAACCAGTTGGTTAAAGCCAGGGTGATGCATATAGATTATGTCATACTAGATGGTCTAGTCTTCAATTATTTCAAGGACTATTATGCAAAGTTTGAGTTGCCCTCCATATGCATTAAGGAACTCTGCTGTTCCTATAGGATTTTCCTCTTTGAAAAACATTTTCTTCCCAACAATTCTTGGAAACAGATAACACAAGGATCATTTATTATTTCCCTCTTAGGTGAAGAATAGCAAACGGACCTGTGCTTTCACTAGCATAAGGAGCTGCCTAACCTCTACAAGTCAGCACCTTCTTGGCAACTGACAATATTAGAGAGTTGCTCCAAGAGATTAAGCAACTTGCCGGGGGCCACACAAGTGGTATAGATCGCAAGTAGAACTTGAACCCATATCTTCTTGGACTTAAACTAGCTCTTCACCCACTAAGCCATTTCTGCCTCCCAAATTTTACAGAGAAGAAAACTGAGGCTCAGAAAGGTAAAAATAACTTGTTTACAATCTTGATCACAAAGCTAAGGTCAGAGAACTTGAGTAGAGCACAAGAATTCTGACACCAAGTCAAACACTCTGGACGCTGCCCGTCAGAAGTCAGAACAATAGCTAACAGAGAGCTTCAAGGTTTGCAAAGCACTCCATATATGCTATCTGATTTGATCTTCACAATACAGTTATCCTTTCCACACCATTACTTTCCCCATCGTGGTTTTGATATATCATGGGTCAGCATACGAAATTAAATGGGAATTTGGGGGGAGTTTCAAGGAAGCCACAGAAAACACACAAAGGTCAGCAGATGACACAGAAAAGGTTTAGAAACTCAGAAATGCATAAACTATATGTATAGCACAGTATACTATCAACATGTTTTATCTTTTAATACCTTAGTAAGTCAGACTTCTCCCCTGGTATGAAGGGAGGGACAAAAAATTTTACACAGATTTTCCAGATCCTGGGGACGCCATCCCCCTAACCCATGCAATGTGGAAGAGATAACTGTACTTCTGTGAGGTAGGTACTGTTATTATTCTGATTTATAGATGAAGAAACTGAGACTGAGCAAGGTTGTGGCTTGCCTAGGATCACAAAGCTACTGAGAGGATTAGGTGACATTCAGAGTCAGATCTTCCTGACTCATAGTCTGGTATTCTATCCCCTGTACCACCTAACTGCCCAAGAACATGAAGAGATGATGAACAACAAAAAAGAAGAGCATCATCATCCCATGTGAAATAACAGTATGTGTGGAGCCTGCCTGGAGGGAGCAGAAGAGACTAATTTCAAAAGCTCCTAACTCCCTCTTGGACCCGTGTTTTTATAATCCTATGTCAATTGCTAAATGTCCTTCTGTCACATCCTCCAGAGACACTACACCATGATATTTATCAGCCGTGGGTCCAAGTCTATTTTGTTAGCACTGATAGTTTACACTCATTTGACTGAGGCATTTTGGGGGCTGGGGTAGGGGTAGGAAGAGGAAGTAGAATTCTAGGTTTCACCCTCATGCTTTACATAACCCCAATGGTCAACTATTGAAAAATGAACCCCCTTAAAACACTGAGTTGATGGTGCAATATTCATGTGCTTCCCTAACCTTCAACTTCTGCTAGGAAGCATTTTTGTAGGGAGTTGTTAGTTTTTGTCTGTTATTTTTGCCTCCTCTGGCTAGTTCCTCATTATTAATTCTTCTTATTCAGCCCTCTGGGATTTAGGCTTCTTGGTATATGATAGAGTGGCAATTTTTTTTTCCTTTCCAGTCCCATTCCCATTGGAAGAATAAATAGTACCTCCAAATGTTCAGCCAAGGTCTCTCCCATAAGGGAGAAAAGGCTAGTAATCAAAGAGGTCAAGGTCCTGGCCCAAAAGACTGACTATAACAATGACAACCTACCCTCAATCCCATGGTGTAATAGCCCACACAAGAATGGAACCCTTCCCTCCCTGTGCAATATTTGTTATCAGCCAGGTCCCTGTCTGTACCATGCGTTATGAAGCAACCTGATAAAAATCATCCATATGGTTTGCTAAGAAAAGTAATGTAACAAGATGGAGAAATTTTAGGTGACACATCTTTCAGTTGGCAACATTAATGAATGCCTCCTCAGTTCACTTCCATTTGACTAGTGTCTTTTAAGAGTCTGTCTTCTGCAGCAGGTCTTTCCTGGTCCTCCCAACCTGTTAATACCTCCCTGTTTCAAATCACCTTCATCTGTATAAATCTTATACTACCTAATTTTCTGTATGCTGTCTACTGACCAACAATAGGTCCCATTCCAAGCCCCACTTGATCATTGTTTGGGCTCTAGTGGCTCAAAGTGAGTGTAAATAGCAATTATTTCTGTTTTGGCCAGAAACCCTGAGGGTCTTTCTCCCCCCTCCCACCCCATTGACAGTCATAACACCACCTTCTGTTGGGGCATTGAGGGTTAAGGGACTTGCCCAGGGTCACACAGCTAGTAAGTGTCAAGTGTCTGAGGCTGGATTTGAACTCAGGTCCTTCAGAATCCTGGGCTAGTTCTTTATCCACTGCACCACCTAGCTGACCCTTGATATCACCTTCTGGATGTCCTGGTTCTCTTCAAGAACAAAGGACAAACAACAACCCTATTAGAATGTATGTTCCTTGAGAATAGAAACTACATTTTTATCTTTCTTTGTATCCCTGGTAGATAGTCAGTGCTTAATAAGTGCTTATTGACTGACTATGTGCTAGGTCCTGAGAATACAACAAAAAATAAAATATCCCTACCCTCAAGGGATTGCGGGGGGGGGGGGGGGGGGGGGGGGGGGGGCAGGTTGTTGGTAGGGAGGTAAGGGAATATATCCTGTGCACAACAAAAGAGTGTAATACATAGTAAAGCATGAATAATAATAGCACCTACCTCCCAGAGTTGTTATGAGGATAAAATTTGATAATATCTGTAAACTATTTTGCAAACCTTAAAAAATATATAAATGCTGTTATTATTATCAGACAAAGTCCTCTAGGAATACTTGAGGAGGTGAATAATAAATGGTGTACTCCCCAAAGGAGAGAATACTAGTGAATTTTTTGCTGTCTTACTCATTTTAATAACCCTAATTGCTGGAACAATGTATTGCACATGGTAAGCATTTTTGACAAAGCCAGGCAAGGCCAGCAGCCACCTAGGAATTGATCATTCAGAATGCTTTCCATTCTCACCTCTACCTTCTGGCATCTCTGGCTTTCCCCAGAACTCTGTCCAAGGGTCATGTTCTGCATGAGATCTTTCCTGGTACCCTTACCTTCTAATCTGTTATATCTGTTTCACATATACTTATATGTAGGTTGTTTTCTCCCTTGTTAGAATAGAAGCTCTCTGAAGGCAGGGTTTTTTTTTCTTTGTTTCCCCAGAGGCTGGCACATAGTAAATAAATTTTTTGCTGATTGGTATGTGATCTTTAATAATAATAATGGGGCAGCTAGGTGGCGCAGTGGATAGAGCACCGGCCCTGGATTCAGGAGGACCTGAGTTCAAATCCGACCTCAGAAACTTAACAATTACTAGCTGTGTGACCCTGGGCAAGTCACTAAACCCCAATTGCCTCACCAAAAAAATAAAAATAATAATTAGCATTTATACAGTGTTTTAAGGTTAACAAAGCACTTTACAAATATTATTTCATTAGATTCTCACAGTAATCCTGGGAGACAAGTTCTATTATTTTGCTCATTTTACAGAGTAGAAGACTGAGGCAAACAGAGGTTAAGTGACTTGCCTAGGGTCACACGCTAGCAAATGTCTGAAGCCAGATTTTAACCCAAGTCTTCCTGATTCCAAAGCTAATACTCTCCACTGTGCCACCCAGCTACCTATGTGCCCTCTTAAAATACACATAATTTTAGGCTTTAAAAAACGTCATTTTCCATGGTACTGAAGGTATTTCTTTGGTGATGCCTTGGAGAGACTGTGGAGAATGGGGATACATTTTGTAATTGTTTCCGTTCTGCTTACCATGTGGATAGGATCAGCCTTTTTTGATAGACTGTCTAACCCAAACTGGGGGTGCCATCAGAAAGTTATAAATCAGCCTTGGTTTCCTATCCTTTGCCATTTTTTTCATCAGCTTTGCTCTTGGTGGATCTTTTAGATTTCCTTACGGATGGTATGTAGTGAAAGATAGTGCTAGAATCAGTAAATAAACAATTATTAAGTGCCCACTATGTGCCAGGCACTGTGCTAAACCCCATCAGGGAAGAGGGCTGAAGCCCTTCCCAAGGAGGCCACTAAATGGCCTTGTAACTAAAGACCTGGGTTCTTTGCCTGTTTTGATATTTGTTCTTTTCCATTTTAGGTAAAGGGAGAGAGGCATTCCCATGTTGTATCATCTGGTCGTTGGCAGCTAGCCAGCTCAGCACCAATGCCCAGAGGATCAAGGAGTGACATTTGAGAGAGTCTAAACACCCCAGATTATTATCACACAAAATGTTGCCTAACTATATGGTATGCCATTTTATCATTAGGCAAGTGATTTTTTTGAACCCAATGTACAACTTCACATTTATCCCTATACAATATAATTTTATGATATTAGGTCCATCATTCTTGCCTATAGAGCTCTTTGTTGGGTCCTGGACCTGTGATAGAGTATATTAGCTGTCTCCCTATCTCCACAACCTATATCATCCATCTACAAATTAGCTAAGCATGACATATAGAGCTTTATGATAATAAAGGGTTAAAATGAACCAAGAAGGAAAAAGAGTGTGGCCAGTGGGGGAGGGGGTTGAACAGCAGATGGGCCTATATGGTTGGAGAACAGTCTTAGTAGTTTACATGTTATCTTTCAGGAATGTTGAGCCTCATTATTTTTTGCAAGGATTTTATCTCCAGGAATACAAGAGGAGATAGGATGGAAGAGACTGACCCAAGAAGAGGCCCCAGGAGGCCACAGGAATGCCAAACTATTGGGTACCAGGTCAGCATAACCCAGTGAAGAGCTGAGGAAAGCTGTAAGAGTGTTACCATGATGAGAGAGGCGTCTGCTACCCAGAGTTTGGACTGAGCATGTGCATGACCATGCCAACAAATACCAATGATAGTAACATGTCGGTAAATAGCTTGAGTCATATTTGTGGAGGTGGGAAGAAGTAGCACCTTTGAGCCTCATGTGGATGGAAGGAAGAGGGGATATGCCTTGGGGAAGGGGGGAGGTTAGCTATGTGATGTGCTGTAGCCTTCTCCCCACAGCTGCCAACCAGAGGTATGAAGCTCAATAAGAAATTTAAATAAATTTAAGTTTCCCCTGATATCCCCACTGGAAAATCAAGGCAGATGGAGGGCCAGAAGCAACAGCCTAAAGGCATGCCATTTGTAAAAAATTCTAAGTAGCACAAGGATAAGGAGAGATTCCTGAGCCCAAGCCACTAAAAACCTCCCTCCAAACTGACAGGCCAATCCACTAATAAGTCTTTGAATGTTTATTATTATTATTATTATTATTATTATTATTTTGTTTTTGGTGAGGCAATTGGGGTTAAGTGATTTGTCCAGGGCCACACAGCTAGTAAGTGTTAAGCGTCTGAGGCTGGATTTGAACTCAGGTCCTCCTAACTCCAAGGCCGGTGTTCTATCCACTGCGCCACCTAGCTGTCCCTATTATTATTTTTTAAGTAGTTAAAAAATTTTTTTTTAATTTTGAGTTCCAAATTCCCTCCCTCTCTCCTGCCCCTCCCCTCCCCATTAAGAAGGCAAACAATATATCAATTATACATGTGAAGTCATGCAAAATGTATTTCCATTGGCAAAAAAAAAACAAGAAAAATAAAGAAAGCAAAGAGAAATATGTTTTAATCTGCACTCAAAGTTTACCTGATCTCTCTCTGGAGGCAGACAGCATTTTTTTTTTTATCATGGGTCCTTTGGAAGTTCATTGACAACTCTTTGAATCCAATCATTTAATTCGTCCAATAAAACTTTCTAGTTATGCTATCATCTAGCCCACACTTCAACCCATAACAACATGAAAGAATTTTGCAAAGCATTTCCTGAAAGCTACATTTTCTGTGTTTATAATATTCTATATTTATAGTACTTAATGTATAACAGTAACAGGAAGGCCAGGAATGTTACATTTCATTCCCTCCCACAGGGTTCTCTGGTATTCTTTTTTTTTTTTTTTTTTGGTGAGGCAATTGGGGTTAAGTGACTTGCTCAGGATCACACAGCTAGTAAGTTGTCAAATGTCTGAGGCCGGACTTGAACTCAGGTCCTCCTAACTCCAGGACCAGTGTTCTATCCACTGTGCCACCTAGCTTACCCTCTGGTATTCTTTAGAAGGTGTGGGGGTATCTAGTCTCTCTGCCATTGTTTTAAGATCTCCTTCATTATGTTCCCCATATTTGGGGGACCTGTATCCTAGTTCCATTTAACCACTTAACTATCAGAGTAGCTTTTACAAAGATTTACTTCAAAAGTATAGCCAGAAAAACTATACAAACACTGCCTTAAGGTGGGGGGGGGGCACATAATTCCTTCCTTCCACCACCTCCATCTCTGGGGATTAAGTTCACAGTTTAAATCAGTTTCTATACAGACCAAGTTCCAAATCCAAAGCCCTTACTGGGCTCAAACCCTGTCACCTGGGATCCTCAGGCCCTTCTTGCTGGGCTATCAGCAACATCCAACCTAGAATCTTGCCTCCAAGGTACCATACTGCAAGCTCTCAGGGCTGGAGACTCCACTGTCTGTGCCTAAAACTGCAAAGAACAAACAGAACAGGATAAAAACCCCAAGCCCATCCTGGGGGCCACAGGGACTAAAAAGTGGGGGGAGGTAGCTCTCCCCTCCCCCCAGTTTAGTTCATGGAACCCATCCTGTGTGGACCTTCACCCCATAGATGAGGTAGAGAGAGACTGTCCCAGTCTGGTAGCTTTTAAAGACACAATCTGGTGCAGTGGATAAAGCACCGGCCCTGGATTCAGTAGGACCTGAGTTTAAATCAGACCTCAGACACTTGACACTTACTAGCTGTGTGACTCTGGGCAAGTCACTTAACCTTCATTGCCCTGCAAAAAAAAAAAAAAAAAAAAAAAAAAAGACAATCTGTTTTTGGCTATGCAGCCAATGAAAAGAGACTATTACTATCCACATGGTAGGAAAGCACAGGGTATCTTCTCCCAAAAGCAGGTCCCTGGCATCTCCCCTATGAACGTCTCCATCTTGGGCTATCTGGGAATGTGCAAGGCTGAGTTACATATGCTTATATGTAAAGGAAATGAGATGAGTTAGCCATGATTCCTCTTGATGTGGCCCTACTGATTCTCTTTCTAACTGCTCACAAACCCTCCTTTTAAAATAACGTGTTTTAGAATTTTGCCAGGTATTAAAATAAAATGGAGCAGGCTATAGAGACTGTTCTCTCCTCCATTTTAGATTATCAGAACCTTGTCATTTTTCCAATTTTATGGCACTTTCATTTTCCATAAGTTTTTTTTTGGGGGGGGGTGCCCGGGGTCACACAGCTAGTAAGTATCAAATGTCTGAGGCCGAATTTGAACTCAGGTCCTCCTGAATCCAGGGCCGGGGCTTTATCCATTGCACCACCTAGCTGCCCCCTCATTTTCCATAACTTTTCAAAGAATACTGAGAGCAGCTCAGTGATTTTATCTGCCAAGTCTTTCACCACGCTAGAGGAATTTGCATTTTAACAGTGATCAAAATGTTAAATGAATAATAACTCACATTTACAAAGTGCTTTGAGATTTGCTACACATTTGCCTCAGAACAATACTATGTCACTGGTAGGCATAAAATTGTACATTTCTCTGCAAGAGTCCATAGATGAAAGTTATTATATTTATTATTCAGGGTTGTCAGGGCTTCACCATTCCTGAAACCACACAGGGTGGTTATATATAACAGCCTATTTTTTCCATAAACAAGACTGACTTTGCCCCCAATGCTAACAGCATCTTGGAGTTCTTTCATCCCATCTCCAGCCCTCTTGGCTTCACAAGAGTATTGGAGTTGGAATAAGAGAAGTCAGATTTATATCTAATCTATGCTATTTACCACCTGTATAATCTTGGCTTTTGGTTCCAGAGAGAGGCTTGCAGTCATTGCAGAAACTGCAGAATTTCCTAAAATCAATCCAGCCTGCTTATTCTGGGACTAACACATTATTCAATGTCGATGTCTGCACAGTAACTATCCAAGATGTCTAAACCAATGGATCAACTTTATGTGTTGTCTAACCAACTACATGGTAAAATCCAAATAGCCATTCTATATGTACTATTGTTTCTCTGACGAGAGGATACTGGAGCCAGTTTAAACTGGCTAACAAGAGCTGATTATTAATTTTCAGTGTGAGTATTTAAGTTTCAGAAATTGGTAAATGCTACAAATCAGGGCTCAATTTATTGTTTTTGTTGATCACATAGATGTAAGAAAGTGATAGAGAAAATGTCAATATTGCAGATCAAACAAAAATGTGCTGTATGAACTGCCCCCCCCCAAAGCTGATTGTTAAACATTTACCAGCATACCACCTTTTGTGTGGATAATTAGGCTAGATTTGTTTGAGTGATTATGGGTCATATTTAAGAGGCTTTTTAGTGTTCCAGGGCTTAATGCAATGAGCACAATGTATCTGCAAATAAGTACATCTGGAGGATCTCTATACTGGATACCATCCATGACAATAGCAAATTACCTTTACTAAGCATGTCTCCTTGTTTTATGTTTTGATTGATATTGCAGTCTTAGTAACAGATGGAGTCTGGTTTGTGAGAACCACCCTAGCTAAATACAGAGAGACCATTCACCAGTAGGCCCACCATTTGGTGATAAAATATTTATCCATGGCAACCCATGACACAAATAATAATGTACAATGACCTTTTAGTTCTATGTATCTGACTTCCACTTTTGCAGTGGCAGAATAACGGGAAAGGAAGCAGACCATCTATAAAAATTAACTATTGGTTCTCTAGATGCAAGATCCTTGTCCAGTGCCTAATAACTTAACAACACTATTAACCTTTTATACGTTATGAACCCCTTTGGCAATCTGTTGAAGCCATTCTCAAGATAATGTTTTTAAATGCATGAAATAAAATATGTAATATTACAAAGAAAGCCAAAAATAATTAAAGATGTGATTTTTCCCATCCAAATTCCTGGATCTCCTGAAATATGTCCATGAACCCCTTAATGATAGGTAGATGTCAAGTTTAAAACCCCTATAACAGAGGAACTAAATCACAACAAGGACATTTTTGCTGAAAATAAAGCCAGAAGACAGAAGGAAGTTACCACTATATGGAAGGATGACTCATATCTTTGTTTGAGGAGCAAATAAACTGGCAGAGTTGGTTTTATTGTGAATCCAAAGACAACTTGATGTATAATTTCATGGGTCATTTGGTCATGTCCTATTGTAAGTGGTATTTGCAAAAATACTACCATGAAAATATATGTGGTTTCTAAGCCAACTGCAGAGGATGGAGAGGTAAAAGAATGCATTCTACAAAGACCTTCATAAAAACCTCCAGATTAAATCAACATGTACTCTATTACTCAGTTCCTTCAATGAAAAATAGACAAGGATATATTTTTTTAAAAAACACTGTAGAAAAAATGCATCTGTAATGAGGATTGAGAAAGGCCAATGACTTGTAGACTACACAGAACTCTTATATGACTTTGTCATGAAAAATTTCATCAAGAAAAGAAATAAAAGATACTGAACATGGTTAATTATATTTTAATGGACAAGAAATTACTTGTTATTGATGTGAGTCATTTTCCAGTCAGTTGCCTGTGAACAGTCAAACCAACAACTTTTTAGAGAAAAGATCAGAATACATAGATAAAAAATAAAATTAAATAATATGGTATATAACTGGTAAAAATAAAATAAATGTTTCTTGCAAAATAAAAAAAATAATAAAATAATATGATATGAGTTAAACAATTCCAACCTGACTTATTTAAGCAATTTATTCATGCAAAAAAGTAGATGTAGATGGAAGAAAAGATATCTACAACAATTACAACAATTTCATACAGAAATGTAACTGATGAACATACCATACCAAAGAGACTAAATGAGTTTTAAAACCACTAGAGTCATCAAATGCCTCACCTACTTGCCAAGCAAAGAGATTTGTCTGTCAAAAGCAACACTAGTTTGAACTATTTATTTGATACTATGGGTAAGGATGGTGTAAGAATGTGAGTTACAGCATCTCATTAAACAGGAAGAAGCAGTGGAGGGTAAAATTACTTTAAAGAAAGCTTGTCAAGAAAACCAATTAATCAAAAGTATCCTTACAGCATTTAAAGATAAAGCTGGTAGAAGGGATATGTAGAAGGGCTGGACCTGTGATTTCATTGATATTGGGATCTCCTGGATTATGAAATTCCTTCTATAAATGAAATTCTCTACTACTTACTGTCTTAGTTGCCTAGATCACAGAAAGACTGTGACTTGTCCAGGGTCTCAGGGCTAGTGTGTGTTAGAGACTCAAAGTGAAAAAACCAAGTCTTCCTGTCTGTGGAACTAGCTCTCTTTTCACTATGTCATGGTTCCTCATAAACCTGGAAGTAACATATTTTTTTTAAATATGGAAAAGATCCATACTTTTATGGTTTTTTAAATTTAATAACAAATTAATTTTACCACGTCCTCCTATTGACATCTAAAGCCCTTTACAATCTGTCCCAAATCCACCTTACCAGGTTCACTATATAGTATTACCTCTTCCCACACTCTATAGTCCAGACATATTAGCCTTTTTGTTGTAACTAATGCATGGCTTGCTATCTCCCATTTCAATACCTTTGTACCAGCTATCCCAAATGCCTAGAATATGCTCATAAACTCTGCTGCCCCCCAAAAATCCTTATTTCTTTTATTACACAATTCAGGGGCCACCTCTTCTATAAGAACCTTCTTGACTTTCCTCCTCAAATTACCTTGTATTTATTTCCTATACATTCTGTATATGTCCATTTATATACATGTTGTCTCACCTGGCAGAATATAAGCTCCCTGAGAGCAGGGACTATTTCATTTTGGGTTTTGTATTCCATGGAATGAACACAATGCCTGGAACATAGTGGATACTTAATAAATATTTGTTGATTGATTGATGGACTGATTCATATTCAAGGACAGTGGAGTCACTGTGTGGATTCCACTGTGTATTGTTTGTTTGGGTTTGGGTTTTGTGGGGTTTTTTTGATGAGGTAATTGGGGGTTAAGTGACTTGCCCAGGGTCACACAGCTACTAAGTGTCATGTGTCTGAGGCCAGATTTGAACTCAGGTCCTCCTGACTCCAGAGTCGATACTCTATTCACTGTACCACCTAGCTGCTCCTCCACTGTGTATTGTATTCCAATATATCCTATGTATGCTTATAAAAAAGATAGAAATTGTACTAAAAAGAACAAAGAAAGGAAAAACAGTTGAACTAAGCCAAGTATACACAAAGACAGTACAAACTGCAATTGACACAATTTTGAGGAATTAGATATCTATATAAAGTATTTATTAAACTCTTCCTATATACCAGGCATTGTGTTAAACACTGGGAATTTAAGGGGGGAACACCAACAAGAAAACAAAATGGTCCCCGTTCTCAAAAAACTTAAAATCAAGTGTAGAAGACCATACTTAAAGGTGATTTGGATTCAGAATGCAGCCGTTCTCAGGGGAGCAAGATGGATGTGAAGATGGAATAGGCTGGAGAATGAACAGGGGAGAGGGGTTGATTCTCAAAGCATATGAGAGAAAGAAGGAGAGAGAGAGAGAGAGAAAGAGAGAGAGAGAGAGAGAGAGAGAGAGAGAGAGAGAGAGAGAGAGAGAGAGAAAGTGTTTCTGTCTGTATTCAGACATCAATTCTCTGGAGGCAGATAGCCTGTTTCATCATGAGTCCTTTGGAATTGTTTTAGATCATTGGATTAAGAATAGCTAAGTCAGGGACAGCTGGGTGGCACAGTGGATAAAGCACCAGCCCTGGATTCAGGAGGACCTGAGTTCAAATGAGGACTCAGACACTTGACACTTACTAGCTGTGTGACCTTGGGCAAGTCACTTAACCCTCATTGCCCTGCCAAAAAAAAAAAAAAAAAAGAATAGCTAAGTCATTCACAGATGATCATCTTACAATATTGCTCTTACTGTGTACAATGTCCTCCTTGTTCTGCACACTTCATGTAAGTCTTCCCAGGTTTTTCTGAAAGCTTTCTGCTCATCATTTCTTATAGCACAATAGTATTCCATCACAACCACATGCCACACATTGTTCAGCCATTCCTCAATTGATGGGAATCAATTTCCATTTCTTAGCCATCATAAAAAGAGCTACTATAATTTTTTTTCTACATTTAGGTTCTTTTCCTCTGTTTAAAGTCTCTTTGGGATACAGACCTAGTAGTGGTATTGCTGGATCAAAGGGTGTGCATAGTTTTATTGTCCTTTGGGCATAGTTCCAAATCGTTCTCCAGAATGGTTGGATCAGTTCACAACTCCACCATAGTGCTTTTTTGTCCTAGTTTTACTACATCCCCTCCAACATTTATCATTTTCCTTTTTTGTCATATTAGCCGATCTGATAATGTAAGGTAGTACATCAGAGTTGTTTTAATTTACATTTTCTAATCAATAGTGATTTAGAGCACTTAATTCCTCATACAATTATAGATAGCTTTGAGAAAACAAAATCTTTTTGAGCAAAGAATTGGATGGGCTTGTTTGCATTGCCCAGAAAGCCAAACTTAAGAGATTTGCAGTTCTCTGGATTAAGGGAACTGCTTGTCCCTGAACAAATGTAATGCCAAAATATGTATGCTAACAACATCCTATTAAAGGGGGAAGTGAGCTAAAGAAGCTTGTCACTACTACATCAGGTCAAAGAGAAGAAGAAAAAGAAGTCTTCCCAATAAGGTAGTAGTAAAAACCAGAAGGGGAAAAGACACAGACAAGAGGCTTCCTATAGTGCAGTAATTTTTAAAGGGTCAATGAAATCTAGAATTGTATTATGAGCCACCCTAGGCATATGCGTTTTCTCATTCATATGTCTTCCTTATATATTTTAGTAATAATAATGATAATGAAGGAGAAGGCGAAAAAGGAGAAGGAAAAGGAACAGGAAGGGGAGGAAAAGAAAGAGGGTGAGGATAAGGAGGAGGAGGAGGAAAGAAAAAGGAAAAGGAAGAGGAGGAGGGAAGAAAGAGGAGGAGGAGAAAGAGGAGGAAGAGGAGGAGAAGGAAGAGGAGAAGGAAGAGAAAGAGGAGAGGAAGGAGGAGGAAAAAAAGAATCTATGTAGTACTTTAGGGTTTGCAAACCTCTTTATAAACTTCTCATTTTATCCTTACAAAAAGTGTTATGAGGTGGATGCTGTAATTATCCCTATTTGGGGGCAGCTAGATGGCACATCGGATAGAGCAGTGGCCCTGAAGCTGGGAGGACCTAAATTCAAACCTCACATCAGACACTTACTAGCCATGTCACCCTGGTCAAGTCACTTAACCTCAATTGCCTTAAACATATGGTGCCATCTGCAGTCATCCTGATATATATCTTGCCACTGGACCCAAATGGTTCTGGAGAAGACAATGAGGCTGGTGACTTTGCACAGCCCTCCCTCAGTTAAATCCAATTCACCACAAGTCATGACATCACCCTGATGCCATGGTCCTCTTTGAGAATGAAAGACAACAACAATAACAACAACAACAACCAATCCCTGTAGTGTCTTGCTGAGGGTCACACAGCCAGTACATGTTTGAGGCTATGTATTTGAACTGAGGTCTTTCTGACACCACATTCAGCATTCTATACATTGCACCACCTACCTAACTCTGTAAATGTATGCCCACTCTCCTTCATGCATTGGTGGGATTGTGTGCCCCAAGATCAATGGGTGCACTGTGAAATTTAGGCTATGCCTCTATTTACCTTCTATTGAATAGATGTTTGCTTCTACCTTATTATTTAGTGTTTTATGTTTAAAAGTCAATGTGTCATCGTTGACAAGTTAAGTGGCAATTGACATGTCAAGTATTTACACAAATACACACACACACACACACACCAAGGTTACTCCTGCCCAGAGCCCCAAAAAAGATTTTAAGTGGTATTCGCATGGTCATGGTTATTCCATCACTCTGGGAGAACAATAAACAGACCTATTGTGATAGGGGATACAAGCATCAGCATCAGAAAGAGAAACAGGAAGTGGGTTTCATTTCAGATATCATATTCATGCCTATATGGGTGGGTCAAGTGCCATACCTAGGAACACACACACATATATATGTGTCAATACATATTTATATGAATATAGAAAGTAATATATTATTTATAACCATTCTATATATACATATATACTGATACATATATAATCTCTAAATATAGATAGATAGTTGGGTGAGTTCAATATGTACACAAATAAGTATATAATATATATACTCTATATTTATGTATATAATACAGGCAAATTAATTTTGGAAACAGTCATTAGGAGCTAAAGGTCAAGTATATGTGTATATATGTATACATGTGATATGTCTATATCTATGTATACATATACATATAGACACATATAAAACATGTTCATATATGATACTTGACATAGAGCATTTAATATTTGCCAAGTTCTTTAGATAAATAATATGGATATGGACATGGGCATACATATATGTTATAAAGGCTAAAATTCTAGCTATACTGTCTAAAATATCTAATGAGTGGTCACCAATAAATTATAAGCTTTAGCAAGAGTTAGACTTTTAAGCATTTAGTAAGGAGAATAAGAATTTGGTAAAGAGAGAGAGAAAGGCCTACATTCATCTATCTATTAAAGGGAGAGCACATTTCTAGCTCCCTTCTCCACTGGAGTCCTCAGGAAAGAGAGAGAGTCAGAGCACCAGGCTCCCCCCTTCTTCCTCCCACAAGCAAACGTCACTTCCTGACGCCAAAGAAAAGACGCATGGTCTTGCCCTCAGAGACCTTCACCTCATGGCGGAGCTTTTCTACAGTAAGTCTCCAGCAGGTGGCATCATTCCAATCGTTACAACATATACATATACATATACATATACACATATATATACATATTGTAAGAAAATAATGGGCTTTGCCAATGCCCAAAGGCCCTGGATTGATTGTATTGACTGAGATTGACTGACTTTGCTGATTAACATACTTAAAGTTAATTCATTTGAAACCACACCTGCCTGACTCTGAAGAGGGTGTGTTTTCAGAGACCATGGACTCTGACCTCAACACGGGACCACCCTCAAGTCCAATGAACCAATGGATTTGGTGATGCTAGCCAATTAGCTTGAAGCAGTGTATATGGACCACCTCTCCTGGGGACTCAGAGGAAGCTAGGATTGTCAGTTTGTCTCTCAAACAGGCTGGTGAAGGAGGACTGGAGGAAGAACCAGGTGAGGCTGGAACTCTAGGATAGATAGGCCTCTTCTTAATTTTCTGAGCCAAGTGTTTTCTTCTTACTAATACTTGGTATACTTTAATAAATGCTTAATGCCCAAAACTGGTGCTAAAGCTTCTAATTTATAAGTAAACCCTAGCTAATTTTCCCTACACTTGGGACAGAAATAAGGTGACCACACATTAGATTTTAAACGTCACAATATACATATACAAATACATCATTTACCTATACCTATACCTATTCATATAGATAAAAAATAGATATAGATATTATCTCATTTGAGCTTGTAAGGTAGGTTCTATTACAACCCCCATTTTAAAGGTGAGAGAATTGAGGCTTGAGAGATTTTAAGTGACTCCTAGACAGATACTGCAAATGGAAAATGAAGTACGTTCCATATTGACCAGAAAGAGGAGAGCTGGCTGTGCTGTCTTTGGAAAACTACAGTTATTTGAATGATTCCAAATTTCTTCTTCAAATAAAATTCTTTCTCTCATGGATGTAGGAAAAGGAGGAAACTTAGAATTTATTTACTGCAACCACCTAATTTTGCAGATGAAAAAACTGAGGCATAGAATTTTTTTTTTTTGGCGGGGCAATGGGGGTTAAGTGACTTGCCCAGGGTCACACAGCTAGTAAGTGTCAAGTGTCTGAGGCCGGATTTGAACCCAGGTACTCCTGAATCCAGGGCTGGTGCTTTATCCACTGCACCACCTAGCTGCCCCTGAGGTATAGAATTTGAATGACTTGCCTAAAGTGACACAAACAGTATCTGGGTTGTGATTCAAACTCAGGTCCTCCCACTCTAAATCCATCACTCCTTCCATTGCATCAACATCAAGATTCTACCAGTGGTGTTGTATAACTGCAAGACGTGGAATACAAAAGTCCCCAAAGAGCTGAAAATAGCTATCACCTAGATGGCTGCAGCACATCATGAATGAGGAAATATGAGGGAGAACCAGGAAAAAGAGTGTCATTAAAAAAATGTTTGATCAAAAAGGAGTATAGGGTGGTCACATGGCAAAAAAAGAGGATGAATGATAGATAGCCTGTGTGGTCAGCTAATATCCTTATGATATCAAAAGAGAAAGGTATGGGGGCAGCTAGGTGGCACAGTGGATAGAGCACCGGCCCTGGATTCAGGAGGACCTGAGTTCAAATCCGGCCTCAGACACTTAACATGTACTAGCTGTGTGACCCTGGGCAAGTCACTTAACCCCAATTGCCTCACAGAGAGAGAGAGAGAGAGAGAGAGAGAGGTATGTGGTGGACTCCTTATGGTGAACTTATGGAAGGTCATGGCCAAGAGTTGAAAAGAATGGATAGCCATGAATAATCTGCAATCTGCATTATTGGAGGTAATACACACCACAATTAGATCAGAAATTTATGTGAGTATTTTATAATAATCATCAGAGCAAAGTTATCTCTGTTGTTTGCATGTCCTTTAAAAAAAAACATTTTCATCTAGTGATGTTATATGACTGCAAGTCATGGAAGACACCAGGCTCTGAAGAATTAAAGTTTCATATCACCTAAAGGGCAATGAAGATGGCATCTGGGTGGTGCAGTGGATAAAGCTCTGGACTTGTATTCAGGAAAATGTGAGTTCAGATCTGTCCTCAGATACATTCTAGCTGTATGACTTGCCTAGGAAAGTCATTTAATCTCTCATCTGCAAATTCTCTAATCTGCAAAATGGAAACAATAGCACCTATCTCCCAGGGTTGTTATTGTGAAGATAGAATCAAATAATATTTTTTTGGAAAAAAAAGGATGGCGGGATAAGGAAACCTATGATGGACATAAATTAGGCATATTATCAATGAAAAAATGTACCCCCAAAGAAACAATATCAAAGATATCATCAAAGACATGTAAGATCTGAAAAGGACATGAGTCAGTCATGTAGAAAGATAAAGAGATAAGGGGCTCCCACTAGATCAAGAAGACTAGAAACCCTGTGGAAGATTTATATGAGACCATGGACAAGATTCCTACAGGATGAAAAGGTCTAGATGGGTGGAGAAAGTACCCACATCATTGAAGCCACAAGTCCATTGAAATTGAAGAAGTGACCTTAGGCCAGTTCCTTAAACAGTCTGGGACTCTCTGTGTAGTAGCACCTCTCATTGGACTAGTAATTGGATTAGTAATGTCACTTCCCACTCTAAATCCTATGATCTTGTGAACTTATTGGGGTACCTGTGTAGAGACTGGAAAAGGGATCAGGTAATGTGAATTCAGGTCCAGCTCTGCTACTTAGCATGTGGCAAGTTGACCCTTAGTTTTCTCATGCATATAATGGGGTTATAAAATTTGTACTCCCCACCTCGTAGGGTTATTTCAGGGAGAAAGTTTTATAAAAACCATCAAGCAACATGTGGATTTGAGCTATTATTTTAAAACATACTGTGTTGGGGGCAGCTAGGTGGCACAGTGGATAAAGCACCAGCCCTGGATTCAGGAGGACCTGAGTTCAAATCCAGCCTCAGACACTTGACACTTACTAGCTGTATGACCCTGAGCAAGTCACTTAACCCTCACTGCCCCACAAAAATAATAATAATAATAATAATAAAACATACTGTGTTGACAACCTTCTTCCAGGGGATCTTGGTATAAGTTCTTTATGTAGGCAAAGAGGCCAACTCATTCTGAAAGGTAAAGGGTTTGAAGATTCTCACTGAGATCATGGATGCTTTTCCTGTTTTGAAATATGTGTGTGTGTGTGTGTGTGTGTGTTTCCTCAAAAAAAAAAAAGGTGTTGTTGTTTTAAGTTTTTAGGCCTTTGCAACTTAAAACAAAGGCATTATTAAGTTATGCAGGATGTCAAGATGCTCTTTGACCCAAAGTGGAGCTGCATGTTATGGCTTTTTTAATAGATTTCTGCCTGACATGATGACTCCAGAAACCACAGCATCACTTTGAGGTCAGGTCAGTTGGGGTGTCTGAAGATTCAATCACTTTAATATGACAGTGGGTTCTTCTTTCGTTTCTGATTATATATATTTATCTTCCCTTTCTAAATTTCTTACCATATATCTTTATAGTCCTTTATAAGGCTGTATTTCTTACCTCTGAACCACAGGTTTCATCATCATCATCACTGACAGGACAGCCCACCATCCCTGACTGAAGGAGCTTAATAAACAGTGTTTCTTTGAGAATATAAATTCATCCCAATCTACCACTGGGAATTTAGGCAATCATCAAACCTGAAAGATGGAAGAGAAATTAAGGCTCATGAAACCATAGTTTTAAAGCTAGAACGGTCCTTAGAAGTCATCCCAACTCACTCATTTTGTAGAGGAATAAATTGAGAATCAGTGAATCACCTTTTTCTTTGTCTCATGATTCAAAATCTGTTTAGTCATCCCCCAATTGATGAGGATATGTTTTACTATCACAAAAAATACCACTATAAATATTTTTTTCATATAGAGAGACTTTTTTCTTATCATTATCTTCCTTGGAATATCTTTGTCAAAAAGTATAGACATTTTAGTAAATTCATTTGCATAATCCCAAAATACTTTCAAAATGGTTGTACTAATTCACAGCTCTACCAATAATGTGCCAGTGTGCCTATCTTCACACAACCCCTCAAATATTATTCCCATCTTTTGTCACCTTTCCCAATTTATAGGGTTTGAAGTGAAACCTCAGGTTTGTTTTGATTTGCACTTCTCTTATTATTCATAATTTAAAGCATTCTTTCATATTGTTAATTTTTTTTTTTTAGTGAGGCAATTGGGGTTAAGTGACTTGCCCAGGGTCACACAGCTAGTAAGTGTCTGAGGCCGGATTTGAACTCAGGTACTCCTGACTCCAAGGCCAGTGCTCTATCCACTGCGCCACCTAGCTGCCCCATATTGTTAATTTTTTAAATGATTTTTCCCAATAACTTGGAAAGACAATTTTTTACATTTATCTTTTAAAATGTTGAGTTCCAAATTTTCTCCTCCCCCCCTTCGTTACCACCTCACCTGTCCCTGGACTTCCCTATAGGGCAAGATAAATTTTTATACTCAATTGAATGTGTATGTCATTCCCTCTTTGAGCCGTATTTGATGACAGTAAGGTGCAAGCAATGCTCACCTCCCTGCTTTCTTTCCCTCCATCATAATAGTTCTTTTCACCCCTTTATGTGATAAAATTTACCCCATTTGACCTTTCCCTTCCCTCTTCTCCCCGTGCAATCCTCCTTCTTACACCATTATTATTGTTGTTGTTGTTTATTATTAGTAGTAGTAGTATTATTAGTAAGGCAATTGGGGTTAAGTGATTTGTTCAGGGTCACACAGCTAGTAAGCGTCAAGTGTCTGAGGCTGGATTTGAACTCAAGTCCTTCTGACTCCAGGGCTGGTGCTCTATCCACTATACCACCTAGCTGCCCCCCACCTTAATTACTTTTAATCATCCCATCAAAGTCAACTTATCTGTACCCTCTATGTATATTCATTCTAACTGTCCAAATAATGATACAGTTCTTAAGAGCTACAATTATCATTTTCCCATGTAGGGATGTAAACAAGTAAATAAGTTTAACCATATTGAATAACTTACATTTTCTTTTTCCTGTTTACCTTTTTATGTTTCTTTTATGTCTTATATTTGAAGTTCAAATTTGCTGTTTAGCCCTAATCTTTTCATCAAGAATGTTTGAAGGGGGAAGCTAGATGGTGCAGTGGATAAAGCACCAACCTTGGATTCAGGAGTACCTGAGTTCAAATCTGACCTCAGACACTTGACACTTATTAGCTGTGTGACCCTGGGCAAGTCACATAACCCTCATTGGCCACCAAAAAAAAAAAAAAAAAAAAAAAAAGAATGTTTGAAAATCTTCTATTTCATTGAATGTCAATTTTTTCCTCTGACATATTATGCTCCAATTGCTGGGTAGTTGATTAGTGGTTGTAATGCAAGCCCCTTTGCCTTCCAGAATATCATATCCAAAGTCCTCCAATCCTTTCATTGTAGAAACCACCTAGGTACTGTGTAATCCTGACTGATTCTTCAGTACTAGAATTGTTTCTTTCTGACTGCTTGCAGTATTTTCTACATGACCTGGAAGTTCTGGAATTTGGTGATAACATTCCTAGGAGCTTTCATTTTGGGATCTCTTTCATTAGGTTATCAATGGGTTCTTTCAATGTCTGTTTTACCCTCTGGTTCTAGGATATCAAGTCAGTTGTCCTTGATAATTTCTTGAAAGATGCTGTCCAGGGACAGCTAGGTGGCACAGTGGATAAAGCACCGGCCCTGGATTCAGGAAGACCTGAGTTCAAATCTGACCTCAGACACTTGACACTTACTAGCTATGTGACCCTGGGCAAGTCACTTAACCCCCATTGCTCCGCAAAACCAAACAAACAAAAAGATGCTATCTAGACTGCTTATTTGATTATGGCTTTCAGGTAGTCTAATAATTCTTAAATTATCTCTCCTGAACCTATTTTTTAAGTCAGTTGTTTTTTGAATGAGGCATTTTACATTTTATTCTATTTTTTCATTCTTTTAATTTTGTTTCATTGATTCTTGACATCTCGTGAGTTATTAACTTCCACTTGCCCAATTTTAATTTTTAAGGAATTCTTTAGTTAGCTTTTGTATCTCCTTTTCCATTTTACCAATTCTTCTTGTTAAGGAGTAGTTTTCTTCAGTGAATTTTTGTACATCTTTTTCCATTTGTTGTCCTTCCTTTACCAAGCTATTATTAGTTTTTTCATGATTCTCTTACATAATTCTCATTCTTTTCCCAATTTGTCTTCTACCTCTCTTATTTGATATTTTTTTAAATCCTCTTAGGGCTCTTCAAGGAGTTCTTTTTGGACCTAAGGCCAATTCATATTCCTCTTTTAGGCTTCACACATAGACATTTTGACATTGTTGCCTTCTTCTGAATTTTGGTTTTGATCTTCCCTGTCACCATAGTGGCTTTCTATAGTCTGAGGGGCTCTTTTTGGGAGGGGGGTTGTTTTTTGCTCATTTTCTAGATTATGTCATGACTTTGAGTTCTGCTCCTACAGTATGGGGGGCACTATTCCAAACTTCTTGCACTTGGGGTGAGGAGCCTAGCCACTGACTTGCTATGCTAGGATCTTTTTTTTTTTTTATGAGATATTTTATTTTTTCCGTTACATGTAAAGATAGTTCTCAACTTTTGTTTATACATGCTTTACAATTTCAGATTTTTCTCCCTCCCTCCCCTCCCTCCCCCCTCCCCTAGACAGCAGGTAATCTGATATAGGTTATATCTATATATCTCTATACATATACATATAGATAGATATATACACACACATATATATACACATAATAACATTAATCCTATTTCTGCATTAATCCTATTACAAGAGAAAGAATCAGAGCAGTGATGCAAAACCTCAAAATAGGAAAAAAAAACAACAGCACCCAAAACAAAAGAAATAATATGGTTCAATCAGCATCTATACTCCACAGTTCTTTCTTTCTTTTTTTTCTTGGATTTGGAGATCCTCTTCTATCATGAGTTCCCTGGAACTCTTCTGTACCATTGCATTGGTGAGAAGAATATAGTCCATCACAGTAGGTCAACACTCCATGTTGATGATACTGTGTACAGTGTTCTTCTGGTTCTGTTCATCTCACTCATCATCAGCTCACGTAAGACCCTCCAGGTTTCTCTGAACTCTTCCTGCTCATCATTTCTTACATATGCTAGGATCTTTAGGTCTAAATCGTCACCTTCATATTTGAAACCTCTAGGTCTAACAGCTTGTCTGCTTTGCTGAGGTTGATGGTCCTGATTGTGTCTGCCTCAGGCTCTGGGATTGGCAGTTCATCTGATGGGCCATGGTCACCTGATCTAGTCCTGCCTGCAACACCATGGCCTACTGGGCCTAGCCACTTGCCTGCTGCACCGGGGGCTGGAAGCCTCATAGCTGGCTTACTCTGGGGCCACAGTGCCTTGGTTGCCAATCTTACTGTCACACTTACTGACTGTGTGACCCTGGGCAAGTCACTTAACCCCAATTGCCTCACAAAAAATAATAATAATAATTGTTCATTGTTAACATGGTTTGCAATTCTTTTTTTGAGAACTGTTTGTTCATGGATATAACTTTTTAATGTTTTCTCCTGGCCTTGATGGTAAAATATATATTGAATCCCTCACCCTCTTTTCTACAGGAGGGAGGCATGAAATACAGAATTCTTTCTTTTAGGTAATTGTATTTGTAAGATATTGCAAAGCCTAACCATGAACAATTAATATTTCTCCAATAATATTTTCCTTTTTTTCTGTAAAAACTAAAATTGGTAGGATCATGTCCAGCTTCCTCATCTCACAGTCTATTGATATCTTTGCTTTTTTTTTTTTTTTTTGGTGAGGCAATTGGGGTTAAGTGACTTGCCCAGGGTCACACAGCTAGTAAGTGTCAAGTGTCTGAGGCCAGGTTTGAACCCAGGTCCTCCTGAATCCAGGGCCAGTGCTCTATCCACTGAGCCACCTAGCTGCCTCTCAGTCTGTTGATATCAAGCAATAATAACAACCCCAAGCTTTCCTTATAAATTCCCTCTTCACTATACCATTAATACCTTAGACTCCCAACATCATTATTTCACCCCTACCCTTGCTTCTTTCCACTTCAACAAAGTCATACTATTAATAATAATAAGTTTGTTGTATAGTGTTTTCCTGGTGTATATCATAAACTAGTTTCTTCACAACAACCTGTGAAGTGCATGGTGCAAATATTTTTATCTCCATGTTACAAGTGATGAAACTATGACTAAGAGAGATTAAGTAATTTTCCCAAGGTCCCACAGCTAATCAAGGTTAGAATTCCACCCTGCTTACTCAATTCCAAGCCTAGTGCTCTTTCTATCATACCAGATCGCACGTCTTTAATAAATGATCTGGGACTTAAAGCCAAATGAGTGAACAGCAAATCTTAGCTCAAAAAAGAGAGTACAATAATTAGAGCTCTCCAAAAATGGAATGAGTCACTTCAGAATGGGTTGAGTTCCCCATTATTAGAGGTCATAAGAACATGCATTTACTTAAAGGTCTTTATGTACTGGTTGAATGTCATGTTTTTAGAGATGTTGTAGAGGTGTCCTTAATCTTGGGCCTGATAACTTGGGGTTTTTTTTTATATTTTAAAAACTCTACTTCAATGCAATTGATTTCCTTTGGAATTCCATGTCTTTTATTTTATGTACCTAAAAAAACATAATTCTGAGAAAGGGTTCATAGGCTTTGGTAGACTGCCATTTGTTTCCTTTGGAATTCTATGTATTTTATTTCATGTATCTAAAAAACGTCATTCAGAGAAAGGGTTCAAAGGCAGCATAAATAAGATTGTTGTAGAGGGTCAAGGATGAGGTAAGGTGAGATAAAGATTAGACTAGACTAGGTGACCTTTAAGGTCCTTTCCAACTCTGAGATCCTATGATTCTATGGGTCATGAGTTTAAAGTGTCCCAGAAGAGTTGCACATGTAGGGACTTGACAAAAGTTCTGGGTGGCTCTCTGACACTTTTCCTTGGGTTTCCAAGGAGGCCTCACATCTTCTACTTCCCCTTAAGAGCCTGTTCAAATACTAGCTCTATCCAAAGTCATTCCTAGGGCAAAAAACCTAAAGCTAAGGGAAACAGTGTTCCTCAGGCCAGTCTTTGAGGAGCCCTCCACCAACTGGGCAGGTCAGTGACTCAGGAAGACCTTAGATTTGTAAACACCATGAGAGCAGGGATTGTCTTTTGCCTTTCCATCCCTAGTGCTTAGTACAGTGCCTGGAACTAGTTGAAATGTATTGTTGGTGCATCGTGAACTGAGAACTGTGAATAGTGAATTGTGACCTGATCCAATCACTATGGAGAACAATTTGACACTATGCCCAAAAGGCTATAAAATTGTGCATGTCCATTGACCCTGCAATCCCACTACTAAATTTATTTTACAAAGAGATTTTAAAAGGGGTAGAGTGGGGAAGGACCTATTTATACAAAATATTTATAGCAGCTCTTTTTGTGGTGCCAAAGAACTGGAAATTGAGATGTCCATTAATTGGGGAATGGTTGAACAAGTTGTGGCATGTGATTGTGATGGAATATCATTGTGTTGTAAGAAATGACAAACAGGATGCTTTCAGAAAAAAAAAACAGGAAAACTTACACAAACTGATACAAAATGAAAGGAGAAGAACTAGGAGAACACTGTACACAATTAACAGCAATATAGTACAAAGATCAACTATAAGTGACTTAGCTATTCTCAGCAACACAATGATCCAAAACAATTCCAAAAGAATCATGATGAAAAATGCTATCTACTTCCAAAGAAAGAACTGATGGAGTCCAAATGCATATTTTTAGTTTTTTTGTTTTGTTTTGTTTTGTTTTTTGGTGAGGCAGTTGGAGTTAAGTGACTTGCCTAAGGTCACACAGCTAATAAGTGTTAAGTGTCTGAGGTCAGATTTGAACTCAGGTCCTCCTGACTCCAAGGCCGGTGCTCTATCCACTGCGCCACCTAGCTGCCCCTGTCCAAATGCATATTAAAGCACTCTGGGGTTTTTTCACTTTATTATACTATTACACTTTATTTCTTTACTATTTGTTACTTTATTTGCATTTTAGTCTGTTTTCTTTTACAAAATGGCTAATATGGAAATGTTTTGCATGACTGCACATGTATAATCTATGTTAAATCTTTGGCCTTTTAAGGAGGAAAGAGAGGAAGAGAGAGAATTGGGAACTCAAAATTTTTTTTAAATGTGTCTATGTAATTGAGAAAAAAATTAAAGGAAATGATTAAAAATCACTAGTTGACTCACTAAAGAAATCTAACTCTAACAAAACCTGAGGCTCTTTGCTGATAGCTGATTTGAGTCCCTCCCCTCATCACCAAGGAAAAGAACTAGGGCTACCCCTCCTCAAGTCCACAGGTCCTTCATGCCTCCCTTACTATTCACCATTGACTAATTTTAACCACGGAAGGAAGGAAGGAAGGAAGGAAGGAAGGAAGGAAGGAAGGAAGGAAGGAAGGAAGGAAGGAAGGAAGGAAGGAAGGGAGGGAGGGAGGGAGGGAGGGAGGGAGGGAGGAAGGAAGGAAGGAAGGAAGGAAGGAAGGAAGGAAGGAAGGAAGGAAGGAAGGAAGGAAGGAAAGAAGGAAGGAAGGAAGGAAGGAAGGAAGGAAGGAAGGAAGGAAGGAAGGAAGGAAGGAAGGAAGGAAGGAAGGAAGGAAGGAAGGAAGGAAGGAAGGAAGGAAGGAAGGGAGGGAGGAAGGGAGGGAGGAAGGAAGAGGCAGTGGAAATCATCCCTTATAGACTTTCTGACCCAGAGTCTACTTATCCATAAAATGAAAAATTTGTTCTTTAAACTCCCTTCCAGTTCTAATTCCTTGGACCTATGACTGCTTAGAGAAAGACCTAGTGTCCTCTTCAATGAGTCACTGACTGCAAAGAGCTGTAACTAAGACAAGTAGATGAAAGCTTTGCTCCAATGCCCCCAAATTTAGAGGGCACTTCTCTCTCACCATCATAAAAACTACAGACCTTAGCTATATATAAGAATTTTGAGTTGAAACAGGCAGCTGATAGCTAGCAAGCTTCCTCCACTCATCTGTGGCCACTCAAGAGAGCTACCCCTCCCCCTCCATTTTGCACATGACAGAGTGGCTTCAATGTCACTGGTCTCTGTCATCCTTCCCTTCCTCCCCACCCTACTTCATCCCCAACCCCCTCAAAAAAAAAAAACAACTTGAATTTCTCTTTTAAAGTTATTTGAGGGTTATGCGAGATTTTCCCCAGTTGTTTTTGAGATCCTTGCCCCAAGTCTGAAAAATTGCTGAGTTTTGAACCTGGACAAAGTGACCATTCACTTGGCGAATACCTCCTTTTGCTGTCCCAAGGACCTAGTCTGTGCCTCCATAATGTATTAGAAATCACTTCTTTGCTAGTAAATCATTTGCATAGTGAAACCATGGCTTCGTAGAACCATAAAATCACAAAGTGTGCAGAGACTTTAGAATTCATCTATTCTAACCTGCCTCATGTAGGAATCTCTTCTATAGTCCTTATAGGCAACCATTCTGTACCTCACTTGTATGCTTCCAAAGATGAGAAACTCCCTGCTTCTCAAAGCCACCTATTGTCTCTTGTTTTTCCTGATCTGACTCTGATTTTACCAGTGTATCACAGTATCAAAGGCCACATAGTCCAGCCTATCCCTGAAACAAATTCCCACTAAAACATACCTGACAAGTGATCCTCTAGCCTCTACTTATAAGGAATTCCTGGCATGGCAACTCCCTCTACCTGATTCAGGCCAGCAAATTATCTGTAACTAATAAGCTTAGAGAGTCAGCTGGGGTAAAAGGTTACGTGACTTGTTTTTATCTAGAGTCACACCAATGTGTGCCAAAGACATGGCTTGAACCTAGGTTATCCAGGCTCAAGCTAACACCCTATCCACTATGTTGTCCTGCTTCTCTGCCACAGCTAGACTGTCCTAATTGTTAGGAAGTCCATTCTTTTACTAAAGTTCTCTATCTCTACAACATCTGTTTATTAGTTGTGGTTCTGCCCTCGGGAACCCCAGGGAATAAGTCTAATCCCTATCCCATTTGGCAGTCATAACATCATGAAAAGGTTCTTAAATTTGGAGTCAATCAACTGATAAACATTTATTAAATGCCTACTATGTGCCAGGCATTATACTAGGCACTGAGGATATAAATGCAATAAATGATACAACCCTACTTGCAAAGATCTTACATTCAAAAGGGAGACATAAGGAAACATATATGTGTGTGTGTGTGTGTGTGTGTGTGTGTGTGTGTGTGTGTGTGTGTGTGTGTGTGCGCACGCGCGCGCGTATATTCCTCCTGATATGCTGGCTTGAACTTGCCGGTCCAGTGGGGATCACTCTTGGCACCTGAAAACTGAAAAGGACAAAATGAAACAGAACAAGACAAGTATCCCTGACTCTGGGGTCTAACATGAAAGAGGGAGGAAGAGGACCCAGGTTTAGTTCATGGCACCAACCCTGTGAGTGAACTATGGTCTTCCTTTCTAAACACAGTGAAAAAGACAGCACAGGAAAAAAGAAAGAATGTCTCAGTATGTCCAGTTTTTAAAGATGCTGCCTGTTCTGGTGAAAAAGGCAATCAAAGAAGGTTATTCCTGGCCATGGGGATACAGTGTGGTACCTCTATGCTAGGAGATCTGAGCATGCTCCAAAGGCCCTACTACATACTTCCCCATATTTGAGATTTGGTATCCCTGGCAAACAGGCATGGCTGCATTTTTTTCTTGTCCCAAATTCAGAACAGTTCTCTGTGGTCTTTGGGAAGGCATAACCAATTTCCATTCCCTTGCATCTCCAATGTCATAAAATAAAATCTCAAAACAGCTATTGTGATATGATCATGCATGACCTGACATAGTCTAGGCTATCCCAAAAATCAAAAGTCCCAAGCAGAAAATTCCTCCTGTTGTCTCTACAAAATTTATCCAAAACAAGGCTTCACATATAACATTGATTCCCTTGGCCTTCACTGCCTGAAAGACAAGTATGTTACATCTCACCTCTCCTCTAGGATTCTCTGGTACCCTTAAGAGGATAGGGGGCAGGGAGGGGTGTCTAAGCTCTTTATAAATGACACTAGCCACCACCAATGATGACCCCTCAACTGGAGGGCATGGTTCCCTTACCCCTCCCCCTCCAGTTCCAATTAACCACTAACAGTCAGATTAGCTTAATATTTACTTACAAAGGCATAATCAAAAATATACAAATTTATTCCCCCAACACACAGGAGACATAATCCTCTTTCACTCCCCTTATACCAGCTCATCCTCTAGGGAGATGGAAGGAACTGGGTTCATAGCTTAGCTCAGTTCCTATAGGGCACAATCACAGGTCTAAGTCCAAAACCCACTTTGGGCTCAATAAGGAAAGTGTTGGGGCAACTAGGTGGCACAGTGGATAGAGCACCGGCCCTGGATTCAGGAGGACCTGAATTCAAATGCGGCCTCAGACACATAACACTAGCTGTGTGACCCTGGGCAAGTCACTTAACTCCAATTGCCTCACACACAAAAAATAATAATAAGGAGAGTGTACATGGTGGGGAAAGAAGAATAAAGATAGATGGTATAAAGCCACAGAGAGTGAGGGGATTAGTGTCATGTGTGAGGAACAGAAAAATGAATGATTGGCTGGAGTATGGGAGGGTGAGTAATATACACTGATGTTGTAAGATGGGTTAGAATACAGTTATCCCTTCCACATCTCAACTTTCCCCTATCTTGGTTCTCCCCCTTTTCCCCTCCCCACCCCCCGCTGGGCCGGGGCAATAAGGGTTAAGTGACTTGCCCAAGGTCACACAGCTAGTAAGTGTCAAGTGTCTGAGGCCTATTTTGAACTCCGGTCCTCCTGAATCCAGGGCCAGTGCTTTATCTACTGCACCAACTAGCTGCTCCCTTTTGGTTTTGATATATCACAGGTCAGCATAAGAAATTATATGGGAATTTGGGGGGGAGTTTTGCGGGAGCTGCAGATGACAGGTGAATGCCAGCAGATGACACAGAAAAAAGTTTAGAAACTCAGAAATGAATAAAATATATGTATAGTATTATATAATAGCAACATATTTTATCTTTTAATCCCGTCATTCAGACTTCTCTGATACAAAGGGAGGGCCAAAGAATTTTACATGGATTTTTCAGATCATGGGGGCATCACACCCCTAATACCTGTGATGTGGAAGAGATAGATAACCATACCTGGGTTCAAATTCTGAAGTTGCCATTTACTCCTGTGTAACCTTAAGAAAATAATTTCATCCCTTTGAATTTCCATTGCCTTATCAATGAATGAGAGGAAGCATACTAGCAATATCTGTCTCACAGGATCATTGTAAGGAAACACTTTGTAAACCTGAAACTCTCTATAAATGGGAGTTATTAAAGGAAGAAGTAGGGGTAGATAGGTGGCACAGTGGATAGAGCACTGAGCCTGGAGTCACGAAGACCTGTGTGACCCTGGGCAAGTCATTAATCCACAGAAATATACTCCATGAAAGATGTTCCAGGGGCAGCTAGGTAGCACAGTGGATAAAGCACCAGCCCTGGATTCAGAAGTACCTGAGTTCAAATCTGGCCTCAGACACTTGACACTTACTAGCTGTGTGACCCTGGGCAAGTCACTTAACCCCCATTGCCCCACAAAAAAAAAGAGGTATGCAGGAGTGGGAGGGGGTGGGAATGGTCCCACAGAGCCATGTAGGAGAGGGGGCATAGCAAGGAGGAAGGACTGTAGAGACACTTAGAATGTACTTAGTTGTAAATCTTCAGCCGGTCCCTTCCATATGTATCTATACTGGTGCCCTCCTTCCTAACTACCTTGTATTCATTTTCATTTACTCTTTTTATTTATTAGCAAAACTGAGTCATTGAAAACAACACTACCACTGAGATTGGGAGCTATATTAACCCTAAGGAATCCCCAGTGACCTGGATAGCGTGATTTAATAGAAAGGATGCTTGCTGGCTTCAGATCCAGGAGAAATGGATTTCAGATCTAGGCTCTGCCACTAACTTGTATGATCATGAGCAGGTAAACTAAACTCTATGAGTCTACGAACAGCCTTTTTGTATAAATATCCTCCCTCATCCCTTTAATCAGGGATTCTTAACCTAATGTCTGTAAACTTAAATTTTATTTTGACATTTTTTTCTTTTGAAATCCTACATAGTTTATTCATGTTAAAAATCTTCTGAGAAGGGGTCCGTAGGTTTCATCTGTCTGCCAAGAGTTCATTACACACACAAAAAGGTTAAGAACTGGTGCCTTAGGGGCAGCTAGATGGCGCAGTGGATAAAGCACCGGCCCTGGATTCAGGAGGACCTGAGTTCAAATTTCAGCCTCAGACACTTAACACTTACTAGCTGTGTGACCCTGGGCAAGTCACTTAACCCTAATTGCCTCACAAAAAAAAAAAAAAAGAAAAAAAAGAACTGGTGCCTTAAACCAAGGATAGTATTCAGGTTTAATTCCCTGCTCTATAACACCGAACAGGGTTGGTTTAAAAAAACAAAACACTGTATAGATGATGGTGGTGGTGGTGGTGGTGATTGTGAAAAAATCACTTTGGAAATCTTCGAATGTTGCATAGTTTAAAAATTTAAGGGGATGGGATTTCATCAGTGTGTCTACTCCTTTCGCTGATATAGATTGAGATTCCTCTCTCTTTTTTTTGCAGGGCAATGAGGGTTAAGTGACTTGCCTAGGGTCACACAGATAGTAAGTGTCAAGTGTCTGAGGCCAGATTTGAACTCAGGTCCTCCTGAATCCAGAGCTAGTGTTTTATCCACTGCCCCACCTACCTGCCCCTAAGATTCCTCTCTCTTAATAGGCTCATGGGAAGCTGTTGCAGAAAAACTCTCACTCTATGGCCAACTTTCTAGAGTTGAACCTCTCCACTATTAGTGCGGCACAGTCTTCAAATGACAGATATGTCATGCAGTCCCTTATTGGGACCATATGGGCAAGTCTTACCATCTCAGTAACACCTGACAGAACTCACACAATAAAAGTTTAGCCTTCAAAAGCCCAGGGTCATTTGTATGCCAGGATGAAGCATCCAAGGAGAATCGAGCAAAAGAAGACCCTAAATAAATACAAATGATAACACTGTTTGGTGATCCCACATTTCAAACCTGAATTATCTCTGGACGTGTCATGTTGCACATGACCCAGACAGCCTCATTCCTGTCATGTGGCCACTCTGGAGAAAGTCACAGGGGCCTAGGATTTAGATCTGGAAGACATCTCAGAGATAATGCAGCCCACCCTGCTTAGCTCACAGATGAGGGAATTGAGACCTACAAAGGGAAAGTGACTTGCCCAGAGTCACAGCTGGGATTCGTAACTGCAAATCCAATGTTTTCTTTTTTTAACTTGTTTTTTTCTTATTCTGAACTTACAAACTGTCAAATAAAATGGGTTTTATCCTGTACAAAGTAGTAAGAGAAAAAGAAGACTCTACGTGAAATCATGAATCTATTTCATATAGTTTTTTTAAGCATATAATAAATTCAACTTGTAACTTTCAAAGCTGACCAAATTGTCTGCTTCAGCTTTTTCTTCTATTCTCTTCATGCATTTTTAAAATACTTCAATAAGCCTCCTTTCTATCCTTCTCTATGTGCATCTCTGTCTCTGTCTCTCTGTCTCTGTCTGTCTCTGTCTCTGTCTCTCT
Source organism: Dromiciops gliroides (assembly GCF_019393635.1). Classification (NCBI taxonomy): domain Eukaryota; kingdom Metazoa; phylum Chordata; class Mammalia; order Microbiotheria; family Microbiotheriidae; genus Dromiciops; species Dromiciops gliroides. Next base: position 107,780,510 of record NC_057861.1, read on the forward strand.
CTCTCTGACTGTGTCTCTCTCTGTCTCTCTCTCCCTCCCTCCCTTTCTCTCTCTCTCTCTCTCTCTCTCTCTCTCTCTCTGTCTCTCTCTCCCTCTCTCACTCTTTTTCTTGCAACCCTATTACTAGAAAGACTGGAATTTAAGGAATACCTGGAAGGGCCAAGCAGCATCAATTAATGTAGTGCATTTTTTTTAATTAGGCAAAAAAGTAAAGAAAACAAAATGAAAATATGTATTTGAAAATAAAATTATAATATATGCTTGTAATTATTTGTCTTTAAAGTACATTTGCACAAATAGGAGAAATAATAGGAAATTATAGTAGTTTTTAAATGTTTGCATCAAATAACATACCTGTTTCTTATTCTTATTTCCCCCACCCCACCCACCCCCATATGGAAAAAAAAGAAGAAAAACAAATGCTTGACTATGGAGTCAAGCAAAATCAATCCCCACTTTGGCCATGTCTAAATTGCATGTCTCATTCTACACTTTGAGTCCATCATCTCTCTGCCAAGCAGTGGGTAATGCGTTTCGTTATTAGTTCTCTGAAACTATTGGTTCTTATATCTTTCAAAGGTATCTTTTTTTCTTTGCAATATTGTTGTTACTATATAAATTCTTCTTCAGGTTCTACTCACTTTCTTTTTCATCAGTTAATACAACTCTTCCCAGGTTAATCTGTAACTACTTCTTTCATCATATTTTATTACATTCATATACCACAGCTTATTCAGCAATTCCCCAATGAACGGGCACCCTCTCCCTTAGTTTCTCATCTTGCCCAAAACGAAAGAACTTCTATTGGTATTCCTGTATATCTACATCCTTTGTCTCCCTCTTAAATCTCCTTGAGTTATACACCTCCCAGTGAATGGCACAGTTTTCTTCCCATTACACCAAAGAGCTGAACAGTACAGTGAATAGAGTGTTAGGCCTAGATTTGGGAGGATCTGAGTTCAAATCCAGACTCAAACCCTTAACAGATGTGTGACCCTAGGCAAGTCACTCAACCTCTGTTTGCCTCAAGTATAAAAAGGGGGTGACAAACCTCCCGGGATATTGTAAGTATAATCTCCCAGCTATTAGTGTTTACCACTCCTCCAAATTACCCAGGATTTACTTTGTATTTTAAAGGAGTGACATGGCATTGTGGGGAGAGAGCTATCCTTGGAATCAGGAAGACCTGAGTTCAGTTCCCACCTCTGACAACATACTGGTTGTGTGACCTTGGGCAAATTAAAGTTAAATACTTTTACCTAATCTTTCAGGGCCCGAGGTAATTCTCTGAGATTAAGTTACTGAGAAGGTACTAATTTGCTTTGGTAGAGGGAGTTCCTCATGAAAAACTCCCTGCACTAATAAAATCATAGCTTTAGTACAAAAAAAAATACGTTTTATATTTACTTCTCTGTGTGTATTATATCTCCCGGGAGAATGTAGGCTCTTAAAGGGCAAGGGCTATCTCATTTCTGTATGTGTGCCCCTCTCCACCTCCTAGTATAGTACCTGCCATACAGTTGGTGCTTAATAAATGCTGAAGTCTGTCCTCCATTAGCAGAGGTCTGAGTGTTCCCATAGAGCAATATCCCCACACCCATAGCCTGGGCTCACCCATAGCAATTTGCTGAGAGTCTCATTTCTCTGCCTCAGAGGTTTACTAAGCCTGCACTTTATCATTATCTATTGTCCTGGTCAAGGCTAAGTGTAGTTTCACTTATAAGATAAAGGCTGACACATCCAGGTTTCATGCAGGCCATTTGGGGCCAGTAAGTTGTTCCAGGAGACAAGATAACTATAGGCTGTTTCTCCTTCACCGTCCAGAGGTACTTCCTGGCTCTCCCTGAGGCACACTGTTTTGTCTTGGATAGAGTATGCCATTGTTCCCTTGGAGCCAGCAGTCACCATCCTTACCACTCTGGGTGGATCAAATAAAGCTTCTGAATCTGACTGCACTATCAATGCAAAGGTATCCAGCCCCAGGAACTGAGAACTGCCATCTCTTAAGCCTAGTGGGACCCCAAGACTCAACCAGCGAATCCAAGAGATGGATCTGGCTCTTTTTCTGGGATAGGAGCCAATGCTTGGCAAAACTGCAAAGGTAAAGAAGATGAAGTTTTTCTTCAGGGACACTGCTTCCCCAATGAGTCACCTACTCATCCTGGTACAAAAGACAGAACACTATATAAACAGGCAAGAACCCTCCTGCTTCTCATTTTGGGTCTGGCCCTAACACATCGTACAGCTTCAGGCAAGTTATATGTGGAAACACAGAGAAGGGGGAAGAGCACTGAACTAGGAATCTGAAGAGTTCAAACGCCAGTTCTGTTACTTACTCCTTAAGTGACTTTGGGCAAGTCAGTGCCCCTCTAGGGACCTTAGTTTTCTCATCTATAAAATAAAGTGGAGGGACTACATGATTTCTGAGGACCCTTCAAGATCTAGAATTACTCTTCCAACCCACCTCAGATTCCTCATTCTTTCTATTGTCTGATGCATCATTGTCATCAGTGAGCATTTATTAGGGACCTAATGTGTATCCAGCCATGAAGCACAAGACAGAATGCCTGCTTCTGAGGCACTAAACACAGATAATAATGTTCCATCCTCTCCTTTTGATCTCTCTATTGAAATTTAGAATGGTTAGGTGGCACAGTGGATAAGGTGCTCGCCCGGGAGTTAAGAAGATTCATTTTCATGAGTTCAAATCCTTCTTCAGGCACTTGCTAGTTGCATGACCCTGGGCAAATCACTTCATCCTGTTTGCCTCAGTTCCTCTTTTATAAAATGAGCTGGAGAAAGAAATGGCAAACCACTCCAGTATCTTTGCCAAGAAAACCCCAAGTGGGGTCACAAAGAGTCTGAAACAACTGAACAACAAATTAAAATTTAGAATCAGACAAGGATATTTTCCAAAGGGACCTTAGAGACACTCAAATCAATTGTGCTGATTTTACTCTGAGAAAAGAGAGACCCAGAAAAGGGAAGTCATTTCCTCAAGCTGTTATTTACTCCTAGTGTGACCTTGGACCAGCCTCATCACTTCCCTGGGCTTCAGCTCATCTGTATAATGAAGGCTTGAACCAGATAATCATTAAGATTCCTTCCTGATCCTGATCTATAGCCCTATGACCTAATGAAGCTTGATGGAATTGATGGAGCACTACATAATAGCTAACATTTATATCATGCCTACTATGTGCCAGGAACTTTACAATTATTATCTCATTTGATCCTCACACAACCCTGGGGAGAGGTAAATGCTATTATTATCCCCATTTTACAGTTAAGTGACTTGCCCAGGTTAGCACAGCTGGTAAGTATCTGAGGCAAGATTTGAATTCAGGCTCCAGGTCCAGTGCTCTATCCACTGAACCACATGGCTCAGAGAAGGAAGACCTGAGTTTGAATTCCAGCTCTGCTATTATTATGGATAGGACATCTGGTAAGTCCCCAGCCTGGACCTCAATTTCTCTATCAATAAAATGACAAAGTTGGACTAAACCATGGTTTCTTAACCTTTTTTGTGTGTCATGGATCCCATTGGCAGTCTAATAGGGGGTCAGGCAATAGGCAGTATGCTAAAAGTCAAGGAAAGAAAGAAGTGCCTACCTTCAAAGAGCTTATATTCTAATTTAAGAAGACAATATATAAAAGGAAGTTGATGGAAACACATTTTTTAAAAAAATTTTTTTCCTCTTTGACAATTGCTCAATCTGAAGTTTTGGGGGTTTTTTGACTGTTTTCTCTCACGACCTAGCTAATGTGGGAATGTTTTCCATGACTACTCATGTATAACTTATTTTGAAATGCTTGAGTTCTAGTGGGTAGGGGGTGGGAATGGAGGAAGAAGAGAAGTTGGAACACAAATTTTTTTAAATTGATGTTAAAATTTGTTTTTACATATATTTTGGAAAATAAAATTCTATTCAATAAAAAAAAGGAAGTTCAAAAGATGTGTGGGGTGAGGCTTGGAGGGAAGCACCTAAAGAGAGGATGGATGAAGAAGTAAAGAGAATCAGAAATAGTTAACAACTGAACAATCGTGGTTGGTCTAGGTCCACCCCAAAATGGAGGCCCCTGGAGGAAATTCACCATTGGAAAAAGGGGACCGGCATGGCAGATGGATGAAGTCTATGGATGCCTTCTCAGAATAATGACTTTAAAATGCATCAAATAAAATCCATAGGATTGCAAAGGAAACTAATGCTTTTGAAATACAGTGATTAATTTTTTTAAGTTTACAAGTTAAAAAATATATAGGGAACTAAATCAAATTTATAAGAATGCAAGTCATTCCCCAATTGATAAATGGTCAAAGGATATGAACAGGCAGTTTTCAGATGAAGAAATCAAAACTATCTATTGTCATATGAAAAAATACTCTAAATCACTATTGATTAGAGAAATTCAAATTAAAACAACTCTGAGGTACCACCTCACATCTATCAAATTGGCTAATATGACAAAAAAGGAAAATAATAAATGTTGGAGAAGCTGTGGAAAAAAATGGAATACTAACACATTATTGGTGGAATTGTGAACTGATCCAACCATTCTGGAGAGCAATTTGGAACTATGCCCAAAGGGCATACCCTTTGACTCAGTAATACCACTACTGGGTCTGTATCCCAAAGAGATCATAAAAAAGTGGAAAAGACCCATATGTACAAAAATATTTTTAGCAGCTCTCTTTGTGGTGGCAAAGAACTGGAAATCAAGGGAATGCCCATCAATTGGGGAATAGTTGAGCAAGTTGTGGTATATGAACGTAAATGGAATACTATTGTGCTATAAAAAATGATGAGCAGGCTGACTTCAGAAAATCTGGAAAGACTTAAGTAGACTGATGCTGGGTGAAGTGAGAAGACCAGGAGAACATTGTACACAGTAACAGCAACATTGTATGATGAGCAACTGCGATAAACTTAGCTCTTCTCAGCAATGCATTGATCCAGGACAATTCCAAAGGACTCATGATGGAAAATGTTCTCCATATCCAGAAAAAAGAACTGTGGATTCTGAAGTAGATTGAACCATACTGCTTCTACTTTTATTTTTGTTTTTCTTTTGTGAGGTTTTTCCCTTTTGTTCTGATTCTTCTTTCACAACATGACTAATGCAGAAATATGTTTAATGTGATTGTAAAAATATAACCTATATCAGATTGCTTTCTGGCTTGGGGAGGGGGGAGGGAAGGGAGGGAGAGAGAAAAATTTATAACTAAAAATCTTATGAGAAAAAATGTTGAAAACTATCTTTACATGTAACTGGAAAATAATAAAATATTTTAATGGTAAAGAAAGAGAGAGGGAGGAAGGAAAGAAAGAAAGAAAGAAAGAAAGAAAGAAAGAAAGAAAGAAAGAAAGAAAGAAAGAAAGAAAGAAAGAAAGAAAGAAAGAAAGAAAGAAAGAAAGAAAGAAAGAAAGAAGAAAATAAAGAAAACAGGTTTTTTTAAAGTTTGCAAGTTAAGAATTCTTGGACAAGAGGATCTCTAAGATCCCTTCCACCTCAAAATTTCTGGGATTCTATCATTCATGTTGATGCTCTAATGGCAGAGGTCTGGAGAGCTAGTTGTCAGCTGACATGTATTCCAACAGTAGTTTTCTGGAGTCATTGCCCCTCTTTCTTGTGTATTCCATGGGTCAGTGAGTGGAAAATGTTTTTCTAAATTTTAGGGGTATAAAGGAGATAGCATACTTTCTGTCTCTTTCAAGTCTTACCATGTTGCCAGTCACCAACTCTGTTGGTCCTGTCTGTGCCTCACTTAACTGACCAATAAAATGGGCAAAAGAACCTCGGCTCAAATGTCTTTTGCGCCATTCATGAAGCATTTGGAAACTGTCAAAACTGGTGGAGGAGAGAAGAGAAGGGAGAGAGAACAGGCAGGATGACGTACTCAGCTTAATCCCATACCCCCCTTGTTTCCTGCTGAGGCAAAGCTTGGGCACAAGGAGTGAGATGGGGCATGACAATGTTTTGACAAGCTGTGGATAATCTTTCTGATTCAAAAACGGCAGGCTGTCCTAGGGCCTGTACCTCTGAGATAACTAGATGAACCTTGGAATTAGGCTGCCTTCACAGCTGTTCCTTGGAAGATGACTCACTCCCCTTCTTGGCTAAGGCCTTTTTTAATGACACAGGTCCCAGTGCCCACAGAAAAGGACTTTACTTTTCTTGTTTTATTGGGGCTGAGCACACAGCCAAGTTACGAAATGCTGCCCTTTGAATCTTGCTTGGTGATATCCAGCCCTGGAAACTTGTTGGACATCAACCACGGCTGTCTTCATCTCTTGATTATCTCTAATAACAATTACCTATTCATTTCCCTTACGTCAGGCTATATCACTCCTCTCCTCCCCGGAATCCAGCCAGGCTCCAGGGCCTGACAGATCACACAGTGACTACCTGTCTGCAATAACATGAAGAGACTCCTAGACCTCGAAAGGCATCCTGTTCCCAGGAGGGGGAAGGAGAAGGTTTTGGCCCATGAAGTCACCTGGGCATGGAGAACTTTGAGTGCAAAGCACTGAAGGAGTTATTCACTCCCACTCCATTCTGGGGATAATGGGATCACAGGATTTAGAACTTGAAGGAACAATAGAGATACCAGCCCCTCATTTTACAGATGAGGAAACTCCAAGGTCATGGAAAGGGGAAATGAATCACCCAAGGTCAAACATGTGGCAATAAGTAAAAGAGTCAGGATTTAAACTTAGATCTTTAGATTCATGGTACTATTCTCCTCTACCAGGGGCCCTCCTCACAATAACTCTGTGAGGAAGGGAAGCAAAATGTTGTTATTGCCTTTTACAGATGGGGAAACTGAGGCTCAGCAATATTAAGTGCCTGTTGCCACACAAGCGAACCAGTTGGTGGCCCCTATAATGTCACTACCTTCCAACGATCTCCAATTTATCCTATATACGTTTTGTCTCTACATAGTTATGTTTATGTTGTCTCACCTATTAAACTGTGAGTGCCTTGCAAATAGGGACTGTTTTTGCCTTTCTTTACTGACTGACTCCACAACCTTCTGACTTTTTTCACCACATGATACTGTCTTGGGTCTTGATTATGATGAGTTGACAGTGTGATAGTGACATCTCCTTCTCCTCCTTTCCCTGTTCCCACACCACATTTTCAGCTATCTGGAATCCCCAGACATTTCCAAGTCCTTTCTATTCTCAAAACCTTTTCTCCACTCAGTCTCTGCCAGAATGATCACTTTGATTTGATGTATCCTCAGGGATGGCTTTGTTCCCATCAACTACTGGATTCCATGTCCTGTTGGGCTCATTCCTGTGACAAACCTCCCTTCATTCCATAAAATCCTTTCAGAGAATCATAAAACTTTAGGATAAGAAGGCAATCTCCCATCCATCTTGTTTTACAGATTCAGAAACTGAGACAAAGTATAAAAGTACCTATGATAATCAACAGCAAACCTGTGATGAGAACCTCCTGACTAATTTTTTTTTTTTTAGTGAGGCAATTGGGGTTAAGTGACTTGCCCAGGGTCACACAGCTAGTAAGGGTGTCTTAAGTGTCTGAGGCCGGATTTGAACCCAGGTACTCCTGACTCCAGGGCCGGTGCTCTATCCACTGTGCCACCTAGCTGCCCCTAGTGTTTTTTTCTATCACACTCTGCTTCCCTCAGCTGAATATGAGATCACAGCCTTTGTTGACAGAAGGGATGGCTATGGTAGTGGTTCTCAAAATGGGGTTAGTCTTTGCACCATGATATGGTGGGGAAAGCACTAGATTTGAAATGACAGGATTTGGGTTCATATCTTCATTTTGTTATTCATTACCTATCATAATTTCTCTGAACCTCTGGTTTTTCATCTATAAAATCTGGGAATGAGGGGGCAGCTAGGTGGTGTAGTGGATAAAGTACTGGCCCTGGATTCAGGAGAACCTGAGTTCAAATTCAGTCTCAGACACTTGATACTTACTAGCTGTGTGACCCTGGTCAAGTCTCTTAACCCTCATTGCCCTGCAAAAAAAAAAATATCTGGGAATGAGACTAGATGATTTGGGGGGTGGGCAGGACAATGAGGGTTAAGTGACTTGCCCACGGTCATATAGTTAGTGTCAAGTGTCTGAGGCCAGATTTGAACTCAGGTTCTCCTGAATTCAGGGTCAGTGCTTTAACCACTACACCCCCTAGTTGCTCCCTGAGATTAGATGATTTCTAAGGTACTTTCAAGTTCCATAGTTTATAAATATGAATCCTATAACTGCAACTCAGTACTCCCAAGTGATGTGCTGATTATTTTATTGTGATCCAAATGTTTATAATATGAAAGTCTTTCTTGTCTATTTCTGGAATACATTAATAATTAACTTTTGATAAAAACCAGATAGCAACTTATTTGTGTTTTATACAAAGAAGTACTATTCTAGTGTGGTGGGTGGCATAATTTTTTTTTTAATAGTAAGAAATGGAAATTACAATGACGTCTAAGGCACAGTGGATAGAGCACCAGACATGGAGTCAGGAAGACAAGTTCAAATCTGGCCTCTGACAGTGTGACTCTTGGCAAGTCACTTAACCTCTGCCTTTGTTTCCTTAATTGTAAAATAGAGATAATAATAACACCAACTCCCTGGATTATTATGGGGATCAGATAATATTGACAAATCACTTAGTGCAGTGTCTGACACACAGTAGGTACTTAATGTTTCCCTCCTTCCTTCCTTCCTTTTAAGGGATCATTTGCCCAACCAAAGTGTTCTATAGAATAAACACCTCAGAAGTGATGTATTACAACTAATACCTGAACATCTGCTAAACCATAATCAGCAAATGTGGATACAACCTTTCCTTGAACTGACTGCCCCTCGAGGCAACCCATTTGGCCATTTGGCCAATTTCTAGAAAGCTGTTCCTTACATCAAGCCTTGAATCTTCCTTTGTGCACTTTCCACTCACTATTCCTAGCTCTGCCCTCTGGGGCTGAGCCTACTCCTTCTTACATGTGACAATCCTCTACATACTGGAGGACAGCTACCATGCTCTCCCCTCAGCCTTCCCTTCTGCAGGTTAAACTTCCCTAGGTCTTTTTAATGGCATAATATCAAGGGTCTTCACAATCCTAGATGCCCTTCTTTGGATGCTTATCAATGTCATTCCTTCAAGATGGCACCCAGTATTGAATACAATATTCCCAGGTATAGTCTTGCCATAGATGGATCCAACAAGACTATTGCCTCCCTCATCCTGGATCCTTACAAGGCCTTTCTTAATGCAGCCTAAGATTGCATCAGCTTTCTTGGCTGCCATCTAAAATGACTGATTTATTTGAAGCTTTCAGTTCACTAAAATGCCCGGATACTATTTTTTTTTTCAGATGGATTGGTCTGTAATCACAAACCTCTTCAGTCTTATAAAGTTGAATCTATGAAGCCAAGTATGATACTTCACATTTATCTCCATTAGACTTCATCTCATTCAATTCAGGCCAATATCCTAGCCTATCAAGATACATAGATACATAGATACATAGATAGAGATAGATAGATAGATAGATAGATAGATAGATAGATAGATAGATAGATAGATAGATAGATAGATAGATAGATAGATAGATAGATAGATAGATAGACTTTTTGGATCCAGACTCAATTATTCAGTATGTTAGCTATCCCTCTCACCTCTGTCTCATCTAGAAATTTGATTAACATGCCTTGTACTCCTGAACCAACTGATTTATAAAAATATTAAGCAGTTTTTTGAGTGGGACCCAACACTAGAATTAAGGAGTTCACAAGGTTGAAAAGACTTTACCCAGAACATCACCCCAAATGAAGTGGCAGATGCTAATTCTGATTTGCCATCAGAAGAAAGGGAGGAAAGTTGAAGGCCCAATCAGGATAGGCAGCCAGAGGAAATGGGTCTCAAACCCAATTGTGTCTATTTCTTTTCTCCCTTTAGGTACTACTCAGGACAGAAGCTCAGGACAGGCTAACCTATATGATAAAGCCAAGATAAACTCACAGTGTAGCTTAGAGGGTGGGGTGGGGGAACTAGGGGAGAAGAGGGATAAGTATATCCATTAGCAAAGAGGAAAGACTAGAAAGTGGATGGGGAAGTGTTTTTAAAAGCTGAAACATCAAAAATTTCAAGATAAAGCCCATGGCACAATCAGATAAATGAATGGATAAGATATAATCATAAAGAATATTTAAGTCCACAAAGAGATTATAGATCTCTTGCCAAATATTAATATATCAAGAAATATTAAATATTAAAGAAGTATTCAGATATCAAGAAAAACAAACCAATACCTGATGAAATACAAAATCCTCTGGCCTCCCAAGAAAATATAACACAAAAACCAGAAACTCTAGAATGATTCAAAAGAGGAATGAAATCCATAAAAGAAGAAAATAGGAATGAATGTGAGACAAAATTTAGAGACCTCAGTGCAGAATTAGAAAATTCAATTAGCAGATGAAAGAAAATTAAATCCATGGTGGAGGATCTCTTTTAAGAAGTGAAAGAGAAATTAACAGATTTGCAATGCAAAAATACAGAAACTGATTAAAATCTCAATGAAAAATGACCCCCCAAAATTTAAACCTGCATATTCTAGGCCAGGAAATCAAGAAAACGGCTGATATCTGAATATAGGTAACAAAGCATCATTTCAGAAATCTACAAATCTCTTGTCACAAAAAAAGAAAATATGCTTCACACTCTATGACCCTTTGTGAGCAGGTTTAACAATTTCAAAAATGAGCAACAAATTTTATAAGTGACCAGCTGAAATACCTTCAAATATGAAGTGAAAGAAATTTGAATAAGATAAATCCATAGCCTCTGGGAATCACAGGAGGAAATGAAATACTATATTTCAAAAAATAAAGGAGTTTAAATTGCATTTTTTAAAAGGCAAATACTCAGCAAAATAGAAATATTTGATTAATTCCTGCCAAAGGAATTCGACACAAATAGAACATTCAATTCGTAAACACATCAAATAACAGAAACAGAGGATGGTAAATGAGCAAATTCTCAAGGAATGAATAAGTAATGAAATAAATTAACCCATATTCAGAGGTTATTTGGTAAAGGAGGGAGAGAGAAAGAAAGAGGAAGCAAGAGATAGACAGAGACATACAAAGACACAAAGAGAAAAGACAGAGAAAAACACAGACACAGAGATAAGGACAGAGATTTTCCTCGGGGGCAAAAAATAAAATAAAAACCTGTTAAATAGTATACTACTAGGGGCAGCTAGGTGATGCAGTGGATAGAGCACTGGCCTTGGATTCAGGAGGACCTGAGTTCAAATCTGACCTCAGACATTTGACACTTACTGGCTGTGTGACCCTGGGCAAGTCACTTAACCCCAATTGCCTCACCAAAAAAAAAAAAAGAAAGAAAGAAAGAAAAAGAAAAGAAAAGAAAAAAAATAGTACACTTCTAATCCCAGATCTTTGAGGTAATCCACTGGAGACTCCTATAGGGCTGACATAAAAATCATTAATGACTAAGCTTTGGGTTCAACCATTCAACAAATTTAGAATGCACTTTCTATCATTTAACCCATATCTCTCCATCTCTTTAAAGGAACAGCATAGGAAACATTCAAATGCTGAAATAAATCTATGTGAACTCTATATATAGAATTCTTCCGATATACTGGCCTAGTAATCCTGTCCAAAAAAAAAAAGTATATATGTTTCAACTGTAATGCTCTTTTCTTGATGAAACCACATTAGCTCTTGGTGATCATTGTGTCCTTTGCTTAATCAGTTCTAGACTTTTTCCAAAAATTAAAAAATTATTTAGGGAATTAGACAGACAAAGACACAAAAAGACAGACACAAAGATAAGGAAAGAGATTTTCCTTTTGGCCAAAAAACAAAAAACAAAAAGAGGAGGAGGGAAGGCAGGGCTGGTAAATAGCACAAGACCAAGCACATATCTCTGAGACTGAAGATCTGGAGATCTCCTTTAGGGTTGACATAAAAAAATCATTAAAGACTATGCTTTGGATTCGATCATTCAAAGAATTCAGAATACACCCATTATCATGTATCTCATATCTCTCCATCTTTTCTCAGGGAACAGCATAGGAGATTTATTCAAATGATTGAGTAAACAAAGGTAAACTATTAAATTCCCCTGATTTATTGGACTTATAACCCTGTCAAGAAAAAATAAGTAAATATGTTTAGACTTTCATGACCTATTCTTGATGAAACCATATCAGTACTTGGTGATCATTGCTTCCTTCATTTAATCTTCCCTTTAATCATCAGTTCTAGACTGTTACCAGGAATTCTAGTCAAGCTCACTGGCCTATGCTTTGCAGACTCTGTTCTTTTCCCTTTTTTGAAAAAGGAACATTTACCCTTCTTCAATCCTGGGGTCCTTCTCCCCTTCTCTATGAATTTCCAAAGATCACCAACAATGAATTAGAAATCTTCCATCTTTTTCTGTGGCCAAGGACGTAGTTCATTTTTTCCCTAGCAATTTGAACTCACAGTACAGTGGGGGAAACAATGACTCTGGAGGTAGAGGGCACAGGTTAAAATTCTTTCTCTGATACTTACTACCTGTGTGACCCTTGACAAGTCATGAACCTCCCTGAAACTCAAATTTCTTGGCTATAAAATGAAGGAGTTACACTAGTTGACCTATGCAGCTTCTTCCAAGTCTAGATCTATGATCCAATGATCAAGGACAGCTAAACATAAAAGGTCATACACATCGAGCCAAAAGAGACTTTAGAGGCCAACTAATACAACCACCACATTCTGTGGTTGAAGAAAGTTTGCTCCAGGTGCTCTCTTACTATCTCCCCACTGATCTTGGTATTCCTTTGCCCTTAGATAGTACTACACCCAAACAATCTCAAGTAGAAGCATTTACTATATAAAACATTACCATATATGATTGTTTGCCGCCTCAGGGAGGGGTGAGGGGAAGGAGGGATAAAAATTGGAACCCAAAATTATAAATAAAAATGTTTATTTTTTTAGAAAAGAAGCATTTACTATATCCCTTAAAAAGCAACCTCCAGGGACAGATGTTTTATTGAAACCTTGCCTCCCACAGGATTATGGATCAAACACCTTATTTGGTTCCAGCACATCTGACTTTATGTCCTAATTCTGCCATGTGTGAATTTAAGACACAGATAAGTGGTGCAGTGTATAGAGTGATGGGCTTGGAGTCAGGAAGATGAGTTCTTCTGCCTCAGACACTTAGCACTGCACCATGACTCTAGGAAAGTCATTTAATCTCTTCCAGCCTCAATTTCCTAATCTGAAAAACTGAGGAGCTAGCTAACACCAAGTGGGAAAGACATTACTGGGAAAATCAGGCAAGAAAGATGGCATTTCAAGGTAACTGGGATTCCTTAGATACCACTAAGGGACATCTAAGGTCTCCTCTACTTCTAAATATATGATCCAATGATATGACTTCATGTCTCTGAGATTCAGTTTCCTCATATGTAAAATGAGGATAATAATACCTTGACCTACTGCCTGCTTCACAACATTGTTGTGAGAATCCAGTGAAAGAAGGTATGTGAAGTGCTTTATGACCATACAGTTCCATTGAAAGATCAGCATCAAATTTGTCTAGACTCTAGACTCTAGACTCTAGACTCTAGACTCTAGAGAAAGCTGTGCCTCTCTGGAAGCACCTTTTGTACTTTTCTTGGATGATCTTCCTGCATCCACATTAACTACTCCTATTAAATCACTCCTATGAAATCACTTCAGTGCCTTCTCCTAAAGAAGCCCAGCTCTATGGGCCCAACCTCATGACTTAAATTCTTACCTTGGAATGCTATCCTCCTTACCCAATGATCCATACTCACCAAAGCAATTTTTAATTCCTTTCCTTCTGAATGTCAGCCAGCTCTGTCTGAAGCTCCCCTGGGGAGGCATACCTCGAGTCTGGGATTGTTCAGCCAACCCATGAAGGGCATGCTGCAGCTAAGCTGTCACTCACAATCTCCCGCTGCTGAAGTGCTCTCTCTCTCTCTCTCTGTCTCTCTCTGTCTCTGTCTCTCTCTTTCTCTCTCTCTCTGTCTCTCTCTGTCTCTCTCTCTGTCTCTCTCTCTGTCTCTGTCTCTCTCTCTGTCTCTGTCTCTCTCTGTCTCTGTCTCTCTCTCTCTCTCTCTCTCTCTCTCTCTCTCTCTCTCTCTCTCTCTCTCTCTCTCTCTCTCTCTCTCTCTCTCCTTTCAGCACCACAGAGACAGTGATACAGGCTCACAGAATTTTAGCATTGGAAGAGACCTTAGCAGCCATAGGTTCCAAAGCTTAAGCAAATGGAATCCCCCTTGTAAGTGCTGCAGAGCTTTGCTTGAAGACCTCCAAGAAAGGGGACCCCACCACTCCTGAGGCAGCCCAATCTACTTTGAAATAGCTTTAAATATTAGGAAGTTTTTCCTTATATCAAATGTCCAATGACCTCTTTGCAACTTTTACTGGGGTAAGAGTAATATCTATTTCCTATAGGCTAGGCTCATTTCCCCTAAAAAAACAATGAAACTGCCCTGGAGACTTGATTAATTCAGGGGACTAAGTCAATCAGCGAGCATTTATTAAGGTCTTACTATGTTGCAGGGGGCGTGGGGGGTGTTCAGAGAGGACTAGCCCCTCTGGTGTGAGGGTTTGCTGGATCCTCTTCAGGGCTGCTCATCCACCTTTGGCGTCCATCTTTACTCAACTCTCACCTGTGGCTCCAAGAAGCTATAGCAGGTAGAGTGGCCATACCCCATTAAACTATCTCAGCAGATGAGCTAAACCAGGCTTTCAAATCCTCTGGTGAGTTAGGGGCATGTCTACCCAAGCATGCAGAGATGTCTTCCATGGAACGGACAATGAGAACAACTTGTTCCAATGGCCATGAAAGCAGCTGATGCAGGTACTGGGAAGCACTTAGAGCTTGTGAGACTGAAGGTGCCAAGGTCATCCACTGAATTCCAGGCCTGTCTCCAGTCATCCTGACTTATGTCCTGCTACTAGGCTTTGATGACTCTGGAACAGAGAGTAAGACTGACAACTTTGTGCAACTCTGCCTCACACAGGAATCAAGACATCACCTGTGATGTCACTGGTCCACTTCCAAAATGAAGGACAAACAACTACCCTATTCCAGGCACTGTGCTAAGGCTAAAATACAAAGAAAGGTAAAGAACCATCACTGCCCTCAAGAAGATATATTCTAATGGGGGAGAAAGGATGCAAAGCAGGTACATACAAAATTTATACAAAGTAGATAGAGGTAATCTCAAAGGAGAAGACTTTAACATCTGGGGGCAGAAGGGCAAACAGATGACTGAGGCTTGAACTGTTGATCATTAGTGTAAACTTTTATTTGCCTAAGTATAAAATACGCAGTATGAGGAATCAATGACCTCTTATATTTGATGCCTTACAGATGACATTTTCCTCCATGTCTTCTTCCCAACTTCCTCTGGATTTCAGAACCATGCCCCCTCTACTACTGGATTTTTCTGAAACTTCCCTCAGCTCCTGGGGCCTCCTCACCCTGCAACAGTTTACAATCCCTGTGGCCCACTCACCATGGAATCTCTCTTTATAAAGCCCACCTCCCTTCTTCCTTTAATGAGTTCCTCCTGTAATCTCCATCTTGTAGAAAGGCCAAGACCAGCATGCCTTCATTCTATTCCCAACCCTATTCCTAACTTCCTCTGGATATCAACAATACCCTTGTACCAAGTAACTTCTACCGCCACCACACCCCCCCAACCCTGCTCCACTTCCCTTTGTGTATATTATTTCCTCCATTAGAAATTAAACTCCTTGAGAGAATGAACCATCTTTTTCTTTTTGCTTGTATTTGCATTCCCAGCACTTAGCATAGTAACTGGCATACAGTGAGCACTTAATAAATGCTTTCCTTCCTTCTCTCCATCAGACACACCCATCTCACTATGGTGATGAGGATAGTTATTATATTAGCTGAACCAATGTTGTGCCCTTGTTGAATATTCTTTCCATAGTCACACTATTGTTATGCAGTCTTTGGTTAAATGTTACATGGTACATAAATCTTATTTCATTCCAATCCAAAAACTAAAAGATCAAACTGGCCCAAGTCAGCTCTGATTCCAAACATTTACCCATTGTATTGATTCTACCTACTGAGACCAAATAGAGTAAGTCTAATACTTTTCCCATAGCTGTGCCCACAGCATGACTGAATTGAAGCTAAAGGAAAAAATCAAACCAAACAACAATTATAAGAAATTATTTTAGAAAACACAGCTCTTTGTAATGGCCTAGGGACTTACCATGAAGGGGCTGAACATATGCCATCGACTTGTTTCCTCAATTCAACAGATGTCACAAAAAGCACATTGGATTTTGAGTCTGAAAACTTGGGAACAATTTGGTTTCCCTCCCTGGGCCTCAGTTTCCTCCTCTGTAAATAGTGGAAATGGATTGCATAATATCCAAGGTCCCTTATTGGTCTAAAACCCATGTGTCCTATCTCAGCCATTCCATTAGCCAAATGTTTTATCACAGGGGATCATGGAAAACTTGAGATAAGGTGGGAGAAGAAAAAAAGAAAAACAAAAGAAATTTACATGATAACTTTGCTGTAAGTTTGAAGGGAATACCAAGTTGTACATGGTGGATTTGCAGTTTCATGTGCAATTGTCTTTTATTGTGCTATGTTGTGGAAATGCTTGTTTTATTCCATGAATTAAAAACAAAATTAATTTTCAAAATAACTAATAAATGTGGGGCAGAGTATGTTACCCCAAGTGCTATGTGGAAAGGTTTTTACTTTTGTTCTTACCTATATCTTCAATCAAAATATACCTTCCTAAAAGTCAATTGACATTAATTAGTTAAATGGTACTGGAGCACTGGGTAGTTAGGCAGTTCAGTGGATAGAGTGGCATCAGGAAGAAGTGTTTAAATCTGGCCTTAGACACTTACTAACTGTGTGACCCTGGACAAGTCACTTAACCTCTTTGCCTCAGTTTCCTCATTTGTAGAATGACATGGCAAACCACTCCAGTATCTTTGCCAAGAAAACCCCAAATGGAGTCACAAAGAGTCAGACACAACTGAAAACAACTGAACAAACAATAACACCTGGGGCACTAGTCTCTGGAAGCGAATTTGAGGTGGGACACACTGAAATAAGAGCTTGAGCTAAAAGCACTAGAGAATAGGCACCCCAATCCCTCAGAGGCATCACCTAGAACCCTAAGGGGAAGATGTGGCCAATCTCATTCAGGGAGAATGAAGCCAGAGTATTCACTACATGTAAGGCTTCCACATATTTGCTGGGACCCCTAGAGAGAGTCTTTAAACCCAATTTTCTTCCAGCTGTAGGGGTAATATCAGAACTCCAAGTATCATGAGGAGAATGATGTCTTTTCTAGAGGCACTGACCTTCATGGGGCACATCTTCTCCCTTGGAAGATACCCCTTCACTCTTCCTTGAAACAACCACTCTCTCCACACTTCTCCTTCAACTCTTTCAGAGGTCCAAGGTGCACCTGTCACCAGGCAACAGCTGAAGCCACAGTACTCCTGTTCCCTGCACTGCCACACCCTGCTGCCCTCTGTGCCCACCTCCAGATGAATCTGCCCCAGGTGCAGTTTCAGTGAGTTATGGCTCTGAATAATATTGCCCTACTTACCTCACAGGGTAAGTTCTCTGTAAACTCTACTCTATATCAGTCCATTGTTATCAAACATTTACTGAGTCCCTACCCTGTGCAAGGCACTAAGGGGAGTACAAAATGAATACGTCACCTGAAGTCCCTGGATCCAGGAGTTTACAATCCCACACAGGGAACATACTCACACATTAAGATAATGCGAAGTAGGTAAGAAAAGCAAGAAAGGTTGACAATCAGAGACCATTTCTGCCATTTTGTTCCTTTTACCTTTTCTGACCCTCCCATGTTCTCATTCCACAACCCTTTCCCCATTTGTTTTGAAATATGCAATGATTCTCCAGGGACAATTTTAGCTGGCTCTTATTTTTATATGAGGTTAGCTTGGGCAGGGAGAGAGGAGAGAGGATTTAGGGGAGGATGAGGCCAAGACAGATGTTCATAGGTGAGTGCAATAACCCTGGAGTCCTTTTCAATAAGCCAACTTTGGCTGTCCAGGAAATGTGGCTGACTTAGGTTATGCTGCCTGCCTCTCTAGAGTAAGAGACAGCTGTGCAGGTTGCCCCAGGACCTGGATAGCTTCCAAGTCAGGATGTAACATGCAGGCACACACGAGCGCGCGCGCGCACACACACGCACACACACCCATGCACACACATGCACTTATGCATACACACAGATCCACACTTAGTCAAAGACAAGCAGCCTTATCTTTGTCAGTAAAGGACTCTTCTTGTACAGCTGTGAAATGGGCATAATGATACTTGCTCCTGCCTACTTCACAGACTACTTAGAAAGAGAGATGAGATAGCAAGTGAAAGTACTTTGAGCTTCCAAGAAGAAAGAAGTTATAAAAATCCGGGGTATTATTACTATCATTATTACAGAGTCCTAAATTACTAAAAGGATCCATGCCTTAGTACATGAGGAATCATTAACTAATCCTGCAAAATAACAACCCACTCATCTTTTTTTTTTAATTATTCATTCCTCTTACAAGAGATAAGCTCTATTCTCATCCTGTGAAAATCTACTAGAGTCATCCCTGCCTATCAGTACTCCCCCCCACACTATGGGCGTTTCTCTCATTCTCCCACAGTCCCACACCGTATTACTCCTACGTCATTAGGAAAGACTTTTGCCCAAGGTAAACTCATGGCTGATACACAAATGACTGTGCCATTCCTTGGTTTTCTGTTCCCTCCCACTATGGAACTCTCTTAAGATCTGACTATACACATCATGGTGAGGCAGGATGGGGAACCCTTAATCCAGTGGCTAGACCCCAGATGTTTAAGGCAATTGGGGTTAAGTGACTTGCCCAGGGTCACACAGCTAGTAAGTATCTGAGGTGAGATTTTTAACTCGGATCCTTCCAACTTCAGGGCCAGTGCTTTATCCACTGAGCTACCTAGCTGCCTATAAACATAAAGCTGAAAGGCATGTCAGAAACCAGCTAGTCCAATCCTCTCTGTTTACAGATGAGAAAACTAAACCATAGGGAAGCTAAGTGACTTTTCCAATTATTACACAGGTAGCAAGTATCAAAAGTAGGATTCAAACCCAATAATCTCTGTGTCCAATGTACTACACTGTCTCCTTCAGAATTTTAACCCAGATTCTTTTGGTACCAAACAGTATAGATTAAGCCAACTATTATATGCAAAGCTCTATGCTAGACATTCAGGTCAATATGAAATTTAGGTAAGGCATAATCTCCAGCCTCTTGAAATTTGCTCTCTAGTAGAGGAATATGAGACAATACATATATCTTGTGAGCACACTATTTCATGATAAATGCATTAGAAAACTTTAAAATGAAGGATTCCATGAAATGTGATGGGGAAGTCATTATAATCTGGGGGATTGTGGGAAATTTCATGCAAGGCATTTTTTTTTTTGGTGCAGGGCAATGAGAGTTAAGTGACTTGCCCAGGGTCACACAGCTAGTAAGTGTCAAGTGTCTGAGGCTGGATTTGAACTCAGGTCCTCCTGAATCCAGGGCTGGTGCTTTATCCACTGCACCACCTAGCTGCCCCCAAGGCATAATATTTTAATTGGACTTTAAGGGAAAGGAGAGAGTATGCCCCTCCCTAAGTATTTTTGGGACAGGGCAATATTTATACTTCTGTTCTTGTTATATCTTCAAATAAAAATAAAAACCTATCAATGTTAATTAGGCAAATGATACTGGGACACCAGTCTTTGGAAGATAAATGGGGAGGGGGAAGACACTGGAATGAGAGCTTGAGCTAAAAGCATGAGAGAATAGATACCCCAGTTCCTCAGCACCTAGAGCCCTAAGGGAAAAAATGTAACCAGTCTCACTCAGAGTGAGGCCAGAGTATTCACTACATGCAGGGATTCTTCTGGGATGAGATTGGGCCCTTCACATTTGCAGGGACCCCTACAAAGATTCTCCACTTGGAAATTTCACTAGCGTTTACCCTAATTTATGGGATTCTAGGAAAATGAGCACATTTTTTTTCCCTGTCTTCATTTCAGGCTGTAACTATACAGGCATTTTTTTCCTGGTGGGTGTTTCCCTTTTAAGTCGGTTCATTTTAAAATAAATTTTGTAAACTTTTGCATTTGTTGATTTGTTGAATGTTTAAGTGCTGGCACTTGCTAGATTCCAGAGTCCTGTAAAAGTATTGATATTGTGGCTAATATGGGAAAAATAGACTTCTCATCACTAAAATGCTAGTGTCTGGCTGAGAAATGCTCACATTTTTCTTTTTATTCACCCTGAAATAGTCGATCTGCTAACCTTATTGTGAATCGCCCTGCACTAAACCCATAGGGTAGAGTTTGTCTGCTTACCCTAGAAATCCCAAGGAAGGGCATTGGTATTTCATTCCTTTCTTCAAAACCTGACCTTTTATGGCATTGGAGAAGTGGCACATCACCCCATGAGGGGTACCTCTCCAGCTCCCAGGGGGTGATATAGCCTGCCTTGCTCTGAGAGAATAGTGCATGTGTACTTGCTATATGCATATAATGCACTTAGTGATCTTAAAGAATGTCAATTATTATTGGAGTCCTCAACTCTCTCTCTCTCTCTCTCTCTCTCTCTCTCTCTCTCTTTCGCAGGGCAATGAGGGTTAAGTGACTTGCCCAGGGTCAAACAGCTAGTGTCAAGTTTCTCAGGCCAAATTTGAGCTCAGGTCCTCCTGAATCTAGGGCTGGTGCTTTATCCACTGCACCACCTAGCTGCCTCCAATTATTATTACTAAAAAGAATTAAGGGGCAGCTAGGTGGCACAGTGGATAGAGCACCAGTCCTGGATTCAGGAGGACCTGAATTCAAATCCGACCTCAGACACTTAACAAATTACTAGCTGTGTGACCCTGAGCTAGTCACTTAACCCCAATTGCCCAAAAAAAAAAGAAAGAAAGAAGGAAGGAAGGAAGGAAGGAAGGAAGGAAGGAAGGAAGGAAGGAAGGAAAAAAAGAAGGAAAGAAAGAAAAAGAATTAAGGGGGCAGCTAGGTGGCTCAGTGGATAAAGCACCAGCCCTGGATTCAGGAGGACCTGAGCTTAAATCTGGCCTCAGACACTTGACACGTACTAGCTGTGTGACCCTGGGCAAGTCACTTAGCCCTCATTGCCAGAGAGAGAGAGAGAGAGAGAGAGAGAGAGAGAGAGAGAGAGAGAGTGTTAAGGAAAAGGAACAAAGACTTTGCTTCCTTCATAGTGTTGCACTATTTTAGAATCATAGAATTTGGGGTTTTTAAAAGACCTTTCAAATCATCTTGTTCTAACCAATTAAATTTATAGAAAAGAAAATAAGCTCAGAAAAGTTAGTTGACTTACCCAAAATCACACAGCAAGTTGATGATAGACACAAACCTGTGCCCTCATCTCTAGATTCCCAAGGTGGCACTCTTGCCACAGTTTCAAGCTGATGCTCAATGTTACTACCTGAATAGTAGCCTGAAAAATATGACCCTCCATGTAAGCCCAGAATGCTCTCCCAACCAAGAGACTTGAGTTCTTGGTTACAGAGAAGACTATGATGATGGTGGTAGTAGTGGTGGTACTGGTGATGATGAAGATAGAGCATCTATCTTAAGCATTTACTATGTGCCAAGCACTGTATTAAGTACTAGGGATAAAAATACAAGCAAAGAGGACAGTCTTTACCTTCAAGGAGCTTATCATCTAATTGGGGGGAAAGCAATATGTAAAGGGGAGCTAAAGAACTGAAAAGTAGGAGTTACACAGTAGTGGTATAGTTGAAGATGTCCAGGAATTATATTTTGTTAGACTGGAAGCCGAAACTGGCTTATCAAAACCTAGGGTATCTGCAAGGATGGACTCCAGTCTCAAGTGGGGAAGGAATCTAGTCGAGTACAGATGGCACAGCTATGGCTATCCAGGAGTACAATAATAATCACTCACCTTTTTCCATAGCGATTATATAATGCAAAGATTATTGTCTCCACTTTTAAATGAGATGACCCAATTCAGAAAGGTCAAGTGAGTGACTTTCCCAGGGTCTCTCCATAGCCAGGCAATGTCAGAGTCAGGATTCCAACTCTGAACTCCTATTCAACAGCAGTGGTACAAAACCACAAACTGACAGATGCCAACTCTAGTCAGAATTAATGGGGCTTTTCTCAGTGTTGAAAGCTGTCGAGTTCTAAAAGGAGTCATAGATAAGCCCTCCCTGAGCTTCCTCCTAAGCCTACCCCACCACCAGGATTTCCCCATTGATAGATATTGAGGAGACCAGAGTGCTTGCACGTGGAGTCAGCAAGGAGGACTCAAGAATTCCACTCATGCCAAGGAGAGGTACAGCCATAACTTCTGTTCCTAAGCCAGAGAGTGCATTGCAAAACTAAACTCAGCACCTGCCCCTCCCTCCTCTTAAAGCAAGATTCCCCAGATTCTAGCCCTCTCAATTTATTGGTTTGATTCTGTAACACCGCATATCATTGTCAAAGGACAAGCATTTTTAACACTACTATGAGCAAGAAGACACTCTGCTAGGCTAAGGATTTGGAGAGGAGGGGACCAAAACTGTGACGTAGTTAATTTAGAGAGTTTCCAGTGAGGAAACAACCCCTTCCAATGCAGACAGGCAAGTACTCTGAAATTTATGGCCTAGGAAAGACGTCTGGGGCCCTGAGAGGTCAAGATACCTCTCCAAAGTCACACAGCTAGTAGGATTAGAGGTAATACTCAAATCCAGGTCTCTTTCTGACTCTGATTCTCCTCTCACTAGGTCACAATGATCCCCCCGGCACTAGAGGTAGAGGGATAAAGATGAAAGTCACTGCTACCATGAAACTTATATCCTATTAATGGGGATACACCTTGTACACAGATCAGGAAAGACAAGGCAATTGGAAGAGTTTACTCACTAACACCTAGGGGTCAAGGAGTCAGGGAAGGCTTGAGGAAAGAGGTGGTGCCTGAGTTTGACTTTTAAGGAAGTCAGGAATTGCATGAGGTGGGGAGGGGGGGGGGATGCTGATAAATGTTTTCTCTCTAAAGAAGAAAAAGATAGATCTATGACACACTTTTTAAAAACTTTAATATGAATGATTGACATTCTCTCCGTCACTTTATTAAGTCTAGACAATCAACAATGCAATAAATCAAGCAGTGATTTCATTGATTTCCAGTGCTCCTGCCTCCCCCTGGGTGGAGATAAGGATATAGGGCATTCAAGGCACAGGGGATAGATAGCCTGAACAAAGGGGTGGAGGTGGGAGATGGCATCAAGCTGGGGGAACAACTAGGAGGCCAGTATGGCTAGAAGATAGAATTCATGAAAAGGAATAATATGAAATATCTGGAAAGGCAAATGGGAGTTAGTTTGTGGCAAGCTTTCAATGCCAAAATGAGGACTTGCATTTTATTCTAAGAAGTACAAATGAGGCCCTGAGGATTTCAGAGTAAGAGAGTGACAAGGTCAGACCCATGTTTTAGAGATATTAATTTAGCGGCTGTGTGGAGGTTAGGTTATAGAGACTGGTACATGGCACAGTGGAGAAAGTGTGGGACCTAGAGTCAGAAGACTTGAATTCAAATCTGGCCTCAGACACTTAGTAACTGTGTGACCCTGGGCAAATAAATCACTTAACTTCTGTTTGCCTCAATTTCCTCAACTGTGAAATGGGAATAGCACCTACTTCCTAGTGTTTTGAAGATCAAATAAAAGAATATTTGCAAATATGCTTAACACAGCACTTGTTCCATAATCGGTGTTATGTAAATTCTAACTAAATAATATAAATACAATCTAATTTAGGCAAATAATATAAATGATTAAACTAAGCAGAGATTGGAAGCAGAGAGACCAATTCAGAGCCATTGAAAATGGGAGAAAAGAGATTGGGGTCTGAACTTGAAGAAAATGTGAAAAATGTTATGTAGATAGAATTAGCAAGATGACAAGTGGGCTCTAGTTTCCTTCTCTGTAAAGTGAGTGAGTGTAATGTACTAAATGAGATCGAAAATCTCTTTTAGCTCCAAAATTCGATGACCTATGACTCCCTTCCCCTACAAGACTTTGTGACAATTTTTATAATTAATGCCAATTAAAGCCGATTCATTTGTTGGAGAATTTCTCAACCTGCTCCTGAGATAACTAGAAATGGGGAGTGACTGTGGTTCCAACAATGGAAAGATTGCCTTAAGAGAGACTAATCCTAAGGATTAGGCTTAAAGTCTTAAAACCAGGCTTGTCAGATTGCTGCTTGGGAAAGTTCATGACCTTCTTCCTTGTTTTGTTTTGTCTTGTTTTCTGCAGACAGATCAGAGTCAGACCTATCGACATCTCTGCTCTCCCAGAAGCCCCATCCCAACAGCTATCTTCACAGGCCCTTGAAATTATATCAGGTCTGTTTTCCTAGGCCCCCAGTTTAACAGAGCATGTCTTATTCAACAGACATTGTATATGATTGCATTGAACATCATCCTAGGATGTTCAAATATACCACCAGAATGAAAGGTAGTTAGTTGTCCTTCCAGAGAACCACCTGCTCCCAAAGGGTTCCAGGAATACCCTCCATAAACCCATAGGCAGTGAGGGCTTTTGCAATAGAGAGTCAGATATTGGGAGTGGGTGGCAGAATTATCTAGCATCTTCTCAAGAAATGTTCTCCCCACCACACGTTGCATCCTTCCCACTCTTTTGAAGGGTGCAGCAACTTCAGGTGCGTGTACTGGTTTCAATATTTCAAGCACCTATGATTTCATATTGTGAGCATTTTACCTGCCACCCAGGTCCTGAATGTCCCCATACTTGGTTGGTAGGGGAGTTGGTAGGATTGAAAAAATAATAATAATGATTCATCACCTCCTGACAATACACCTCTCTGGTGCTAGAATGGAGCCTGGACAACACGTGAAGGCATGGTGTCACAGAGATGAAAAGGAGTATAGAGATAAGCTAGTCCAATTGCTTCATTTTACAAATGAGGAAACTGAGGCTGAGAAGTTAAGAGTCTTGCTCTAGGTCACATAGGGAGTTAGTAGCTGAGGCAAGATTTGAAGATGTCTTCCTGACTTCAAGTCCATCTAAGTTCATGGATGGGCCAAACCTTTTGAGTTTGGCAGGACTTATCAGGGTTTGTATATCATTAGCACAGCCATCAAGATGACAGAGTGATCTCCATACTTTGATGAATATTCAGAAGAGGAGAGCTAGTATAGATAGGATTCAACTCCAAAGTGGAAGGCATGTGTGGATGAACCATCTCTGAGAATTGGAAGAAATTTCTCCAATAATTCTAGTACTCTTGCCTACAGCCATCAGGAAATAGAAAAGCAGAAGTATTTCCAAGTTGCTTTAAAAAAAAGTCGGGGGGGGGGGTAGCTGGGTGGTGCAGTGCATGTAGCACCGGCCCTGGAGTCAGGAGTACCTGAGTTCAGGTCCGGCCTCAGACACTTGACACTTGCTAGCTGTGTGACCCTGGGCAAGTCACTTAACCCCAATCGCCTCACTAAAAAAAAAAAAAAGTCGGGGGTGGGGGGCAGATAGGTGGCGCAGTGGATAGAGCACTAGCCCTGGAGTCAGGAGGACCTGAGTTCAAATTCAACCTCAGACACTTGACACTTACTAGCTGTGTGACCCTGGGCAAATCACTTAACCCTCATTGTCCTGCAAAAACAAAACAAAAACAAAAAACAGAAAAAAAAGTCAAATAGATTGCGGCACTTAGGTGGCACAGTGGATAAAGCCCTGGATTCAGGAGGACCTGAGTTCAAATCTGACCTCAGACACTTGACACTTTACTAGCTGGGTTAGTCACTTAACCCTCATTGCCCTGGAAAGAAAGAAAGAAAGAAAGAAAGAAAGAAAGAAAGAAAGAAAGAAAGAAAGAAAGAAAGAAAGAAAGAAAGAAAGAAAGAAAGAAAGAAAGAAAGAAAGAAAGAAAGAAAGAAAGAAAGAAAGAAAGAAAGAAAGAAAGAAAGAAAGAAAGAAAAAAGCAAATAGATGCAAAAAGAATCTCAGAAAGACAGAATGGTATAATTAATTAATAGGGCACTAGACTTGGAATTAGAAAGACTCAGACTCAAGTCCAGACTCTGACACTTAGCAAGTGTATGAACTTAGGCAAGTCACTTAACTCTAACCCTCAGTACCCTCATGTGTAAAATGAGAGGGTTGGACACAATGTGTGATCTCTTCCAGCTCAAAATATATCATCCAATGATCCTTATGATTTGTCCAAAAAAAAGTCAATTATTAAAATGGAAACCTACTTGAAAGAGATAAAATAGAACTTATTTGCCTATGGGTAAAACTAGTTCTAAGGAAAGCCAATGTATGAAAATCTAAACCTAGAGATGCATAGAATGCTAGAAGAAAGGACCTTTGAGAGATAGGAATACTCACATTTATGCAACCCTTTAAGGTATACAAGTCATTTCTCTCCTCTTGATCCTATGAGGTAGGGGATACAAATACTATCATTCCCACTTGATGGAAGAGGAAATGCAAGCTCAAAGAACTTACCTGATTTGCCCAGCATCACACACACCAACAAGCATTGATTAGATATCTATGTGCCAGCCACACACACACTAGTCATTCTTGAAGCCAGTATTTAAAACGAGGTGACTCCTGAATCCATATTCAGTCTCTCTTCTACTACC
This sequence comes from Dromiciops gliroides, assembly GCF_019393635.1. Taxonomy (NCBI): domain Eukaryota; kingdom Metazoa; phylum Chordata; class Mammalia; order Microbiotheria; family Microbiotheriidae; genus Dromiciops; species Dromiciops gliroides. Next base: position 107,807,261 of record NC_057861.1, read on the forward strand.
ATATGGCCTCCCCAAAAGTCAGCACCCTCATTTTACAGATGAGAAAACAAGGTCCAGAGAAGGAATAAAAGAGAGAATTAAAAGCTTAGCATTATACTAAGAGTTGGGGGAGGGCAGGGGGTACAAACACAAAATGAGATATTACCTGCCTTCCAGGAGTTTATATTCCAGCTGGAGGAGACAACACATAAAGAGGAGTGGTGGCCAGGGAAGGGAGTTACAGTCTGAAAAGTGACAAACATCATGAGTCGAACCATAAGGGAAGTCCATTCATGAATCTTTTATTTTTTGAGGCAATCAGGGTTAAGTGACTTGCCCAGGATCACACAGCTAGTAAGTATCTGAGGCCTGATTTGAACTCAGGTCCTTCTTATTCCAGGGCCAATGTGTCACCTATCTGCCCCAATAATTCTTTTTTAGAGGCAAAACGAGTATGGATTTTAGTAGAGCTCTCAGAGCAAGAGGCAGAAAGTGGTCATGGTGGTGGTTGTTGTTTGGTGGCGGTGGTCCTTCATTTTCAAAGAGGACCAGTGACACCTCAAGGATGATGTCTTGACTTGCTTGACTTGAATTGGATATAAGTGAAGCAGAGTTGCTCAAAGTCATCAGCTTCACTCTTTCCTCCAGAGTCATTGAAGCCAATACAAAAGTCAACATGACTGATGATAGCCAGGGATGTAATGGATGACCTTGACCTTTCTGAATTAAAAAAGTGATATGGGGGAAGGGTGACTCTCCAGCAAACTGAAAATGACTAGGGAGAAGATGATCCCCAGTGAATGCCAAGTGAAGTAGAATAGAGACTTGTCCAAGGTCACACAGCTAGTATGTGGTAGAGCTAGGGCTTTAAATAGGGATTCTGATTCTAATTCCAGTAGTAGTAGTAGTAGTAGTGGTAGTAGTGGTAGTAATAGTAGTAGTAGTAGTAGTAGTGGTAGTAGTGGTAGTAATAGTAGTAGTAGTAGTAGTAGTGGTAGTAGTGGTAGTAATAGTAGTAGTAGTAGTAGTGGTAGTAGTAGTAGTAGTAGTAGTAGTAGTAGTAGTAGTAGTAGTAGTAGTAAACCATTTATCATACAATTTCCTGTAAATAGCAGGTATCTTGGTAGATTTAAAATATGATTCCATTTTCAATGAAAAACGATTAAGGGTTTATACTATGTGCCAGACACTATGGTAAATGCTATGTGCTAAATTAAAATGTGATAAAGTATTTGCCTTCAAGGTGCTTATATTCTAATATTGGGAGACAGCACCTATAAAGAATGGTGTCTAGGTAAGGGAATTTTAGTCTGGGGACCACCGAGAGTGGTGCATTGATCCACAAAATAGTCATTTGATACTCCTTTTCAAAAAAGATTGGGATTTGATTACTAAACCCAGAACAAGAGGTGGGAAGTGAATGGAGAGGGTTCATAGTATCATAGACATAGAGCAAGAAGGAACCTTAGAGGTTGAGTTCATCTCTTCGTTTTTACAAATGAAGAAACCGAGGCTCCCAGAGGTAAAAATGACTTTCCCAAAGTCACACAGGTAGTAAGTGGCAGATCCAGGATTTGAACCCAAGTCCTCTGACTCCAGAAGCATTGATTTTTCCACTGTACCACAATGCCTAGAAAGAGAGGTACCCATATGCATGGAATATGTCACAAGTCTTAGTAAACGACTAGATAGTCTGTGAAACATAGTCTGGTCTGGTATAGGCCCAACTAGATATAACATGCTGGACAAATGTTCATTCACTTAGTCATTGATCAGGATGGCTTAGTTCCATTAAAGGAGTTACAGAACTGAGGGAATTAACTTACCCAGGAATGGGTACATATTTGGGAAAGCAGCTGTGAAAGGTGCTGATTGAGGTGAAGATAAACCAGGACAACGGTAGCAGGTAAGATGGCAAAGGTGTCCAGAGTGGATGTCTGGAAGAGACATGAAGCTAATCATGAAGTCCACCTCAATAAAGAGACTGGGGTCTGTGGATGTAGAGTGTAGTATATTCCCTGTGTCTTTTGGTTTTGTTTAGATATTTTTTCTTTGTGACAAGGGAGGGCACCATTGTGGAGGGGAGGTAGTATAAAAACAAAAGGTATCACTAAAACTTTTTTCCTGAAATCAGGGCTTTACCCCTACCTGGCTGCACAGCCAAGAACAAACGACTTCCCTTCTTTCCACTATGTTTTATCAACTGTGAAATGAGATTAGATGTGATACCTAACTCCAACATGCCATAATTCTATGACCTATTGTCATCCTTTCCAATCCTCAATCTCCCCACTTCTTGTACTAATCTGTTAGCATTTCTATTGCTATAGCCTGGTGAAATAGGGGGTTATAGGGAGTCTTCCTGACACAGAATCAAGAATGTTGAGTTGGATGGGATCTTAAACTAGTCCCCGCCGCCCCCCCCAGCTCATTTTGCAAATGAAACAGCTGAAGTCCAGAAAAGGGATATGACTTTCCCAAAGTCACATAATTAACCAGGAGCAAATCTGGGATAAAAATAATTAAAAGTTTACTATAGGGGCAGATAGGTGGTGCAGTGGATAAGAGCACCGGCCCTGGATTCAGGAGGACCTGAGTTCAAATCTGACCTCAGACACTTTACACACTTACTAGCTGTGTGACCATGGGCAAGTCACTTAACCCCAATTGCCTCACACACAAAAAAAGTTTACTATATATCAACACAGACTCTATGTATGTTTATTTATATAAACTCTATGTAAGAGTTTATTATGTGTGTCACTAACATTTCCCATCCCAGTTGGAACCTAGAATTTGTTTGCAATAAAACACTGTTAGAAACAGTGGGTTTATAGGATTTGAACTGGGAGGAATGTCAAGAAAACTACACCACAACTACCACCACCACCACAACTAGTACTACCACTACTACTACCACCACTGCTGCTGCTGCTACTGATAATAATAATAATAATAATAATAATAATAGCATTTATAAAGTGTTGTAAAGTTTGGAAAGTTCTTTACAAATATTATTTCACTTTCTTTCCATAACAACCCTGGAAGATAGGTGCTGTTATTATCCTCATTCTTAAGATGAGGAAACTCAGACAGCAGAGGTAAAATGACTTAACCAGGGTCATCCAGCTATTATCTGAGGCCAGATTAGAACTAAGGTCTTCCTGACTCAGAGTTCTATTTACTTTAAGAGCTTGTAACAGAGTGCCAACACACACCATTGATAATTTCAAGTCACCAGACCTGACCTACATCATCCATTACTGAAAGAATTGGCAGATATGATCACTGAGTCATTGTTAGTGATATCTGAGATTGTGGAAAGAAGGAGAGGTCCTGCAAGGCTGGGGAATACTTAGCCTTGTTCTAGTTTTCACACACACACACACACACAGAAACAAAGAGACAGACACAGAGAGAGAGAAAGACCGAGACAGAGAGACAAACACAGACAGAAAAACAAAGACAGAGAGACAGAGAGAGAGAAGTGAATAGAATTTTCAGACCATAGGCCTCTCAGCTTGATTTCAATTACTGATAAAAACCTAGAACATGGAATGGTAGGATAATACATATTTTTAAAGGGATGGTTGACAAACATACAAAAAAAGAAGCCATCATCTCAAAGGGCCAGCTTGCCTTAATTAAGGACAGGCCATAACAGACTCATCTAATTTCCATTTTTGAAAGGGTTACTAAATGAGAAGATGAGGGAAATGCTGTGTATATAAATTGTCTAGGTTTTCTCAAAGCATTTGACAGCTCAGACTCCAGATAAATATGGGCTGAATGATAATACAATTAACTGTATCCTGAACTTGTTGATTTCATGAGCACGAGTGCTCATTAATAATTTTATGTCTAGGTGGTGTGGAGGATAGAGCACCAAACCTGGAGTCAGGAAGACCTGAGATCAAATCTGACCACTGACACTAGTTATGTGACCCTGAGCAAGTTAACTTCTGCTTGCCTCAGTTTTCTAATCTGTAAAATGGGGGTGATAATAATAGCACCTGCCTTCCAGGGTTGCTATGAGGTTCAAATGAGATAATATTTGTAAAGTACTGAGCACAGTGCTCGACACATAGTAAGCTCTATATAAATGTTATCAATGACAACAATGATAATGTCAGCTAGGAAAGAGGTCTCCCGGTGTAGTGTCCCAGCAATCAGTGCTTGGCCCTGGTCTATTTAATATTTTAACCAATGACTTCACTAAAAACATACATGTCATATTCATAAAATTGGCAGATGATACAAAGCTAGGCAGGATCACTAAAATCTTGGATGACAGAGTGTGGATCCAAAATGATCTTATAGAATACTGAATCAAATGAGAAGAAATTGAACAGGGATAAATGCAAAGTCCTATACTCAGGATGAAGGAATTAGAATCACAAGCAAGACCACAGTGCTGGGAGGAACTCCATGACTCAAACTAGGCACCATAAAAGACAGAGTTCTGCCAAGTCCTTCCAGACCAACATGAGACAGTTCAAGCCACATCAAGACCACAAGCCAGGCCAACCACACCAATCATGTGAGGTAAAACTGTGACTGGGAATGCCATCTTCAATGAAGCTGTTCCCACCTTAGATTCATTCCCCAATGATCATCAGTCTCATCCTCCCAGTCCCAGCTGTGTAAGAGTAAACCATTTTCTGGGGCAGCTAGGTGGCACGGTGGATAAAGCACCGACCCTGGAATCAGGAGGACCTGAGTTCAAATCCGGCCTCAGACACTTAACACTTACTAGCTGTGTGACCCTGGACAAGTCACTTAACCCCAATTGCCTCACAAAAAAAAAAAAACACAAAACAAAACAAAAAAGAGTAAACCATTTCCTGACTACTGCTGTCCATTCCCTTATCCCCATCCATCTCAGCCCCACTCCTTCGATGTTCTTCCTCAGATCCACCTACTCCTTCCACTGTGCCCTCTGGGATTCTGATTCCATAATTAACAAACTTCCTTTCATTTTAGATCTTTTCTTCCCAGGCATCTTCCATCTTTTGTCACCAGAGAACTGGCTTCCCCCCAAATGACACAAAATCCTTGGCCGTTCTTTTGGGCACTTAAATGCATTTCTAGTCAAACCTCCCACCTCATCAATTGTAAAGAAATAGTCAGAGTTCTTCTTGGTCTCCATCGCCATATCTAGACTACCCTTCCACTAACATTGTTCAACAATATCTCCTTCCCTGAGGTTCACTTGATCCAAATTTTTCACTCAGTCAAGATACTGAGAGTTGCTATCTACCAATCCCCAGGGCATTCTCCCTCCTATTTCAATGAGGCTGTGATCAGCACAGAGCTGAGCACAATCTTGGTTCATAGCAGGGTTCAGCCATTTATTACGTCTGTGGTCCTGACTTCATTTAGCTTCCATAGATATGTTGGACAAGGTAACCTCTAAGGTCTTTTCCGGTTTTAAATATATGATCTTACAATACTGTGAGGTCATTGTCTGGCCCAAAGTATACTTCTCCATCTTAGTTCCCCTTATTAGAGAGCTTTAACATACATGTTGATATTCCTTCAGAGTCAATAAATCATATATAAATATATACACACAAGCACACAAATGTATACAATGTGTGTATACATGTATATGTGTGTGTGTATATATATATATATGCATGTGTATACATCTATATACATGTATGTACTTTTAAGCCTGGACTCCGTCCACTGAGCAATACTGTTTCCTGTAGCTATAGCAACGTATCATATTTTAAATATGGCCAAAACGTTATTATCTGTGTCAACAGGGAATATCAGCACTCTAGAAGAAACATATACTACAAACAATAACAAAGTTTCCTTCATCCAAACCATTTACTGGTGTTAAGAGATGAACTTTAAACTCCTTTTTTTACACCTTCCACTGTATATGTAGATGTATGTATATGCATGTGTATGTGTGTTTGTACATGTATACTTATAGACATACACACATAAGTGTTGCATGTTTGTGTATTGGGTGCTGCTGCCTGCTCTCCCATAAGTCAGTCATCTTAACACTTCCTATGGCCTAGGCAGTGTGCTCAGTGCTGGGGACACAAAGAAAGGCAAAGAAAGTCTGTGTGACCATAGAGCTGACATTCCAATGAGGGAGACCACATGCAAACAACTATGTCCATCCAGGGTAAATTGGAGGTGACCTCAGAGAGGAGGATCTAGCATTAAGGAGATCTGGGAAAAACTTCTTGCAGAAGATGGGATATGAGTTGAGACATAAGGAAGGGAGGGAAGTCAGGAGTCAGAGGTAAGGATGAGAGCGTTCCAGGCATAAGAGACAACCAGTGGAAATGCCCAGTCAGGAGGAGTACTGGGAGTGAGCAACAGCAAGGAGGCCAAAGTCACAGCATCATAGAGTATGTTGGGAAAAGTGGGGAAAGACTGTAAAGGTAGGACAGGATGTGTTTGGAAGTTATAAAGGACTTTCGAAGCCAAACAGAGGATTTTCTATTTCATTCTGAGGGTAATAGAGAGCCAGTGGAGTTTATTCAATGAGAGGCAGTCAGATCCATGCTTTGGGAAGATCATTTTAATAGCTGAGGTTAGGATGGACTGGAATGGGGAGAAACTTGAGACAGGGAGACCAACCATAGGACTGTTGCAATAGACTAGGAAAGAGGTGATGAGGACCTATAGCTGGGTGGAGAATGTCAGTGTCAGAGGAGAGAAGGGGGTGTATCCAGGAGGTGCCACAAAGGTAGAATCAGTAGAACTTAGCAACAGGATGTATATGGGGAGGGTGGAGAGGGGAGATGGATGGGAGAGAGTGAGGAGTTGAGGTAGCATAGTCTCATGGAAATATAGCTGAGATGACCTAGGTTCAAATACTTAATACCTGTGGGACCCTTGGGAACTTTCGTGCTTCACTTTCTTTTTTGTTTTTGTTTTTTTGTTTGTTTTGTTGTTGTTTGTTTGTTTTGGGTTTTTGTGGAGCAATTGGGGTTAAGTGACTTGCCCAGGGTCACACAGCTAGTAAGTGTCAAGTGTCTGAGGCTGGATTTGAACTCAAGTCCTCCTGAATCCAGGGCCAGTGCTTTATCCACTACGCCACCTAGCTGCCCCTGAACTTTCTTTTTCTATAAAATGAGAAGGGTCAGACTAGATAGACCCTAAAATCCTCCTAATTCTAAATTTCTGATTCTCTAATCACCTCCCACCACTCCACTGTACACACCACAGAAAGAGTTAAGTGGTAGACTGGATGAAGCACTAGACTTGAGGTCAGGAAGAACTGAATTCAAATTCTGCTTCAGATCTGCATTTAACTATGTGACTTTGGGAAAGTCACTTAGCCTCTGTCTTCCTTAATATCCTTACCTGTGAATTGTAAATAATAACATAAGGTTGTTCTGAGGAAGGGGACAATTTGCTAATCTTCCAGTGTTATATAAAAATAAAATCCTAGGATCATAGATTTCAAGTTGGTAGGGACTATGGAAATCAACTGGCCCAACCACCTCATTTTATACATGAAGAGATGGAATCCCTGAGTGACTTGCCCAAGGTCACACAAAGTTTTATGGTTGCCTATGAACTCATGTTGTTGTTACTGTTCAGTCATTTCAGTTGTGTCTGACTCTTCGTGACCCCATTTGGAGTTTTCTTGGCAAAGGTACTAGATTGGTTTGCCATGTCCTTCTCCAGCTCATTTGACAGATGAAGAACTGTATTAAACAGGGTTAAGTGACTTGCCCAGGGTCACACAGCTAATGAGTGTCTGAGGCTGGACTTGAACTCAGGAAGATGAGTGCTCCTGACTTCAGGCCTGGCACTCTACCTACTATACCGCCTAGCTGCCTCATCTCCTACCCACTGGTAAGTTGTAAACTCCTGAAAGGCAGGGATGCCTTTGCTTTTCTTCCTTGTATTCCCCCAGTAACTCTTCTAGCCTATTGAACAAGGAAGCATTTAATTAGTGTTTGCTGGATTTGAACATAGACTCCTAGAATTGAGCATCAAACCCCAAGTGCCAGACTGAATGGCTGGACTAAACCTTTTGGCATTTTTCTGAGAACACTTCTGAGCACTCACTGCATGGGATCCATGATTTAAAAGAGATGAAGTGGGCAGCTAGATGGCGCAGTGGATAGAGCACTGGCCTTGGAGTCAGGAGTACCTGAGTTCAAATCCAGCCTCAGACACAACACTTACTAGCTGTGTGACCCTGGGCAAGTCACTTAACCCCAATTGCCTCACTAAAATAAAATAAAAAAAGATTTTAAAAAATTTTAAAAAGAGATGAAGTTGGGGCAGCTAGGTGGTGAAGTGGATAGAGCACCGGCCCTGGAGTCAGGAGTACCTGAGTTCAAATCCAGCCTCAGACACTTAACACTTACTAGCTGTGTGACCCTGGGCAAGTCACTTAACCCCTCACTAATAAAAAAATAAAAAAGAGATGAGGTTTTCTTATTTCTTCTCAGTACATTGTCAACTTCTTTAGTGTAAAGATTTCTTTGCTTTCGTATCCTCGCTGCCTAAAACAAAGCCCATGTCATTGGGTGTTTAATAAAGGCAAATTGAATTGAATTCTCACATAAGAAGACAAGAGAAGTGGTACCTTGGGAGTTGGGACTCCACTCTCATTGTCCAGAACTTGTAAAACTGGAGTTGTCCTGAACTATCCCAAGTTCTCAGTCTCCTACTTAAACTAGCCCACTGGTGAAATGTTTCAGAGATAACCTTGACCGAGCCAAATAGAAGTACACAAAACAAACTATTAAAAACTGGCAATGTGATGTTGGCAGTTTGGACTCATTCAGGAGAACTGAACCTCACAGTCACCAGTGTCAAGACAGGTTACCTCAAGAATTTATTGGCAGGTGAAACTGCCCCGGTGGGAGGCAAGATATTGCAACATAGAAGCAGCATCTCCACCCTGAGGCATTATGCAACATTTGGACAGACAGGCCACAGACAATGTACATTCTTACTCAAAATCCAGAGATTGAGGGAGCTGGCCACAGCTGCCAGTTCACTGATTCCAACTCTAGTAAGCTGCGTGTCATTTGCCAAAGAGAAATGATGTCCCCTGTGAATTCTTAAAGTTACAGGAAACAGAAACATGACTCAGGTAAGACTGCCCAATACTGTTAGTCCTCAAGGATCTCCAAGTGAAGTATCTGCCCTGTAGGTGATCTGTGGCAAATAGGGGTCAATCCCTAAGTATTATGAGAAAGCATTCTGGTACAACAGTGATAGGAATAGATGGGTGACAGTCAGAGAAAGAGAGAGAGAGAGAGAGAGAGAGAGAGAGAGAGAGAGAGAGAGAGAGAGATTGCACAGGCACACCCTGGTGAATCTACGACTCAGGTTGGGTCTACCCAACATTAGTCTGCTCAGAGGTAGGGGGAAAAAATTGAGGCAATATCAAGGAGGATGAATTTTTCAGTGAATAAACCAGATGTTTTTCTTCTACTGAACTGAATATTAAGCAGTCAGGTACACAGTCTAGGCACTCATGCACTCTTGTATACAATTCTGTTTGTGCGTGTGTGCATGTGTGCATGTGTGCGTGTGTGTGTGTGTGTGTGTGTGTGTATACATGTATATCTGACTGCATTCCAAGAACAATTCCAAAATACCAGATGCTTTTTCATCTAAGGGCATTATTCTTTCCTCTTCTCTTCTTCTTACCCACCATCAGAAGTTGGCTATAAAGTATTCGCAGGAAAGACCCTGGATTGAATTTCAACAGCTGGAAACTTGGAGTTTTCTCACTTCAACTGGCTCCATTCACAGAACAATCAATTCAAGTGGCACCTCCTACTTGAGCCCTTCCTAATCTCATATTTTTGAGCCTTTCCCCAATCCCACTCCACCTTCCCTGAAATTACTTTGTATTTAGGAACACAGAATAATAGGTCCAGAGGTGAAAAGGACCTCAGAGACTATCTAGTCCAACTCCCTCATTTTACAGATGAGGAAACTGAGGCTCAATGAGACACTTGACTTGCCCAAGGTCACCTAGGTAGCAGGCATCAGAGATGGGATCTGAACCCAGGTCCTCTGATTCCATTTACTTGGTGTATATTTTATGTTGATCTATCTCTATAGATGATGTTTCCTTCCAAAGGGATGCAAGTTCTTGGAGGGCAAAGATAATATCATTTTTGTCTTTTTATCCTTAGTGCCTGGCACATAGTAGTGTTGATCTCAATTGAATTGAATTTCACTGGGGTAAAAATACAAGGTAAATGGTCTAGTCAAGATTCCATTCTTAGGAAGTCTCATTTGAAAATTCTGCTGCCAGGTTAAACCTTAGGAAATTTTGGTTTGACTGGGATGATATAATTGACCCTATCCCAAAGTTCTGAACCCTCAGATAACTCAACATGAACCATGTGCTTCAGTTAATTATGAGTAGAGGGAGCTGGTAGAAACTGGCAAGAGAAAAACTGGTCAGGTGGGACTGGAACGGTGCCTCAGAGAGATTTCACAAACACCCTGGTGTCGCAACCCTTGCCACCTGAAGCTGCCGAGTTTGCTGTTTTTTGAGGGCAAACTATGGATGATGAATCTGAGGCTGACACAGTTTAGACTCCTCAGCCAGCTGCCATCTTAGGGATTACACAACTCCCTGGTGCTGGAAGTGTTTCCTGAGAATTCCACAGGCTCCTTGGCCTGACCTGATAGCTCCTCTGCCTTTTGTTATGTAAAAGAGCAAGCCCTGGCAAAGTCCTTCAGAGAGTAACAGAAGAAAGTCCCTTGCCTCTCAGCCTGGCATTCAAGGCTCAGAACTGGTTAGGACCAACCTACCTTCCTAGTTTTGTCTCCCACTGCTCCCCTATACTAACAATCAAGTTCAACCAAACAGAGGTACTCTCCTCACATAACCCTACTTCCCTATCTTTGTTTAAATGGCATCTCCCCTGTGGAGAGTCCTTCCCCTTCTGACTAACCAGATTATATCCATCCTCCAATGACTGGCTCCTCCTCAAAGCCTTCCCAGCCTACTCCAGGCCAGAGTAATCTCCCACCCACTTCTTTTGTGTGGGGGGGTGGGGGGGGGGGTAAGTGACTTGCCCAGGGTCACACAGCTAGTGTCTAGTGTCTGAGGCCAGATTTGAACTAAGGTCCCCTTGACTCCAGGGCTGGTGCTCTATCCACACACTTCTGATCTCATAGTACTCCTGGTTTGTATCACCTGAATACACACTGCCTTAAAGAAGTCTCTTGAACTGATAGCCTGTGTTGTGATTTCATACTTCACCTGAATTTTCCCTGTCTCTTCTAAATGTTTTCCTGACACACCTCCCCCTCCATCTCTTGGGAACCCAGGATTCCTTCAAAACTCAGGTCAAGTACCACCTTCTACATGAAGACTTTCCTGGCTCCCAGGAACCACTAGTGCCCCCTCCCCTTCAAAGTTTCTGTGTAATTGATTTCTATATCTTTATTACAAACATATATGCATGTATATACATATATAATATAACATGAGTGTGTAAACACACATGTTATCTTCTTTAGACTATAAGCTAACTGAGGGAAAGGATCTTTCATTTTGTCTTTGTGTCCCCACCCCCACTTAGCACATTTATCAAATATTTAATAAATTCTTGTTGGTTAGTGAATAGATTGTAAGCTTCTTGAGGGCAGGAGTCTTGCCTCCAGGGGCAGTTTCCAAGGCTAAGAAGGTGAAAGTCCTGCTGTTCTCTGGCCAAATCCAACCACATCTAGAGCAGCATATTCAGTTATGAACACTACCTTATAAGAAGGACATTTATAAATTTACGAAAACCCAGAGGAGGATCATCAGATGCTGGAGAGATCATGTCATATAAGGATCCATGGAAAGAAGTGGGGAATATTTACCTTTGAAAAGATAAATCTGTGGGGGAGAAAAGGAGTATGACAGCTCCCTTAGAGTTCAGGGTATCCCAAACAGCTTAATGTAGTTTCAAACCATTAATGCTAAAAAAAAGTCTGTTACACTGCAGAAGGATTAATTCTGCTTGCCCCACAGGGCAGAACTGGTACCAATGTGTCAAAATGTCAGAAAAGTAGATTTAGCCCAATGTCAGGAAAAACTTCCCAGCAATCAGAGCTCTCTGAAAGAGCTGTGGGATTCCTTGAGATGTCAGTTGACAAACATTTATTAAGCACTTACTATGTGCCAGGCCTTTTTGAGCTTGGGCAAGTCATTTCCCCTTATTGGGTTTTAGTTTCCTTGAATGAGGAACCTGGACTTTCTAGATTATTGCAAATGATCTCCCTGCCTGCAGTCTTTCTATATCCTTTGCAAAACTGTCAGGTTGTTAATAACAAATTAGTAGCCTCTGCCATCTCTGTGTGGAAATGGGGCAAATGTCCTTAGGAGGAAATGAAAAGAACTTCTAAAGTCAGCAACAATGATGTGCAAGCCATTTATAGCAACAAGTTGGAAGACATGCAAAGGAAAACTAAAGGTGAAAGGTTAAGACCACAAGTCACCCAGGAGCTGTATGAGGCACTAAGGATGACCTGAAGAAGAGAAGAAGAAGCCATGATGGAAAGGAAGTTAGAGACAGGTTAGTAGACTTGTTCTGCTTAGTCCCAGCAGGTAGAACTTGAACCAATATATGGAAACTGCACATGGGTGGGCTTCAGCTTGACTCAGATAAAACCTACTGAACAATTAGAACTGTACAGAAGTGAAATGGACTGCCTCCAGATGATACTGGCTTCCCCTTTAATGGACAGGTTGAATTCCACTTGTCAGGGATGTTGGCAAGGATATTCCTATTCAGATACACATTGGACTAGGTGCCCACTGAGATTCCTTGGAACTTTGGGATTCTGTAAAATGAGCAGGTGTGATTGAGTTACTGCCCTGCTCACAAACCTTCAATATCTCCCAGCTGCTTATTGAATAAATACCAACCACTTAGCCTAGCCTTCAAGTTCCCCCACAATGTGTCAATCTACTACCCTTCACACATTCCAGCCAAACTGGATTATTCATCATTCTCCAATATCATTGGAGGTGAACTCCTGGCCTTTGTGTTTCCAATGGTTGAAATTGTCTCTCAACATAGCCACTCAACTCTTGCCCTTTCTTCAAAGTCCAGCCCAAATGCCACCACCTCTATGAAACCTGATCTCCCAGGCAAGTTATTATCTTTTTAAAAAACAGTATTTTTATTATAAACTTTAAAAACATCATCTAATGTGAACATAAAAAGAATGTTATATATTAAACCATGAACTTCTATTAAAAACATTTTAATTTATTTGAAATTTAATATAGAATTAATAAAATTGCCCTGTCATATTCCCTTCTCAATATCTTTTTGTTGTCTACCGTGTATTTTTGTTGCTTAATTAATGTGAGGGGGTTTTTTGCATCTCTATAAAATACCCACTAACTCCTCCCACCACCGCTAATAGAAGCCCTCCCTTGTTAAAAAAAAAAAAAAGAGTATAGCCAAGAAAAAGAAATCAACACATAGGATATGAATGAAAATGTATATCCCACTCTGCACCTCTAGCCCATCACCTCCCTCTCTGCCAAGAAGTGAGAGTCATGCTTCATTATCAGTTCTCTGAAGCCCTAATTGGTCATAGCATTGGTCAGAGTACTGAAATCTTTTGCACTTGTTTCCCTTCACATTATTGTGGCCAATGTAGAAATCGTTCTCCTGGTCTGATGATTTTCTTCTGAATCATTTCATGAAAGTCTTACCAGGTTCCTCAGAATCCATCCATTTCTTTATTCCTTCCTGTACAATACACTGATGTACTGCAATTTGTTTAGCCATCCCCCATCTAATGACTATCTACTTGGTCTCCAGTTCTTTGCTACAACAACAAAAAAAAAGTGTTGCTATAAATATAATTGTATATATTGATCCCTTGACTTCTTTGGATCATATGCCCCATTTTGCTGGGCCAAAGGGTATGTACAATTTAGTGACCTTTTGTATACATTTTTCCAAAATGGTTGGTTACTAATTTGTACCAATGGTACATTGTTGTGCTCATCTTCCCATAGCACCTACAATAGGGGGCCATCACCCATCATTCTGACCTGTGTCTTGCCACTGGACCCCAGTGACTCTAGAGGAAAGAGTGGGACTAGGGGACAGCTAGGTGGCACAGTGGATAAAGCATGGGCCCTGGATTCAGGAGGACCTGAGTTCAAATCTGGCCTCAGACACTTGACACTTACTAGCTGTGTGACCTTAGGCAAGTCACTTAACCGTCATTGCCCCGAAAAAAAAAAAAAGAGTGGGACTGCTGACTTTGCTTGCCTCACTTAAATCCAAATCACTTGCAAGTCAAGATATAACTCTCTTGATGTCATTGGTCCTTTTTGAGAAAGATGAACAACAGCCCCTACAACAATTTCCATGTTTGTCATTTGTAATCTTTGACAATTTGGTGATTCTGAGGTAGTACGTCAGAGTTTTAAATTTGCATATCTTTTATTATTAATGATTTTGAGCATTTTTATATTGTTAATATATTTCAATTCTTCATTCTAAATATTTCATCGTTCTCTTTTCTTTTTGGACCTTTTCTATATGTTGATAATCATATAATTTATTTTCCAGTTATCTGTGTGGTTTGTCTTGTACTCTTATTAGACTGTAAGCTTAGACACTTTGCACCTCAATGCCTAACATAGTAGCAGGCACCTAGCAAAGCCTGAATAAAATATTCATTGAAATGATGTGTGAAATCCCTTTTATCTCAAAAGTTCTATAGTCACAGATTTATGAACATACTATTTGCTGAAATAGTAATACTGGAAGGCAAAAAACCCCAGAATTTCAAGGACGGTAGACATCAGAACCAGAAAGGCTCCTAAAGATCATGTAATCTTTATAGACAAAGAGAGTGGGGCCAATAAGGAAGAGTAGAGCTTGTCCACTGTACTAGACAGGTGTTTTCTTTCCTCCTTGGTTGACTCTAATCATGCAGTCCAGAGCCCCTTGGAACAGCACCGAGACTTCCCACCCACGTGCACACCAAGTGACAAAGCAAAATAGAAGAATTATTGACAGACACTCTCCTTCCAAAACTATGTTCTGCCTGTTAAATTATCATTCAGCTACTACTCCTGTTTAGGACACAATGTAGCTATTACTGCAGGGTGAGCCTCAGACATAACAGAATAGTTCAAGTCTGTTTTCAGAGCCTTCAAACCTTCCAGACACCCAGGGTCCTCTTGATGCCCACTGTCTGCTTCATTTCTCCAAATACACTGACCTCATTAAGCCAGTGGAACACCTCCCCCTCCTCTGTCTCCTACTCACACTTATCAATCTTGGCTGACTTCCACCTAGTAGGTCTGGCACTGTTGGAGACTGGATAGCCTAGGAGTCAGGAAACATGGATTCAACCCCCCCCACCCCCACCCCTAGCATACTAGCTATATAACACTGGTTAAGTCCTACCACACATGGGAGATGCTAATTAAAACTCTTGGAGTTAGGAAATTGAATATCAGGTTCTGGGAGCAGAAGACCAGCATCTTAGCCCCAGAAGGATGCCAGTCCTCTTTCCTTTAGGCCTGATTGAGTCCCCTTTGCATACATGCTGGTACCCCACACCAATTTCTTCTGTTCTTAAGTTCTCTAGTGAGCAGGCTCCAACCTTCCTTTAACACCTTCTACTCTGCAAGTGGGTAGGTGGAGTGGAAGTCTGCCATTTGTGAAATTTCATTTAGTTCAATCTCCCTCATTTTACTGAAAAGGAAAAGATCAAGTGACTAGCCTGAGCTCACCGAGGTAGTGAGCCACAGAGCCAGGATTTGAACTTAGGACTTCTACCTACATGGCCAGTGCCTTTACCACTCCACTACTTGGTGTCCCTTAACCTCTGTTTCTGGAGACGGTAATACTTCTCCTATCTGCCTCCAGAGAAGTACTTTGTAAATCTTAAAGCCTACATAAATATGAGGTATTTGCATGATCCCCTAAGGGCCCAATGACTGTCTACTAATCTGATAAACAAATCACTGAGGATGAGTGTTAAAGGCTGAAAGGATTAGCCTTTTCTCCTAATATATTTTCAGTTTGATGAGGAAATAATTCATAGGAACAGATTCATCATAATAAGAAAAATAAAAATAACTCACATTTTGGGATTTTTAGTTTTACAAAATTTGGGATTTTTATTTTTACAAAATTATTTCCTCACAGCAGCCCTTGCAAGGAAGATAGGTCAAGTATTGTCACTATCGTTATTTTATAAATAAGAGAACTAAGTCCGAGGAAGGTAAACTTTATAAGAGTTAAGTGTTATTAAGAGTCAAGATTTGAACCCAGATCATCTAACTCCAAGTGGATTATTCTTTCTGTGCTACCACACTACTTAGAATCTCAGAATTAGAAGGTACTTTAGAGCATTGGTATCAAACTCAAATAGAAATGGGGGGAGGGGGTCCTAAACCGTACAGCTAGGTTGGCCCAGTAGACAGTTCAAGTTCAAATCTGGTTTCAGATACTTGCCACTTGTGTGACCCTGGGCAAGTCACTTCACCTGTTTGCCTCCGTTTCCTCATTTGTAAAATGGGGATAATGATAGCACCTTCCTCCCAGAGTTGCTGTGAGGATCAAATGAGATAATATTTGTAAAGCTCATAGCACGGAGGAGGTACTATATAAATGTTAGCTATTATTATTATTACTTATTTCATAAGGATCCCTGCAGGTGCCTATCAACTTAGAAAACCATATATTAACATTATCTGTGTTTTATTGTATTTTTCTTTACTTTTGCTAAACATTTCCCACTGAACATTTTAATCTGGTCCTGATCACATTCAAGAAATATAGCAGCTGACACCTGTGTTTGATCCCTCTGCCTTAAAGAATGTCTAGTTGAGTCTCCCATATCATGAAGGAATCCCTTCTCTGGCATCCCTGAGAGACTGTCATGAAACCTCTGCTCAGAAACTCAGAAGTGGGCAGTTCATTTACCTCATAGGAAAACACCTTCCATTTTTGGCAGCTCTGAGTGTTAGAAACATCTTCCTTAGATTGCTCACATCCCAAGCAGTGATTCAAAAGCTGAGAATTTCAGCCACCATGACAGACTGTTGGAGAGGATATTTGGGAACAGACAGAACTTTCAAAGGACCAAAAAATCAACCCATGTAGGTTATTGTCTACTTTGTCTTTGTGTAGGACCTGCCTTGTTTAACTTAACTACTCCCTGCCCAGCATCAAGCTGTTTGATGACAACTATATAGCTGAGCATAGATGGGAACTCAGCCTGACCACATGAGCTCACTTAGTCCATCAGGAAACCTACCTATTAAATCAGTGATTGCCAACCACAAAGTGTGAACCAAGGTCAAGACTTGTGAGTCGAGATATTCCCCAAAAGAGAAAAAGACCTATTTGTATAAAAACATTTATATCAGTTCTTTTTATGGTGGCTAAGACTTGGAAATTAAAGGAATGTCCATTAATTGGGGAAGGGCTAAACAAGCTGTGGTATATGATTGTGATGAAATAATATTGTGCTATAAGAAATGACAAGTAGGATGATTTTGGAAAGTTCCAGAAAGACTCATATGTAAGTCTGATATATAGTGAAGTGAGCATAACCAGGAAAACATTGTGCACATTGACAACAATATTTTTTGATGAAGAACTGTGAATGACTTAACTAATTTCAACAATACAATGATCCAAGACAATCCCAAAAGATTAATGATGAAGAATACTATCCACCTCCAAAGAAAGAACTGATATTGATGGAACTCAGACTGAAGCATGCTCTTTTTTACTTTCTTTCATCTTTCTTTTATTCAAGTTTTCTTATACAAAATTATTAATATGATGATGTTTTACATAATCGTACATGTATAACCTATGTTATCACTTATAGAGGAGAAGGGAGGGAAGAAGGAACAGAATTTGGAACTCAAAACTTTAAATATAAATGTTTATTTGTGTGTGAGAGAGAGACAGAGAGACAGAGACAAAGACAGAGACAGAGAAGACTTGTGAGTCCAAATTCTGGAAGCCCTGAAGAGAAGACCTGGCTCTGACACTTATAAAACAGATGACTTTGGACAAGTCACTACATTTTTCCATGCCTCAGTTTCCTCATCTTTAAATTTCCATACTTCATTATATGATAAATTCTGAGCTGGCAGGGATCTGAGAAAGCATCTAATCCAACTCTTTCATTTACAGATGAGGAACCTAAAGGTTAAGTGATTTGCTCAGGATCACAAAGGTCATAGAGCCAAGATTGAAACTTGGATTCCAAAGCCAGTGACCTTCCCATTGTATATTCCTTGTGAGTTTATCAATGTGGGTATTTCCTCCCCCGAAGCAGATCATAACCTCTTTCTGACCTGGAAGATGGATATCAAGAGAAATGGTGACTGAAAAGCCATCACCCTGAAGCCAGTGTAATGACAAACTTCTCCAAGCTTATACACAAGACATACAGCTACTCACCAGACCCACTCAAGACCTTTTCAGTGTGGTGGGGCCTTTTTTGTGCTCCACTGATAGAACATTCAAGAATTTCCATGTGTACCTTTGCTCAGTGGAATAGTCCGTCCCTATTGCTTCTCCTCAACTTGTCTGAAGTAGTCAGTTTGCTAGATCTTCGTTGGTGTAATGCAGCCTATCTGTTGTGTCTCCCAAGCCTCTGTCTTCTTAGTGATCTCACAAACTCCTGCCTGAGTTGAATCATCACCTCTATTCCCAGATCTCTATATTCAGCCCTAATCTGTCTTCTGAACTCCAGCTCTGTATCACCAACTACCTAATTGACACTTCAAACCAGGCATCCTATAGACACATCTAATTCAATATGTCTAAAACATTTGCATCCCCTTGAAAATCCACTTTTCTTCTTCCAAACTTTTTTATTATTGTCAAGGGAATAGCCATTTTCCCAGTCACCCAGGCTTGCAAGTTCAGCATCATTTATATACAGACACACTCACACATTTATACATATATTCATATAGATGTTATTGTTGTTTATGATGATGACGATTTGTTTCAGTCATATCCAACTCTTTTGTGATCTTCATTTGGGGTTTTCTTGGCAAAGATACTGGAGTGGTTTGCCATTTGCTTCTCCAGCTCATTTTACAAATGAGGAAACTAAGGCAAACAGGATTAAGTGATTTACCCAAGAAAACCCCATGGACAGTATGGTCCATGGGGTCATGAAGAGTCAGACATGACTCAACAACAACCAGGAGGAGAGTATAGACTTCCAACGCGGAGTTTATTCTTCTATCTTATTAATTCAAGGATGACATTTAGAACATCTCCCTTAAAGACCTTCTTTTGCAATCTAACTCCCAGGCCACCTTTCCAAGCCTGCTACAGACAGACCAGCCAACTTGCCATCCCTCACATTTAACATTCCATCTCCTGTTTCCATGCCTTTGCCAAGGTTTGTTACATGCATTTGCCTGTAACAATATATTTCCTCCTCACGTACTCTTCATAGACTCCCCACCCACCTTCAAGGCTCAGCTCATGGACAATCTGCTTCAACCTCCTGTTAGTGGCATTTCCAGGGATTACCTTAGATTTACTTTATTTGATCCCAACTATCTATCTATTTATCTACCTATCTATCATCTATCTATCATCTATCTATCTATCTATCTATCATCTATCTATCATCTATTGATCTATCATCTATCTATAATCTATCATCTATCTATCTATCTATCTATCATCTATCTATCATCTATCTATCTATCATCTATCTATCTCTACCTATCATCTATCTATCTATCTATCTATCTATCTATCTATCTATCTATCTATCTATCTATCTATCTATCTATCTATCTATCTATGTGTTGGTTCCCTATAGAATGTAAACTCCTTGAGGGCAGAAACTATTTTGTTTCTGTCTTTGTAAGTGCTTATTAAATGTTTCAGCAATCCTACTTTCATAAGTTCACACACACACACACACACACACACACACATGCACGCACACACAACTTACCCACAGTACTATATTTATTTGCATAATGATGATGATGACAATAGCTAGAATTTATAAATAGTATCTTATTTGAGCCTCACAACAACCCTGAAAGGTTATTTCCATTTTACAATTGAGGAAACTGAGGTAGACAAAGGTTAAAACACTTACCCAGGGCCACACAGTTAGTAAATGCCTGAGATCCTATTTCAACTTCAAGCGTAGATCTGCTAGGGACACTAGCAATCCCCCTCCTCCTATTGGTGTTTGCCTTGTATTTTTTTTTTGTTCTTGTGGATTCAGTAAATTTCATTCAATTCAACAAGCTTCTATTAAACACTTACTATAGGCAAAGGGATTGTGCTTGGCCCTAGAGACAAAAAGAAAAAAAATTCAAACAGCCCCTGCCTTCCCTCAGATTGCTCTCTGTTATCACATGTACACAGGTACAGAAATGTGAAGTAATTCCAAAAGGGAGAGAACACTACTCCAGAAATCAGGAAAGGCTTCCCGAAGGAGCTGCCATCAAAGCTAGAATTTGAAGGTAGCCACAAAGTCAGAATCAGGAGAGAAGAGTATCCCAGGCATGAAGGACCACCAGCAGAAAGGCCCAAAATGAGGAGATGAAGGTGGTTCATGGGAAACAACTGGTGGACCAGTTTGACCGGAATAGAGAGAGTGTGTGAAGGAGAGCAATTATGAGAGCCAGTGGGTAGAAGGTTAAATGATACTAAATAAAATCAGCTTTAGATGTGTGAAAGTCCTCTGGACATTGCTGCAGGTGCCCCAAAAGCAGAGATAGGAATCTGAGAAGGGGCTGTCCTAAGGGAGTTGAGGTTGGGTGGGGAAGGGGCTGTGTGGCCTGGAGCAAGTCACACTGAGCACTTTCTCTCCTCCTAAATGTATACACCAGTGAAATCTGATTCAGAGGGAACAGTGTTTATTGAAACAACCACCAGACTTGGAATTAGAGAGCTTGGGTTTGCATTCCAGCTCTAGGATTTACTGGTTTTGTGACTTATCAAAGGCTACTTCTCTTTCCTGGGCCTCACTTTTTTTTATTAAGAAAAGGAAAGCAGTGTGGGGTTGTAGAAAGAGTGCTGGGATGGGGTGGGGGACAGGGGAGAAGAGTGCTGGGATGGCCTGCATTCAAATCCTGGCTCTGACACTTTATACTTGTGTGATCTTGGTCAAATTGCTTAACCTTTCTAACCTGTTTCTTCATCTGTAAAATGAGCAGGGCTCAACTAGATGACCTCTAAGGTCCTTTTCAGCTCTAAATGCTATGATCCTAAAATAAATACCAAGAACATCTTTGAAGGGATGAATGTCACCAACAAAAGGGAGGGGGGTGTTTTCAAGGAGTTTTTGTCTTAATGTTGGAGGTAGAGTGTTACTATGGGTTGATCACTGTACATGAGCTACCATAATTCCTTAGCAGCACCTAAAGCCCTAAAATGACATTAATGATCTCATTTTCCCCATAGCAAGGATTCAGTTAAGTTTTATCAACCATCACGATGAATTCAGGGATATTGAATGAATTCCCTTTCCCAACCCCTCTTAATTCTCCCCACTTTTAATTATTTCCCATTTTTCTTGTATTTAGCGTGTTTGCACATATTTGTTTGTTGTCTCCCCCATTAGACTGTGAGCTCCTTGAAGACAGAGACTATCTTTTGCCTCCTTTTTTATACCCAACAGTTAACACAGTGCCTAACACATAGGTGGTAATGAATAGAGATTTATTGATGGACTAACTAGCTCCCATCTCTTTTCCCTTCCCACATGCAAAACCCTTCTTGAATAAAATAACATACTTTGGACTCTAGGACTTAGAAAACACATCTCTAACTATGCCAGTATATTTCTGGTGAAAGAGCTGATTGGATTTACTGGACTGTAGATCCCTAGTAGGGAATTGCTGAGGAACCTAAGAGATTAACATACAAAAAAAATGATATAGGGGTGAAGTAGTCCAGTGTGTCAGTAAAGGAGGGCAAGGAATAGCGGCCTGCAGGCAAGCTGGCATATAAGCTGGCCCCAGCCACCCATCTGCATAGCAATAATTACAAGTTCCCTGCCCAGTTGTCAAACCCACACCCCCCCTTTTCTCACCACTTAAAAGGTCCCCTCTCAAGCTGGCAAGTGTCACTGATACTTTCTAAGTACACTAGGCCTTGAAGTGTGATTATGAATAGACTTGTAACTCCAGTGAAGTTTCCTAACCATTTAACGTGCCAAAGGGCCAATAAAAACTAAACTGAGTCACAGTGTGAGGCCAGGCCAACGGGCCAGGGCAAGAGATGAGAAGGAATCAGACTCTTGCCCTCCAGCATGGACTCTTGGATGTTAGAGTCAGTCTGATGGCTATAGCAGAAGGGGAGGGACAGAATGCCACCCACCCACCCAGGACCACTCCTCCAGAAAAGAGTCAGTTACCTCCTCCCTGGGCCTGAGTTTCCTCCTCTGTCAAATGGTTAGATTGGCCAATATCTAAGTTCTCTTCTCTCTTTAACTTTCTTTTTTAATTTTTAATTTATGGAGTAAAACAAGCATTTCCATAACATAGTATAATTAAAAAAAGATGATTGCACATGAAACTGCAAATCTATTATGTACAACTTGCTATTCATTTTAATTATATAATAAAGTTATCCTATAAATTTCTTTTTTTCTTTCCTCCTCCCCCTCTCCAGAGAAGGCTACCATTAGACGCAAATAAACATATAAATATATATATATATAATATTATATTATATATACATGCATTCATATATACATATGTAAGATTATTCTATACATACACTATCAGTTCTTTCTCTGGATGCTGATTAGCATCTTTCTTCACAGGTCCTTTATAGTTAATTTGGGTATTTATAATAGTCAAAATGACATATTCACTCAAAGTCATTCTTAAAACAGTATTGCTATATCCCATGACTGAGCCCCTTGGCCATCTGTGGTTTGGGGGATAACAGAAATGCTGATCTCAACTTAGAAAGTCCTCTTAGTTTTACAAAGTAAATAAGCTGAAGGATATGTTTCCCCAGGGTCAGAGCTTCTTAAGTAAAGATGAAATCAAGACCTCCAAGAAACCTAAACAACTGCTTAGATGAAAAAGGAAACTATGAGACTACATTGTCACAAAGGTCCTTTCAGCACCACATCCTATGCTAATACTAGCTCACCTTTTTTTTTTTTTTAATAGCTCTTTGTGGTCTACAACTAACCTGTCTTCCAACAACCAGAGGAGGCAAGCAGTACAAGAGTTATTATCCCCATTTTGCAGAGGGAGAAACTGAGATTTGAGCATGTGATTCACCCACTGTCACATGTGATAGTAAGTGAAGAAGCTAAAAACTATAAAACTGGTCTTACAAGTCCAGGTCCCTTTCTCTTTCAGTTCTGCCATACTGCCCTCCACAAGCTTGCTTAAGAAGCACCCTCATCAGCTTAGGTTAGACTGTATGGAGGAGCAAAGACAACACTCTAGCCTCACACAGGCTCCCATTAGCCAGGAAGCCAAGAGCTTGAGGCTTTCAACAATCCACTGAATTAACTCTCGTGACCTTGTGCACCATTTTCAATTCTCTGGGACTCAGTTTCTCCATCCAGGAAATGAAAGGATTGAGCTGGATTATTTCTAATGTCCCTTCTAGCTCTGATGTTTCATGTGTTGTCTCATTGAGAAAGCACTGAGTGCCTGAGTTAAAGTTCGTTTTCTACTGCTTACTGTGAGCTATGGCAAGTTGCTTCACATCTCCAGCCTAATAAATAAAGGTAACTGACATTTCTCTATCACTTAAAGATTTACAAAGCACCTCCCGAACGTTATCTCATTTGATCTTCACAACCACCCTGTGAGATGGGTACCACGGGTATTATTATCCCCATTTTATAGATGATGAAACTGAGGTTTGGAGAAGTTAAGCAACTTGCTTCTGGTAACACAGCCAGTAAGTGTCAGAGGCAGGATTTAAACCAGGTATCTTTTGACCCCAAATCTAGCATACTAGCTACTATACTAGGTCACCTGTCTTCATAGCTGGTCAGTAATAAAAATAAGAACTCACATTTGTATAATAAGAGCAGACATTAATATATCACTTTTAGGTTTACCCAGTACCTCCCATGCATTATCTCATTTCATCCTCTGGTGTTCAAAGCCCTTCATAACCTAGTCCCCCATTCTACCTTTTAAGTCTTCCTGGCCTCCAACTCACAGCTAAAATGTCACTTTCCACATGGAACTTTTCCCAATCCTTCTTAATTCTAGTGCCTTCCCTCTCTTGATCATTTCCTGTTTACTCTGTATAATTGTTTGCACATAATTGTTTGCGCATAATTGTTTGCACCTTGGTTCCCCTCCCTGATTGGATTGTGAGCTTTCTGCCTTTCTTTGTAACACCCCCTCCCCTTAGCACAAGATAGGTGTTTAATAAATGCTGACTGACCAAATGACTGACTGACCCTCACAGCCCTCTGAGGGAGGTTGTCAAAGCATTGTAATCCTCATTTTACAAATAGGGAAACTGAGGCTCAGAGAAATTAAGAGATTTGCCTAAAGTGACACAACAATATCAATGCCAGTACTGTAACCACAGGCAGGCCCTGGATTTAACTGTGAACAGCCAGGCTTCAACAACTTTTTAAAGCAGACACACATGACAAAGTGCCTCCAGGTAGCCAGGGAACCTGTGCTGGGTGGCTCCTCCTCCTCCCCTCCCAACCACAAGCCATCCTAATTTCCTTTTACGTCACAGCTGGCACATCGCCCAGACACTGAACCTCCGTGAGTGGGGGAGACTTTCTCTACATGCTGTCTCCTTCCCACTGTCTCCAATTGACTGCCTACTCTCTTTCACCCCAAGGGTAGGAACGGAACCTTTTGAAGTTATATCAGTATATCCCCTCAAGACAGATGTGGGAGATAGGTGACCAGGAATCTTGGAAAGGACACTGGCCTGGGAGATTGGAGATCTCAGTCCTAGTCTCACCTCTGCAACTAGCTCAGTGTATGACCTCAGACAAATCATGTCCCCTTTCCCAGGTTCAGTTTCGTTGTCTGTACAGTAAGAAGGTAGGATGTAGGCCCCTTCTGATTCTTAACTCAATGCACCTGGCAGCTAGGTGATGTGTTGGCTAGGGTGCATTCTGAGTTGGAATCCTGCCCAAGACACTTCCTAGCCTTGGGCAAACCATTCGATCTCTCTCAGCCTCAGTTTCTTCATCTGTAAACTGGGGGCAGGGGGAGGATCATCCATCGCACCTATAATAAAAAAAAATGATTGTGAGGATAAAATAATCCAATATAGGTAAAGGACATTGTCGATTTAAAGTGCCATATAAATGCTAGTTGTTGCTGTTATTTTTATTTCAATTCTATGACTAGCAGGAGGAGCCTCCAGGCACAGATAGAGAAATTGAGTAAGCAGAGGTAAGGATCTGCCTGAGGCAGGATTAAGATGAGTGAAGCAAAGCCCGGGCCTCCTTTGCTTGGGGTGACTAAATGTTGTTGTCTCCCTGTAGGCCAGACTCAGTCCCTTCTCCAGGGTTGCCATAATCTCTATCTCCAAGGTTAGCAAAACCCCATAGATGTTATTTGAACGTTAAAAAAATACACACGGTTCTGTAGCAACAAGCATGCTGTGTAAAGTGAACTGTCTTAGGCACAGAGATAGAAAGCTCACAGTCCCTACTTACAAAGAATTTACAGCATTATAAAGGAATACAGCATATATACAAAAAGTATAACACAATACAGAATGCCACAAAGGCAAAGGAAAGGTGCAAGGTGCTCTGGGAAATAGAAGAAGGGGGAGAACCAGACCACTGATTGCAGGAGAGGGCACGTGGTACTTAGCCTCAGTCCCTCCAGAATGTAGATGGTATCAAATTTCAAAGGTCTCCTCCAAGCACCTCTTGCCTCAGGTCATGGGATCTTGGTTTTCCAGATGGAAGGGACCTACAAAGTCATCAGGTCCATATCTTGAAGGACTAATTTTACAGGTGAGAAAACCATAGCATAGGGAAGTTAGGCACTTACCAATGGCCACACAGCTAGTAAGAGTCTGAGGAGGGATTTGAACCCGAGTCTTCCTGACTTCAAGGTCAGTACTCAATCCACTGACACCAGTAGTTTCTTTCTTTCTTTTTCTTTCTTTTTCTGGGGGGGGGGGGGGGGGGGGGGGCGGAGCAATGAGGATTAAGTGACTTGCCCAGGGTCACACAGCTAGTAAGTGTTAAGTGTCTGAGGCCGGATTTGAACTCAGGTCTTCCTGACTCCAGGGCCCATGCTTTATCCACTGTGCCACCTACCTGCCCCAACACCAGGAGTTTTCTAAAGAGTTACACATGGGGCAGCTAGGTGGCGCAGTGGATAGAGCACCGGCCCTGGAGTCAGGAGGACCTGAGTTCAAATCCGGCCTCAGACACTTAACACTTACTAGCTGTGTGACCCTGGGCAAGTCACTTAACCCCAATTGCCTCACTAAAAAAAAAAAAAATGGGTACATAAAAAGAGGTACACATAAGAGGGTGATGATGGGAGCAGTGGGACTAGAAGAACACCTGAACTATTCTTTCAACAAGGTCTGCATCCCACCCCTAGCCCCAGCCTCACCCCCCTTCAGCTATAAAGGAAACTGACTTGGTGTGAGGTGCCACTCTTAGAGCATCAGGCACATGGAGCATTCTGGAGTATGACTGCTTCAGGGTATGGGGTTCACTGACATCCTGATCTCCTGTCCTCTTAAAAGAATCCCAACCAGCTCTTCCCCTTGATGGCCAAGCCTCCCTAAAGAAGAGAGTGCCCAGGACTGTGGATGCCTGAGGGTCTTTGCCTGCCTCCCACCAATACATGAAACCTACACATTCCAGCAAGCTTGTAGTTAGCAGAAATACTAGTATGCTAAAGACGTGAGCAGCTCTTTCCCCACCCCATCGCCCAGGGCTGTGCCCTAGGATCTCATTTTCCTCCATCCCTCAGTGGTTTTTTTGGTTTTTGGTTTTTGTTGGGTTTTGTTGGGTTTGTTTTTTTGGTGAGGCAATTAGGGTTAAGTGACTTGCCCAGGGTCACACAGCTAGTAAGTGTCAAGTGTCTGAGGCTGGATTTGAACTCAGGTCCTCCTGAATCCAGGGCCAGTGCTTTATCCACTGTGCCACCTAGCTGCCCTCCACAGTGTTCGTGTGTGTGTGTGTGTGTGTGTGTGTGTGTGTGTGTGTGTGAGAGAGAGAGAGAGAGAGAGAGAGAGAGAGAGAGAGAGAGACTCTTTCCACAGACGCAAAAATTCCAGGTTAAGGATCTGAAGGGAATACTCTCAGCTAGCAGGGAGAACAGGTCAGAGAAAGCTGAAGGTTGATTTAGCAGCCTGACCTTTATAAACTCCTTGTGGGTAAAATAAGGGTGTTTAGACAAATATTCGCTAAAATCCCTTCCAGCTCTAAAGCCCATGAACCTATGGAACCCCTGTTTCAGAAAAGGAGGCAGGGGCAGCTAGGTGGTACAGTGGATAGAGCACCGGCCCTGAAGTCAAGAGGACCTGAGTTCAAATTCAGCCTCAGACACTTGACAACTTACAAGCTGTGTGATCCTGGGCAAGTCACTTAATCCCAATTGCCTCACCAAAAAAAAAGAAAGAAAGAAAGAAAGAAAGGAAGGAAGGAAGGAAGGAAGGAAGGAAGGAAGGAAGGAAGGAAGGAAGGAAGGAAGGAAGGAAGGAAGGAAGGAAGGAAGGAAGGAAGGAAGGAAGAAAAGAAAAGAAAAGGAGGCAAAAGGTCTTGGCACATGTTCCCTGGGGGGAAGAAAGGGAGTCCCCTAATCGATACTTACCCTGGCACCATCTATGTTCCCAAATCTGATAGAATCAGTGTTTTCCTGACTCAGCTTCTCTGATTTCCTCCCTCTCCACACATACTCCAACCCCATGCAATCTGATTCTCCCCAGCTTCCCTGATGGGTTCAGAGTATAAAAGATTCCAGCCAAGTGTAATCAGGGTCTCTCAGACTTAGTAGGTGGCTGAGTTTCCTGAATAAATAAAATCAGGTCCAAACAAATAGAGCTAAGTGTTCTGTACTCAGACGACCAACATTTTTTTTTTAATCCTTGTGTAAAACTTCACATTTAGCTATCAAATTTCATCTTATTTGACTTATCTGGATTTTCTCACCTTTTGAGATCTTCGTATGTCCTGATTGTCATCCAATATATGAGATTTCCTTTTTTAAATTTTATGTCATCTGCAAATTTGATATTCAAAACATTTATGCTTTTATCCAACTCATTAATAAAAATTTGAATGGCATAATGCTAAGCACAGATGCTTGGGATTCTCCACCAGAAAATTTCTAAATTTATATTGAGTCATTAATAAGTACTCTTTGCGTCTAGCCATTCAATAGGTTTTGAATCAACCTAATTATATCATCATCTGCAACATATTTCCCATTCTTGACCACAAGGATAACTGGAGAGACAATATTAAATGCTTTGTGAAAACAAGTATTACCATCTAAGGATGGTAATCCTTATAGCATTGTCTTCATCTACCAGCCTAGTCACCCTATCCAAAAAGGAAATGAGGTTAGCTTGGCATGATATCCTCTTGATGAGTCATGCTGACTTCTAAGTGAGTATATGTTCCCCTTCTAAAGACTCACAGATCACCCCTTTAATAATGTGTGCTAGAATTTTGACAGAAATAGAAATCATGCTGTGTCCAGAGTTTGCAGACTTAGCTCTCTTCCCTGTGAAAATGGGGATAGCATTTGCCCTTCTCCAGCCCTGTACCTCTTCCATTCTCTAGGATCTCTCAAAGTTCACTGACAAGTGACTCAACAATTACAGCCAGATCTTTCTGTTCCCTAGAATAAAGACAATCTGAGTCTAAACTTGCTGAGAACTGCTGAATGTTATCTTACCATTTTCTCACTTGCTTGGGTTTTCACTCTCTGCTACAATTTTTGTTCACTCCTTCCCAGTCCAGAGATTATTATTCTTCTTGGTAAAGAAAACAAAGTAAAAATGGAGTAGTTTATCCTTTTCCCATTCTTCTAATATTATCATTTTATCTACTCTAAGCAGTCATCCTCATCTTTCGTGAATTTTCCACAAGCACCTCCAATTGAGGGGCAGGGAGAACCAACCTCAGCTCTTTCTGGGCTTTTGAATCCTTTATCACTCCTGACTGCTTTATCTATGCATCCATCCATCCATCCATCCATCCATCCATCCATCCATCTATCTATCTGCCCTATCTTATCTACCTGTTTGTCTGCCTCCTGGTCTTTCCATCTGTCTTCAGGTGTGTCTGTTTGTCTGGCTGGCTATCTATCTTTCTGTCTATCTATTACTATTCAGGTAGAGGTTGGACTAGTTGACTTCTGAGATTCCTTCTAACTGATTCTGTGATTCTCCCTTCTATATTGTAAGGGGCTAAAATTCTAGCTAGGCTGTCTAAAAATCTAATGAGTGATCGCCAATAAATTAGAAGCTTTAGCAAGAGTTTAGACTTTTAAGCATTTATTAAGGAGCATAAGAATTTGGTGAAGAGAGTGAAAGAAGCCTAGATGCCTACATCTATCTATCTTAGGGAGCCAGCACTTCTAGCTCCACTCCCCACAAGATCCTGATGAAAGAGAGAAAAGAGCCAGCCTCACCCCTTCTTCCTCCCAGAAGTCTCCTGTGAAAACCAGAAATATCCCATCCACATGCACACACAGTTCCAAGCTAATTGGCTGGTAGCTTTGATAGACAGTACCCACAAGCAAACATCACTTCCTGACGCCAAGGAACTGACCTTCCAAGCCACATGGCTTTCCCTCAGATGCCTTCTCCTCATGGTGGAACTTTCCTACAGTATCTCTCCAGTAGGTGGCATTGTTCCAATTGTCACAATGTCATTATCTAGTGCCCTCCTAGACCTGAAGGAGAAATTGGCAACAAAAATCATTCCCGTTTCTTCTTCTAACAACCACCATGATTCATGAAGGCCACAGCAATTTCTCCCCATCTTCTTTGGTTGGAGATGGCTTCCTCTGATACACTTTCTTCCACATCTTCACAGGAGATAGAACTTCGACTTTTTTTTTTAATTAAAGGAATAATGGCAGTAGAAACTGAGAAGAATTAAGAGAAAAGAGACAATAGCAGTGAATGATTTTTATCCATTGCCCTTTGTCAATTATATAATCAACAACCTTGTGCTGATAAATCAACAAGTGAATAATGGCTTGTACCTAAAAGCTTCCCCGGTCCCAGTACACTCTCTTTGTGTCTCCATGTATCTCTGTCACACACACATACACACATGTTCACTGTGGTTTTTTTAAATTATTAATTATTTTAATTAATTGATTGCTATCTATATATTATATATTATATTTCAGTAAAGTACTGACCGCATGTCTCCCTAACGTATCTCAGGCCTTCATACCTACATTGTCCTAAGAGGAAGAGAGTGCACCAAAAAAGGATGAGACCGGAGAGAGGGGCAAGAGAGGGCAAAAAGCAAGTGACTTGGTGTGGCCAAGGGTTTTATCCTCTTTAGATAGAAGCGGGCCATTATACATTGATCTAAGCTAATTGTTTATAGCTTCATTCAGTTCCATTGATTGACTTGACTTGAGGGTGGTCTAGAGAGTATGCAAAAGGGAAAATTCCACTGTCTAGGTGTGCTTCTTCACCTAGCTAAAGAAAAGAATCAATTTCTATTTCCATTGTTCCCTTGGGCTCATCCAGGCAAGATTTGCTGAAGTTCTACAAGAACTGGCCTTTCTGGAGTAGGGGGGAGAAAGGATTGAAACTGATCTCTGGGTTCATTATTAATAATAATTTTCTCACATCACACACACATTCTGTCTCTGTCCCTCTCTTCTCTCACATATAAACTATACCACTGTTTCACATACACACACACATAAACACACTCTGTCCCTCTTTTCTCTCACATACACCTTACATCTCTGTCTCACATAAACACACACATAGAGTAAAATTTCTACCATTATTCTCTTCCCTCAGTTAAAGTACTAACATCTCCTATTAAAACAAAAATATAGAAGTGTAAAAGCTCACAGCTAGAAGAGACCTTAGAGGTCATCTAGTCCAGAACATTCATTTTACAGATGAAGAAACTGAGGTCCAGAAAGGTTGTTAAGAGACTTACCCAAAGTCATACAAGTAGCAGAATCAGGACTCAACCCCAAGGCCACTCCACTGTTCTATGCCAGGGGTTGGCCTTCTTCCCGCTCATGAGGAAGAACAATTTGTGGTGTAAAAAGAGCCATTAGTTGTCATCTTATTGCACTACTCACTATGTGACTTTGGGCAAATAATTTTCTCTCTCTGGGCAGACATGTAGTGGAGCCAGCTTCTACCTACACCTTGAAAATTGGCAAATGCTCCAAAGCAAGACTTGATATTTTATTTTGTGTATTTTCTAGTCTTAAGAAAGTGATGGAGAAAATGTTAATGATTGCGATTCAACTTAAAAGTGTGTCCTGCAATTTATTTTTCCACAGAGCCATTTACCAGCACATCTCTTGCTTCTAGGCCTTTGTCTCCTCATCCATTACAAAAGAAGGGTGAATTAGGGATGATCTCTAAGGTATCTTCCGGCTCTCATGGTCTCTATTCTAAGGCTTCTTCCAATTCTAACATTCTGAGCTTAGGATCTTTGACATTCACTGAAGAACAATCATGCTTCCAGTGAATTGTTCCTCTGGACCATAGATAGGTATACACTTAATCATTTCCATTGACTGTGGCTATGTAGCATGGTAGAGCTTCTGAAACTTTATAGGATTCCTACCATAACACATCTCAAGTTCTACCAGGAAGGCGTCTGCCAACATTTGCATTTAGGCATCTGCCTGCAGGAAGTTAGGGAAAACCAGTGCAAATCAGGGCAGTTTTCCTAATAGCCAAATTTATCTGTCAAGGCCAGGGCAGCTCAAAGGACAGCAGCACTGCAGTGGATGGAATTATGCTAATGGACATGGGAGCATGTAATGAGCCTAGCCCTCTTTAGGTCATCTCTCCTATCCCGCTGCCTTCAAGCACAGCATCATAGAGGGTTTGGAGCTAAAATGGACCTTACTGGTTGTTTATTTTGTCCAACCCCCTTATTTTACAGGACAGGTGAAGTTATTCTCCCAAGAGCACAAAGGTAATAAGGAAGAGGCCAGGATTTTGAATTGCAATATTCTTTTTTTTTTTAACTGCAATATTCTAATTCTAGGTCTACTATAGCATGGGTTCATAAATTTAGGAATTTTTATATTTTGGTAACGGTATTTCAATATAATTCCTTTCTTTTGTTATCCCATATATTTTATTTTATTCACTTAAAAAACATTATTCTGAGCAGGAGTCTATAGGCTTTGCCAGAATGCTAAAAGGGCCCTTAACACAAAAACTTTTCACTATACCATGTTTCTTTCCTAAACCATTCAAGATAGGCAGATATTTCTCTAGTTCTCAAAGATTTCAAAAGGTTAATTTCACCACCATTACTCTTTTTTTTTGGTTGGGGGAGGGGGAACAAACAGGGTAAAGTGACTTGCTCAGGGTCACACAGCTAATAAGTATCTGAGGACACATTTGAACTCGGATCCTCCTAATTCTGGAGATGGTGCTCTATCCACTGTGCAGCCTAGCTACTCCTTACCATTACTTTTAGTAATTGCTTTTAGCCCTCAATAGGGGCAACTAGGTGGACCAGTAGATAAAGCCCAGCCCTAGATTCAGGAGGACCTGAGTCCAAATCTCACCTCAGACACTTACTAGCTGTGTGTCCCTGGGCAAGTCACTTAACCCTCATTGCCTCCCCTCCCCCTCCCCCACCCCCCCAAAAAGAGAGAGAGAGAGTGAAGGACAAACTAGAAGTCCTCAATCACTCTCTTACCATTATAGGATCATAGTCTGTCAACAAGCATTTATTAAGAGCTGGCACACTGTGCTAAGCTCTGAGGAGATAACGGTAAAAAAAGACCCAAGGAGCTCAAAGACTTATGAAGGTGAAAACATGCAAATAACAATGTGTAGATAAGGTATGTACATGATAAATTGGAGAAAATTAAGAGAGGTAAGACCCTGGCTTTAATGGGAATTTGGAAAGGTTTCTTACAGAACATAAGATTTTAACTGGGACTTAAAGGAAGCCACAGAGATGAGGAGGAAGAGAATTCCAGGCATGGGGGACAGAGTATAGGAAGATGAATAGCTTGTGAAAAGACTAGAAAGGTAGGGTTGTGAATGCCATAGGGATGATAGGGAGTTACTGGAGTTTACTGAATCGAGAGAAACATGGTCAGACTTAAGGAAAATCAGTTTGACAATTTTTCAATCGAGGCTTTTGAATTGTGGTTCTGGAGATGACTTTTAAAAATCCATTGGACAGCAGAAAGGTCAAGTCAGTCAATACTTAAAGAAATTAGCTGGGAATATTTACTGAAAGGTCAAATACTGAAGCTAAAGCTTAAATACTTTGGCCACATCATGAGAAGATGGGACTCTCTGGAAAAGACCCTGATGTAGGGAAAGATTGAAGGCAAAAGGAAAAGGGATGACAGAGGATGAGATGGATAGAGAGTTCATGGGAACAATGAACATGGGCTTGGACAGACCTCAGGGCATAGGAGGGTCTGGCATGCAAAGGTCCATGGGGTCGTGAAGAGTCGGACATGACTGAACAACAAAAAAGAGGTGATAAGGGCCTGGATCTTAATAGTGGCAGTAGCTATGGCAGAAGAGAGATGGGGGCATATACAAGAGATATAATGAAGGCAAAATTGACAAGATTTTGTAATAAATTGGATATGGTAGGAAGGGGAGAGAAAGAGAGTAAGGAGTTGAGGATCACACCTACTTTGCAAGTCTGGGTGACTGGGAGAATGCTGGTACCCTTGACAGTAATAGGGAAAGTATAAAGAGGGGAGGGTTTTATGAAGAAGATGAGTGTAGTTTTGAAAAATAGGGAATTCTTCATGAATTTATCTGTGATGAGATCATAGATTTAAAGAAAATATCTTTGAGGCAATCTAATGTAGCTCCTTTGTTTTAGAATTGAGAAAACTGAAACACAGCAATATTGTTTGATGAAGAACTGTGAGTGACAACTATTCTCAACAATACAATGATCCAAGACAATCCCAAAGGACTATTGATGAAACATACTATCCAGCTCCAAAGAAAGAACTGATATTGATGGAACACAGACTAAAGCATGCTACTTTTCACTTTCTTTCATTTTCTCTCTTATTCAAGTTTTCTTATATAAAATGACTAATATGGCAATGTTTTACATAATCGTACCTGTATAACCCATACCTGATTGCTTACTGCCTTGGGGAAGGGGGAGGGGAGAAAGGGAAAGAGGGATAAAAATTGGAACCAAAACTATAAATGAAAATTTATTTTTTCTAGCAGAGAGCTAGAAAAAGTCAAAAGTAGGAGTTAAGCCTAAATCCTCTTGACTTCAAATCCAGTTCTTCTGAACATCATCTTGTGATGTCATGGATGAACAGAAGTCCCAGTGTGAAAACTCCCATCAGGATGCAGATCAGCAAGTCATCTGCAACCTGAAATCTTTTTTTTTTTCCTTCAGGGCAATGAGGGTTAAGTGACTTACCCAGGGTCATACAGCTAGTAAATGTCAAGTGTCTGAGTCTGGATTTGAACTCAGGTCCTCCTGAATCTAGGACCAGTACTTTATCCACTGTGCCACCTACCTGTCCCCTGCAACCTGAAATCTTAGAAATTTGTCAGGGATATCAAGAGATTGTCATGTCACTTAATCTCTGTTTGCCTCGGTTTCCTCAATTGTAAAATGGAGGAAAAATCACCTACCTGGAAGGGTCACTGTGAAGATTAAATGAGATAAAGTTTGTAAAGTGCTTAGCCTAGTACCTGGCACACAATAGGCACCACATAAGTTTTTATTCCCTTTTCCATTCTTCTTCCCCTTTGTAGTTCTTGGTTTATATTCTTGTTGATTTAGTTCACTGATGCTGTGCTGCCTCTCCCACCTGGACATAGAAAATTAAAATGCATTACTCTAGAGAATATTGGACAACACAAGATGGCAACCTCATAGAATTTCAGGTCTAGAAAGGACCTCATGAAACATCTAATCTAGCTCTGCCTTGTCACTGCCACTATGTGACAGATAAGTAAACACCCATAGAGAACAAATGACTCACCCCAAATCAGGCAGCCCAAGCAAGTGACAAAACTGAGACTAGAACCCAGTTCTTCTGACTCTCAACATAGCACAGGTTTGTTGTGGGTTTTTTCTCCTATTACAAAAGAATGTCTGCTGCATGTGACCTTCATAAAGGTCCATTGACCGTCCAACCAAAGATTGGTTTCTAGAAACCTTGCTTGATGAAATACAATCTCTTTCCATGGGATTCTAGGCTCTCCAGCTGCCTGCTTTTTTCTTTATGGTTTGAGGGAGGAGGGGAATGATTTGGTAGGTTGAACCATATGTTTTAAGCTTGTCCCCATCTACATCCCAGTCAAGGTACAGATCGTCTATAGTAGGTAGAAAGTTTTAATGAGAGACAAACAGACAGGCAGGCAGGCAGGCAGACAGACAGACAGAGACAGAAAAACAGAAAGACAGAAACAGAAAAAGAGACAAAGACAGAGAGAGACAGAGAGCACTTTGGAATAAAAAATTCCATTAGGAATCAGTTTCTACTTTGGTTGCACACACTGAGCAGTGGGTGTGGCTTTGGATATATTTCTCATCTACCCAAAGAGCTGGAAAGACAGATCTGATCTCCCCATCATCCAGGATCCCAGCCAGTCATAACAGGGCTGCTTAGAACTGTCTGGGAACGACTGAAGAATCTCCCAATTGCTGAGAATGAATAATAAACAGCTATCTGAAAAGAACACTCATCTCCCTGCTGCAATTTCAGATCCTCTGGAAAAAAAAAAAAAGGAAAGGGAGAAGATGGAAAGATTGGAAAGGAGGGAGTGGCAGGGAAAGAAGAAGATACAGATGCAGAAAGGGAAGAGAGATAATGAGAGGAAAGGCAATTCAGTAAGCATTTATTAAGTTCTTACTATGTGTCAGGAACT
Organism: Dromiciops gliroides; assembly: GCF_019393635.1. NCBI lineage: Eukaryota > Metazoa > Chordata > Mammalia > Microbiotheria > Microbiotheriidae > Dromiciops > Dromiciops gliroides. The sequence continues at coordinate 107,843,266 of NC_057861.1, forward strand.
TAGGATAAGACTGAGGATACAAATACTAGCAAGAACAAAACAAAACAAAACAGTCTTCTCTGACCTCAAGGAGCTTACATTCTAGTGGGGGGAAGACAATATAGGGAGCTGAAAAGAGGGATGAGGAAGGGATGAACCGTACCAGCCAAGGGGGAATGTTTTTTTAAGTCAGTCAAAAGCATAGCTGAGAGGGAAATGAAGATTAGCCTCTCCCCAGAATGGCTGCCCCAAGAGAAATTCATCAATAGGGGGCCAGTATAGCAAAGGGAAATTCCAGG